>NC_134359.1:207666894-207976061 GCF_048569485.1 Anomaloglossus baeobatrachus | reverse complement strand
CGAACCGGTCGCGGTTCGGCTCGAGGTTGGTTCGCCGAACGGACCTCCCGTTCGAGTTCGGTTCGTCGAACGTTCGACGAACCGAACTCGAACTGCATAGGAAACAATGGCAGGCAATCACAAACACAGAAAAACACCTAGAAAACACCCTCAAAGGTGTCCAAAAGGTCACAAACAACTCACAACACATGGGAAAGTGACAAGGACATATACTCATGCGAAAACAAAAGAGCTGGACAAGGAAAAAGAGGAGGACACACAGATATATGAGTATATGCAAGGAAACATCGATTCCATTATTGTGCAACTTGAGCCCTGCTCATTCTTGGCTTCCAATCTTGATAAATTGCCTGAGCTCGCCACGTACGTCTTGGGGATCTTGTCGTGTCCTGCAGCCAGCGTTCTCTCGGAACCTGTCTTCAGTGCTGCTGTGGGTCTGCTGGCAGATAAGCACACGTGTCTGTCCACTGACAATGTGGACATGGCTCTCAGAGGACTTTTCTTCCCCTGGGTCAGCCAGGGGACGGGAAAGGCACGCGTATTTTTGAGAGTGCTTCATGCAAAGCATCTTTTTCTTTTTCAAAAGGGGGCTCAACCGATGCCAGTCAAGTGGGGTGTGTGTGGCCCAGTGAGTGGCAACGAGGGAGACTGTGGTTGGAGTCCCCTCGCTGTGTTTCTAAAAGAACCAAGATGAACAAGTCATGGCTCTCAGAGGACTTTTCTTCCCCGGGGTCAGCCAGGGGACGGGAAAGGCACGCGTATTTTTGAGAGTGCTTCATGCAAAGCATCTTTTTCTTTTTCAAAAGGGGGCTCAACCGATGCCAGTCAAGTGGGGTGTGTGTGGCCCAGTGAGTGGCAACGAGGGAGACTGTGGTTGGAGTCCCCTCGCTGTGTTTCTAAAAGAACCAAGATGAACAAGTCATGGCTCTCAGAGGACTTTTCTTCCCCGGGGTCAGCCAGGGGACGGGAAAGGCACGCGTATTTTTGAGAGTGCTTCATGCAAAGCATCTTTTTCTTTTTCAAAAGGGGGCTCAACCGATGCCAGTCAAGTGGGGTGTGTGTGGCCCAGTGAGTGGCAACGAGGGAGACTGTGGTTGGAGTCCCCTCGCTGTGTTTCTAAAAGAACCAAGATGAACAAGTCATGGCTCTCAGAGGACTTTTCTTCCCCGGGGTCAGCCAGGGGACGGGAAAGGCACGCGTATTTTTGAGAGTGCTTCATGCAAAGCATCTTTTTCTTTTTCAAAAGGGGGCTCAACCGATGCCAGTCAAGTGGGGTGTGTGTGGCCCAGTGAGTGGCAACGAGGGAGACTGTGGTTGGAGTCCCCTCGCTGTGTTTCTAAAAGAACCAAGATGAACAAGTCATGGCTCTCAGAGGACTTTTCTTCCCCGGGGTCAGCCAGGGGACGGGAAAGGCACGCGTATTTTTGAGAGTGCTTCATGCAAAGAATCTTTTTCTTTTTCAAAAGGGGGCTCAACCGATGCCAGTCAAGTGGGGTGTGTGTGGCCCAGTGAGTGGCAACGAGGGAGACTGTGGTTGGAGTCCCCTCGCTGTGTTTCTAAAAGAACCAAGATGAACAAGTCATGGCTCTCAGAGGACTTTTCTTCCCCGGGGTCAGCCAGGGGACGGGAAAGGCACGCGTATTTTTGAGAGTGCTTCATGCAAAGCATCTTTTTCTTTTTCAAAAGGGGGCTCAACCGATGCCAGTCAAGTGGGTTGTGTGTGGCCCAGTGAGTGGCAACGAGGGAGACTGTGGTTGGAGTCCCCTCGCTGTGTTTCTAAAAGAACCAAGATGAACAAGTCATGGCTCTCAGAGGACTTTTCTTCCCCGGGGTCAGCCAGGGGACGGGAAAGGCACGCGTATTTTTGAGAGTGCTTCATGCAAAGCATCTTTTTCTTTTTCAAAAGGGGGCTCAACCGATGCCAGTCAAGTGGGGTGTGTGTGGCCCAGTGAGTGGCAACGAGGGAGACTGTGGTTGGAGTCCCCTCGCTGTGTTTCTAAAAGAACCAAGATGAACAAGTCATGGCTCTCAGAGGACTTTTCTTCCCCGGGGTCAGCCAGGGGACGGGAAAGGCACGCGTATTTTTGAGAGTGCTTCATGCAAAGCATCTTTTTCTTTTTCAAAAGGGGGCTCAACCGATGCCAGTCAAGTGGGGTGTGTGTGGCCCAGTGAGTGGCAACGAGGGAGACTGTGGTTGGAGTCCCCTCGCTGTGTTTCTAAAAGAACCAAGATGAACAAGTCATGGCTCTCAGAGGACTTTTCTTCCCCGGGGTCAGCCAGGGGACGGGAAAGGCACGCGTATTTTTGAGAGTGCTTCATGCAAAGCATCTTTTTCTTTTTCAAAAGGGGGCTCAACCGATGCCAGTCAAGTGGGGTGTGTGTGGCCCAGTGAGTGGCAACGAGGGAGACTGTGGTTGGAGTCCCCTCGCTGTGTTTCTAAAAGAACCAAGATGAACAAGTCATGGCTCTCAGAGGACTTTTCTTCCCCGGGGTCAGCCAGGGGACGGGAAAGGCACGCGTATTTTTGAGAGTGCTTCATGCAAAGCATCTTTTTCTTTTTCAAAAGGGGGCTCAACCGATGCCAGTCAAGTGGGGTGTGTGTGGCCCAGTGAGTGGCAACGAGGGAGACTGTGGTTGGAGTCCCCTCGCTGTGTTTCTAAAAGAACCACGATGAACAAGTCATGGCTCTCAGAGGACTTTTCTTCCCCGGGGTCAGCCAGGGGACGGGAAAGGCACGCGTATTTTTGAGAGTGCTTCATGCAAAGCATCTTTTTCTTTTTCAAAAGGGGGCTCAACCGATGCCAGTCAAGTGGGGTGTGTGTGGCCCAGTGAGTGGCAACGAGGGAGACTGTGGTTGGAGTCCCCTCGCTGTGTTTCTAAAAGAACCAAGATGAACAAGTCATGGCTCTCAGAGGACTTTTCTTCCCCGGGGTCAGCCAGGGGACGGGAAAGGCACGCGTATTTTTGAGAGTGCTTCATGCAAAGCATCTTTTTCTTTTTCAAAAGTGGGCTCAACCGATGCCAGTCAAGTGGGGTGTGTGTGGCCCAGTGAGTGGCAACGAGGGAGACTGTGGTTGGAGTCCCCTCGCTGTGTTTCTAAAAGAACCAAGATGAACAAGTCATGGCTCTCAGAGGACTTTTCTTCCCCGGGGTCAGCCAGGGGGCGGGAAAGGCACGCGTATTTTTGAGAGTGCTTCATGCAAAGCATCTTTTTCTTTTTCAAAAGGGGGCTCAACCGATGCCAGTCAAGTGGGGTGTGTGTGGCCCAGAGAGTGGCAACGAGGGAGACTGTGGTTGGAGTCCCCTCGCTGTGTTATACATGCTTTTAGAAGGGCATGACATGGCTTGGAGGTTGACTTTCATAAAATGCAAACTGTTGGCTACCAAAATGCTGCCTTTCCAACAACTGTGGTTATAGGCAATGAGGAACATACTGATGAAGATGAGACGCAGATACCCGATTGGGATGACAACTTAAATATTCGGTCAGGGCAAGAAGAAACTCGGTCTGAGGGGGAGGGGAGTGCAAACACAACAATTGATGATGAAGTTCTAGATCCCACCTACTGTCAACCCACAGTCAGACACTCGAGGAGGTCAATAGAGGCGGTGGAGGAGGATGCAACCGACGTCGAAGTAACCTGGCGCCTTCCTGGACACAGTCGGAGCACTGGTAGCACGTCTACAACTGCATCCTCAGCCACCACTCTGCCTCTGAGCATTATTCGGGGTGGATCAACAGGTCGCATGGCCTCTAAGCCTTGCCTAGCCTGGTCCTTTTTTGACATAAAAAAAGATCGGCCAAATTATGTGATCTGTAACATTTGCCATGGTTATCTTAGTAGAGGTCAAAACCTCAGCAGTTTGACAACTTCTTCCATGAATCGTCACATGAATAAATATCATATGGCCTGGTGGGAAGCTCACCGTGCTGCAATGCGGCCTAGTGGAGCCAACCATCCACCGCCTGCCCCTTCCAGGGCATCCGCGCGCTCGTCATCTTCTAGGACTGTGGGGACAGCTGTCACACCTGTTTTTCCACCCACAACTTCCACCACTGTAACCGCAACAGGCAGTTTCCTTGGTAGGTCGTCAGTTGGTTTGGAAGGGGAAACAAGTGAGTGTGTACAGCTCTCTCAGACATCGATAGCACCAACTTTGGATGAAGGCAACATCATGTCTCCGCCTGCACTTTCCTCCCAAAGCTGCATTTTTCCAGGGACACCCTACTCAACACCGTCTACACACAGCAGCCAGATCTCTGTCCCTCAGATGTGGTCAAATAAAAGGCCACTTCCTTCGACCCATGACAAAGCGAAGAGGTTGACTCTATCCCTCTGTAAGCTGTTGGCTACAGAAATGCTGCCTTTCCGCCTAGTGGACACACAGGATTTTAGAGACCTTATATCTGTCGCTGTGCCCCAGTACCAGATGCCTAGTCGCCACTACTTCTCTAAGAAAGGTGTGCCCGCGCTACACCAGCATGTCGCACACAATATCACCGCTTCCTTGAGAAACTCTGTGTGTGAACGGGTGAATTTCAGCACCGATACTTGGACCAGTAAGCATGGACAGGGACGTTACATGTCGCTGACTGGGCACTGGGTAACTATGGTGATAGATGGTGAAGGGTCTGCTGCACAAGTCTTGCCGTCCCCACGACTTGTGTGTCAATCCTCTGTCTGTCCAAGTTCCGCCACTGCTTCTGCATCCTCCACCTCATCTGGGTCCTCCACCTCCGCCCCAAGCCTGCCTGGTCAGGCCACCAGCGTTCTCACTGCGCAGAAGGAATCACGCACCCCTCATTACTATGCTGGCAGCAGAGCGCAACGGCATCAGGCGGTCTTTAGCTTGACATGTCTTGGGAATAAGAGTCACACAGCTGAGGAGTTGTGGTCAGCTCTGCGGTCCGAGTTTAATAAATGGTTGTCTCCACTCAACCTGCAGCCTGGTAAGGCCGTGTGCGACAATGCTGCAAACCTGGGTGCGGCCCTTCGCCTGGGCAAGGTGACACACATGGCTTGTGTGTTTCACGTGTTGAACCTTGTTGTCCAGCAATTTTTAACACACTATCCCGGCCTAGATGGCCTTCTGACCAGGGCACGGAAACTGTCTGCAGTGCTCACTTCCGCCGTTCAAGCGCCGCAGCTGAGCGACTTGCATCGCTCCAGAAGTCTTTTGGCCTGCCGGTTCATCGCCTGAAATGCGATGTGGCGACACGCTGGAATTCAACTCTCCACATGTTACAGCGACTGTGGCAGCACCGCAGAGCCCTGGTGCAATACGTCATGACGTATAGCCTGGGCCAACGAGATGCAGAGGTGGGGCAGATCACCCTGATGGAGTGATCTCAGATCACGGACCTATGCACCCTTCTGCACAGTTTCGACATGGCGACGAATATGTTTAGCGCTGACAATGCCATTATCAGCATGACGATTACAGTCATTTACATGCTGGAGCACACGCTAAACACTATTCGGAGTCAGGGGGTGGGACAACAGGAAGGGGAGGAACTACAGGAGGATTCATATGCGCAAGACACAACAACATCACCAAGGTCCAGACGTTCATCATCACCAACGCGGCAGGCATGGGACCATGGGGGACAGGGATCAACAAGGGCGCATGGTAGCAGGCGAGATGTTGAGGAAGGTGCAGGAGGACATGAAGATATGGAGGACGAACTGTCCATGGACATGGAAGACTCAGCTGATGAGGGGGACCTTGGTCAAATTTAAGTTGAAAGAGGTTGGGGGGAGATGACAGAGGAAGAAAGAACGGTTAGCACCTCTATGCCACAAACACAGCGTGGACTTGGTCCGCATGGCTGCGCAAGACACATGAGTGCCTTCTTGTTGCACTACCTCCAACATGACCCTCGTATTGTCAAAATTAGAAGTGATGATGACTACTGGCTTGCCACACTATTAGATCCCCGGGACAAGTCCAAATTTTGTGACATAATTCCACCCATAGAAAGGGACGCACGTATGCAGGAGTATCAGCAGAAGCTGTTACTCGATCTTAGCTCGGCTTTTCCACCAAACAACCGTGTAGGTGAAGGGAGTGATTCTCCCAGTTGTAACTTGACAAACATGGGACGGCCTCGTCATCTTCAACAGTCTACCCGTACCAGTAGGACCGTATCTGGTGCTGGTAACAGCAATTTTATGGAATCTTTTCATAATTTTTTTAGACCCTCCTTTGCAAGGCCACCAGAGACATCAAGTGTGTCACATAGTCAACGGATGGAGAGGATGATACAGGAGTATCTCCAAATGAACATCGATGCAATGACTTTGCAAATGGAGCCTTGCTCCTTTTGTGCTTCAAATCTAGAAAAATGTCAAGAGCTCTCCAGTTACGCCTTGAAGATTTTGTCGTGTCCAGCTGCCAGCGTTGTCTCTGAACGTGTCTTCAGTGCTGCTGGGTGTGTGCTGACAGATAAGCGCACGCGTCTGTCCAGTGACAATGTGGACAGACTGACGTTCATCAAAATGAACAAGTCATGGATCCAGGAGGAATTTACTACCCCTGTGTCATCCTGGGGAGAGTAAATGCTTGTGGATTTGGAATGTGCTTGATGCAAATCAAAACATCCTGTTTGCAACTAGGGCACAAGTCCTGCCACTGATGGGGTGTCTGTGTGCCCAATTTGGGGAAAAAAGGTAGACTCCGCTTGGAGTAACCCTTGCTTGCTGTGTTTTTTAAAAATGATACAAGATGAACAGATCTGAAGGCAAGATGAAGGCAACATCATGTCTCCGCCTGCACTTTTCTCACAAACCTGCATTTTTCCAGGGACACCCTACTCAACACCGTCTACAGACAGCAGCCAGATCTCTGTCCCTCAGATGTGGTCAAATAAAAGGCCACTTACTGCGACCCATGACAAAGCTAAGTGGTTGACTCTATCCCTCTGTAAGCTGTTGGCTACCGAAATGCTGCCTTTACGCGTAGTGGACACACAGGATTTTACAGACCTTATGTCTGTCACTGTGCCCCAGTACCAGATGCCCAATCACCACTGCTTCTCCAAGAAAAGCATGCCCGCGCTACACCAGCATGTCGCACACAACATCACCACTTCCTTGAGAAAATCTGTGTGCGACAGGGTGCATTTCAACACAGATACTTGGACCAGTAAGCATAGACAGGGTCATTACATGTCACTGACTGGGCACTGGCAAACTATGGTGAGAGATGGAGAAGGGTCTGCTGTACAAGTCTTGCCGTCCCCACGAGTTGTTTCAATCCTTGTTCTGTATGTAGAAGTTAATACACTGCTTCTGCCTCTTCAACCTCGTGTGGGTCCTCTACCTTGGCGCAAACCCTGTGTGGTCAGGCCACCCTTCCTTGCAACTGCGCACAAGGACTACCACACACCTCCTTACTATGCTGGCAGCAGAGCTCAATGCCATCAGGCGGTCAAAGTTTTACTTTGAAATGTATGGGAAATGTGAGTCACACCGCTATTACAGAGAATAGTAGTCAGGCAGGGTCAAAACATTAATTGAGGAACAGGAACAGAATGGGACGGCCAGGAAAGAATCAGAAAACAAGCAGAGGTGAAATGCGTATCGGCCAACAAGGTACATAAACAGCAAGCAGGAAAAGTAGTCAGGTAACAAGCACACAAAATCATAAAACTGAACTGGGGGTAAAATTAACCAGAGGTTCATAGCTATGTCTGGCAGTGGTCTGCAGACAGGATGGGCATAAAAAAGGGTGTGGTGTCTTCCCATTGGTTGTAGCTGAATGATGGTATTTCATCTGTGAGATACCCACCAGCTACATTCAGCCAGAGATTCTGCATCTGTCAAGGTAATGCAGCCCAGTGGGTGAGCATAACCTGCGTCCACCTGCGCCGCTGGCATCGACTACTCTCCCATCATCAGCACTATTCATGAAAGGAACACGTTGTCACCTGGCGACCGGAGTACAAATTGACGGAGCGGACTCCGTTGGTGACTTAACAGCCGTGTGCGGCAATGATGCAAACCTGGATGCGGGCCATCCTCAGGGCAATGTGACACACGTGCCTTTTAGGGCTCACGTGTTGAACCGAATTCGCCAGCAATTTTTAAAACACCATCACGGCCTACATGGCCTTGTGCAGTGGGCACGCTCGCTATGTGCTCACTTCCATCGTGCGCACACAGCAGCTCAACAACTTTCATCACTCCGGAAGTCTTAGGGTCTGGCAGTTAAACGTCGTAAATGCGATGTTTCGACATGCAGGAATTGGAATCTGCACATGTTGCAGCGTGTGTGGCAGCACCGCAGAGCCCTGCTGAAATACGGTAAGACATATAGCCTGGGATAACTTGATCCAGAGGTGGTGCAGATCACGCTGCTGGAGTGGTGTCAGATCAAGGACCTATGCACCCTGCTACACAGTTTTGAAATGTCGACGAAGATGTTTAGCACTGGCAATGTCATTCTCAGCGTGACAATTCTGGTCATCTACATGATGGAGCACACTGTAATTATTATTCGGAGTCAGGTGTTGGGACAAGAGGAAGGGGAGGAAGTACAGGAGGAGTCATATGCGGAAGGGATAACAAGATCTACGAGGTCCAGATGGTCAGCGGCACCTATGCGGCAGTCATGGTGAGGGAGAGGGATTAACAAGGGCGCATAGTATCAGCAAAAAGTGTTGATGAAAGTGCAGGAGCCCATGAAGAAATGGAGGACGAACTGGCGATGGGCATGGAAGACTCAGCAGATGAGTGAGAGCTTGCTCACATTTCGGTTGTGCGAGGTTGGGGGGAGAGGGCAGAGGAAGGATGCACGATTCTCACCTCTCTGCCACCAACACACCAAGGACTTGGTCCTCCTGGATGCACAAGACACATGAGCGCCTTCTTGCTGCACTACCTACATGACCCTCGGATTGTATGAATTTGAACTAATCCTGAATACTGGGTTGCCACACTGTTAGATCCCCGGTACAAGACAAAATTTGGCGAACTAATTCCTGCCATAGAAATAGACGCACGTATACAGGAGTATGTGCAGAATGTGGTACGCAATCTTAGATCTACTTTTCCACTAAACACCAGTGCTGCACAGAGTGAATCTCAACGCTTTGTCATGGATAGGAGGAAATGGTCTTTTACTTGTCCACATCGGAGGGACCGAGGGATGGCTGCTGTGCTGAGATGGCGTTGAGTACGGTGTCCCTGCACAGTTGCACTTTTGGTCATATCCCAAAATGAGTTGAAAAAGGACAGATGCTGTTGGAAAGGGGAACAGGTGTGTTGGAAAGGGGAAAAAAGTTTTGGTCCGTGGATTTGGTGGTTAAGCAACTGTAACATTTGCTGAAGAAACAACATCTGTTACAGTGGGACTGGCAGATTTGGATAAAGTGGTATATAATCTGTGACCGCTATATAACGAAAATTAATAAGAAAAGAAAGAGAAAGGTATATATCCCCATCAGCAGTCAGTGTCCACCGTGCTCCCAGTTGGAAAAGGAGAGGTTGTCAACTTGAAGGTTTGGTGGAGGATACAGAGCTGTGTGGCTATGAAACTAATAGTAGCCTGAACCGAGTTCGACGCCATTCGGATCTGGAGACTGTGAGCCCTGTTAGCGTCACAGGGTCCACATGCCCACCCAGCCCAGGAACTCCCTGTTAACAACACAGGGGCCATTGAGTACGCTGACCGTGTGCGTAGGGGCCACACCTGTGGACAGCAGGCGCATCAGCAGCAGCAGGCCTGTTAATGCCACTGGGCTGCACAAGCAGGACTGTTAGGACAGGAGCTGGTCTTAACCGTTCTGCGTTACCAACTGTGGTGGTGGCCTGCATCCACCACCCGATCCCTGCCTACCTCTGGCCTAAAGCCGCAATGGGTTCAACACATGGAGGTGTGCTCTTTCGGAGCATAATAGAAGACTGCGCACCTCCTTGTTGGCTCCAGCCCCTTTTATAACCTGGGTCCGCCCCAAACCAGGGTGAACCACAATGCATCTCCTGGAGACAAAAGTAGAGTGACACGTCATGAGTGGCATAACTAGCGTCCTATTTGGAAACGCAACTTCAATGATGACCTCATGGCTGCCATGACCCAAACACCTCACCAGTCATCGTCTGAGCATCAATAATGCGGTGACAAGTCATAGGTGTGGGCCTCTGCAAGCCATTTGGGAGGACACCTGATGCCCTGTGGTCTATATGGGACCCCCACATCAGGGCCAGGGCCAAAGAGTTCATTACCGGACCTAGTCTCTGATGCAGGAAGTGCCTGAGCATGCTCAGTAGCATGAAATACAGTCTCTGAAAAAAGACTATCAGCTTTAGCATGGTGTCTATGCCCAAAACAGGACTTATACCCGGCACGGAATGCAAGCACCTGTGCAAAGAGGCTTTTCACACTTAGTGTGGGAGCATGCGCTGTATCCCGAAATGAAAACTTAGCGTCAGGAATGGCACAGTCAGGCTGAGCATACTCACTAGGCGAAACACTGTAATTATGCTGCAGCTGGGGTACATCGGCACACGCATGCGCACTAGCTGCCTCTCCACACTTAGACGTGGAGGGGAAATTTGTCTTGGAGATGCTGTCTATGAACAGAAGGAAAAGCTAAAGGAAGCCTGACTTTCTATCCCTCCGAATTATGAAATGCAGCAATGAATTCCATGAGTTTGCTATAACATTAGCGTAGCAAAATGTGCATGAGGGTGTGATGTAGAGGTGCTAGAAATAGCTTGTCACCAGTGGGGCACTAATGGAATACAACAGCCAGTTCTATGATGCCACAAAATGGCAGTATTTTGTGCTATCATTATAGCTTATTAAAAACAGAGCACGAGGTTGTCATGCAGAGGTGCTGCACATAGATTTGCAGTAGTGTGAATTGACAAAAGTACAATAGCCACGTTTAGGATACAACTAGGTACAGTGAGTGTTTGCTAGTATAATGGCTGAGTTTAAAAAAGTTTGAGTGTGCAATGCAGGCAGACGTGCTGCAAATAACGTTCCAATACTGTGAATTGACAAAAGTACAATAGCCACGTTTAGGATACAACTAGGTACAGTGAGTGTTTGCTAGTATAATGGCTGAGTTTAAAAAAGTTTGAGTGTGCAATGCAGGCAGACGTGCTGCAAATAACGTTCCAATACTGTGAATTAACAAAAGTACAATAGCCACGTTTAGGATACAACTAGGTACAGTGAGTGTTTGCTAGTATAATGGCTGAGTTTAAAAAAGTTTGAGTGTGCAATGCAGGCAGACGTGCTGCAAATAACGTTCCAATACTGTGAATTAACAAAAGTACAATAGCCACGTTTAGGATACAACTAGGTACAGTGAGTGTTTGCTAGTATAATGGCTGAGTTTAAAAAAGTTTGAGTGTGCAATGCAGGCAGACGTGCTGCAAATAATGTTCCAATACTGTGAATTGACAAAAGTACAATAGCCACGTTTAGGATACAACTAGGTACAGTGAGTGTTTGCTAGTATAATGGCTGAGTTTAAAAAAGTTTGAGTGTGCAATGCAGGCAGATGTCCTGCAAATAACGTTCCAATACTGTGAATTGACAAAAGTACAATAGCCACGTTTAGGATACAACTAGGTACAGTGAGTGTTTGCTAGTATAATGGCTGAGTTTAAAAAAGTTTGAGTGTGCAATGCAGGCAGATGTCCTGCAAATAACGTTCCAATACTGTGAATTGACAAAAGTACAATAGCCACGTTTAGGATACAACTAGGTACAGTGAGTGTTTGCTAGTATAATGGCTGAGTTTAAAAAAGTTTGAGTGTGCAATGCAGGCAGATGTCCTGCAAATAACGTTCCAATACTGTGAATTGACAAAAGTACAATAGCCACGTTTAGGATACAACTAGGTACAGTGAGTGTTTGCTAGTATAATGGCTGAGTTTAAAAAAGTTAGAGTGTGCAATGCAGGCAGACGTGCTGCAAATAACGTTCCAATACTGTGAATTGACAAAAGTCCAATAGCCACGTATAGGATGCCACTAGGTACACTGAGTGTTTGCTAGTATAATGGCTTCGTTATAATTAGTTGGAGTGTGCAACGCAGGCAGATGCGCTCTGCAAATGTCTTGGCACTAGTGGGACTATAGCAAAGTCCAATAGCCACGTATAGGATGCCACTAGGTACACTGAGTGTTTGCTAGTAAAATTGCTTAGTTTAAAAAAGTTGTAGTGTGCAATGCAGGCAGACGTGCTCTGCAAATGTCTTTGCACTAGTGGGACTATAGCAAAGTCCAATAGCCACGTATAGGATGCCACTAGGTACACTGAGTGTTTGCTAGTAAAATTGCTTAGTTTAAAAAAGTTGTAGTGTGCAATGCAGGCAGACGTGCTCTGCAAATGTCTTTGCACTAGTGGGACTATAGCAAAGTCCAATAGCCACGTATAGGATGCCACTAGGTACACTGAGTGTTTGCTAGTAAAATTGCTTAGTTTAAAAAACTTGGAGTGTGCAATGCAGGCAGACGCGCTCTGCTAATGTCTTTGCACTAGTGGGACTATAGCAAAGTCCAATAGCCACGTTTAGGATGCCACTAGGTACACTGAGTGTTTGCTAGTAAAATTGCTTAGTTTAAAAAAGTTGTAGTGTGCAATGCAGGCAGACGTGCTCTGCAAATGTCTTTGCACTAGTGGGACTATAGCAAAGTCCAATAGCCACGTATAGGATGCCACTAGGTACACTGAGTGTTTGCTAGTATAATGGCTTAGTTATAATTAGTTGTAGTGTGCAATGCTGGCAGACGTGCTCTGCAAATGTCTTTGCACTAGTGGGACTATAGCAAAGTCCAATAGCCACGTATAGGATGCCACTAGGTACACTGAATGTTTGCTAGTATAATGGCTTACTTAGAATGAGTTGGAGTGTGCAGAGGACAAGAGGGTACAGTGGCAGGATTGTGGTGCTCTGGGTAGAGGAATGGAAGCCTGCCTTTCTATTCCCTCCTAATGGTGAAATGCAGGGAGGAAATCCCTGACCTGGGCTACACAGACGCTGTTGCTGTTTGCAGGACCTGTCACTTATGGCTCTCTGACCCTGCCGCTTTGAGCCCTTAAAAGGACTGCTAGAATGTGCTCTCCCTAAGCTGTCTAACGCTGTGTATGCAGCGCATACAGCTGTATCGGCTATAGGACTCAGGAGGACGGAGCTGCGACACTGATGTCTGACACCAAAGACGCAGAAGGCAGATAATGGCGTTCGTGAAGAAAATGTCCGGTTTTATAATGCAGGGACATGTGACATGCAGATCCTATCACACATGCCGTTGCTTCTCTGGCTCAAAGTCCACTTAGGTGTGTGTGTGTCTGTGATTGGCTGACATGCTGGCCCGCCCCACAAGACGCGCGCGCTTAGGGAAGGAAGACAAGAAAAAAAAAAAAAAAATGGCGATCGCCATTATAGAAACAGCAGTGATCTGAAGGCGCTGTTCACGCACACTATACACTGAAATGTGATAATAGTTTGATTCACAGAGTGACTTACACTATTACAGCAGAAACCAAGCTATGATTTAGCTGTTTTTTGGCTGCTAGAACCGTTCTCGAACGTTTCTAGAACTATCGAGCTTTTGCAAAAAGCTCGAGTTCTAGTTCGATCTAGAACATGCCCCAAAATCACTCGAGCCGCGAACTGGAGAACCACGAACCACGAACCGCGCTCAACTCTACTCATAAGGACCCAGGAAGCGAGAAGCAAATTTGACAGAGCTCACTCTAAGTTTCACGTGTTTTGCAGAGAGCCACATAAAATCCCCTGGAGAAAAGACAGGAGCCGGGCGACGAAACCGATCGGACACCGTCTTCATACGGTCCTTAGCTGCTTGGATCGACTCTTGAGTAGAGTTGAGCGCGGTTCGTGGTTCGAGGTTCTCCAGTTCGGGGCTCGAGTGATTTTGGGGGCTGTTCGAGATCGAACTAGAACTCGAGCTTTTTGCAAAAGCTCGATAGTTCTAGATATGTTCGAGAACGGTTCTAGCAGCAAAAAGCAGGGCTTTTTACAGCTACAGTGTGCAGGAGCCATCGCTGGCAGCCTGCCAGAAGCTGGTAACCAAGATAAACATCGGCTATCCAAGCAAAGCGCTTTGGTTAGTAACCCGATGTTTATCTTAGTTACGTGCAGGAAGCCCACACTTCCCCGCTCAGCTCGCTCCGCCCCCTCCTGCCCGCGGCATGTACACATACATACACACACACACACACACACACGCACCCCCCCCCCCCGCTCGGCTTACCTGCGGTGATGAAGTCCCGCCATCCCGACCTCAGCGCTGTCACTGTCCTCCATGGCCGCCGCTTGTCACATCACCTCTCGCTTCCGACCCGAGACTGACTAGCGGTGACGTCACGGACCTCTCGCGATACTTGGTGTGAAGCCGGTCATTGAGCTCAGTGACAGGGACTGTCGGCAGTGCTGGAGATCAGCGCAGGTAATGTACCTCGCTCCTGACAGCAGCACTTGTCATGCCCTGCAGTGACCTGGGCTGACCCATTGATGTTAGCTCAGGTCACTGCATTGCTCTCCCAGCCAATGGGGAACATCCTGCTCTTCATTGACTGGGACAGTGTGGATCGTCATGGCAACCCCTTGGATTACACCAGACCTGGATTTGTTTTTCATTCTAATAAATTGGTTAAAGAGGGAATGTTTTGGGGAGTGTTTTTTCAAATAAAAATGTGTTTGTCGTCTATTTTTTTTTATTACTGACTGGGTTGGTGATGTCGGGTATCTGATAGACGCCTGACCTCTCAAACCCCAGGGCTTGATGCCAGGTGACTTACACATCTGGTATTAACCCCATATATTACCCCGTTTGCAACCGCACCAGGGCGCGGGATGAGCTGGGGCGAAGCACCAGGATTGGCGCATCTAATGTATGCGCCACTTCTGGGGCGGCTGCGGCCTGCTATTTTTAGGCTGGGGAGAGTCCAATAACCATGGACCTCCCTAGTCTGAGAATATCAGGCCCCAGCTGTCTGCTTTACCTTGGCTGGTGATCCAATTTTGGGGGACCCCTACGTGTTTTTTTTTAAATTATTTATTTAATTTAAAATAACAGCGTGGGGTGCCCTCAGTTTTGGATTACCAGCCAAGGTGAGGTTGCCAGCTGTGGTCTGCAGGCTAGAGCCGTCTGCTTTACCCTAGCTGGCTACAAAACTAGGGGGAACCCTACGTCATTTTTTTTTTTCATTTTTTTGGCTAAATACAAAGCTAAGCACCCCTTAGTGCCACATGAAAGGCACCAAAGGGTGCTCCACTTTTTCTCCATTTTTTCTCCACTTTTTCTCCACTTTTTCTCCACTTTTTCTCCACTTTTGCTCCACTTTTTCTCCACTTATTCTCCACTTATTCTCCACTTTTTCTCCACTTTTTCTCCGTTCTTTTTCTATGGTCGGTCTACCCATTAGCTCTGCCATGCACACTGTAGCTCTACACCTACTGCACATGTTACTTTATGATTGACATCTCTTTCGTACCAGAGCTGTCTAAGCCTACTCTGACCCCATATTTGTCATTACTATATTGTCCTTGTACTGTATTATGACATTTGTATCATGTGTTTCATTTCTTGCTGTGTTGCAATTTTTTTGCTGCATCCCAATTGTACCTCTACATTGTTCGAGTTTATGTTATTGTTCTCTCACTCTTATGTGATACTGATTATTGTCATTTTTCATAATTACATGCAGATAAGTCCAATCTGACGAAGGCTCAGGCCGAAACGTCATTTGTAACTTGTTTTGGACAAAAACATATATGCTTATGAAAATTTTTTTTTTCTTAATACGGACCAATAAAGAGTGATTTTGCATTACTATCCGTTGTGACTTACTGACTTAGTCTGGGAGATTTAATCTATTATTACCTCTGAGCACCTATATACCAGTGAGCAGAGCTTCCTCTACAGTAGTTCTCCTGATTAGGCATGCCCTTACCTCATGAGCAGGGCATTGCAGCTTTGGTAGCAACCATTACGACATGGACTCTGCTGCTGTGGACTCGAGAAGAGTGAGTGCAGATTCATTGCACCCACACTCCTCACATGAAGGGTCCGCACTCCTAGAAAATGGGGGATACGTTCCCTGAGTGTCTCCCCCCCATATTCTAGACGGTCCAGAGTCGTCGTGGGACCCCTTTATTTTTTTTCTTACAATAAATTGGTGAAAGAGGAAATGTTTTGGGGACTGTTTTTTCAAATAAATTTCTTTTGTCGATTTTTTTTTTTTGTTAGTACTGACAGTTTATGATGTTGAGTATCTAATAGACGCCATGACATCACAGACTGCTGGGCTTGATCTCAGGTTACTTTACAGCTAGTATCAACCCGATTTATTACCCCGTTTGCCACTGCACCAGGGCACGGGATGAGCTGGGGTGAAGCGCCAGGATTGGTGCATCTAGTGGATGCGCCACGTCTGGGGTGCCAGTGGCCTGCTATTTTTAGGCTGTGAAGGCCCAATAACTATGGACCTTCCCACCCTGAGAATACCAGACCACAGCTGTCCGCTTTACCTTGGCTGGTGATCCAATTTGGGGGGGACCCTACTTTTATTGTGTAATTATTAATATTTATACAATAATTATAAAAAAGAGCCTAAGGGGACCTCCACATTGGATCCCCAACCACGGTAAAGCTGCCAGCTGTGGTTTTCAGGCTACAGCCGTCTGCTTTACCCTAGCTGGCTATCAAAAATGGGGGGACCCAACGTCATTTTTTTTTTTAACTATTTTTTAAATAGAAAAAATTAATGGGCTTCCCTGTATTTTGATTGCCAACCAAGGTAACGGCAGGCAGATGGGGGTGGCAACCCATAGCTGTCTGCTTTATCTGCGCTGAGAATCAAAAATACCGCGGAGCGCTACGTCATTTTTTTAAAGATTTATTTTTACAGCACTGTGATGTCCAGCAATCAAAATACAGGGAAGCCCATTTTATTTTTAGTTATTTAAATAAATAATTAAAAAAAATATATATGGGCTCCCGCTGCATTTTTTGTATTGCTAGCTAAGGGTAATCCAAGCAGCTACTGGCTGCTAACCCCCACTGCTTGGTGTTACCTTCACTGGCAATGGAAAATCCAGGGAAGCATTTTTTATTTTTTTTGCCAAAAAACTACAAAAAAAGGACGTGAGCTTCGCCATATTTTTGTATGCTAGCCAGGTATAGCAGGCAGGTGCTGGAAGAGTTGGATACAGCGCCAGAAGATGGCGCTTCTATGAAAATGCCATTTTCTGAGGCGGCTGCAGACTGCAATTCGCAGCAGTGGGGCCCAGAAAGCTCAGGCCAACCTGTGCTGCAGATTCCAATCCCCAACTGCCTAGTTGTACCTGGCTGGACACAAAAATGGGGCGAAGCCTACGTCATTTGTTTTCTAATTATTTCATGAAATTCATGAAATAATAAAAAAAGGTCTTCCCTTTATTTTTGGTTCCCAGCCGGGTACAAATAGGCAACTGGGGGTTGGGGGCAGCCGTACCTGCCTGCTGTACCTGGCTAGCATACAAAAATATGGCGAAGCCCACATAATTTTTTTAGGGGGCAAAAAACTTCTGCATACAGTCCTGGATGGAGTATGCTGAGCCTTGTAGTTCTGCAGCTGCTGTCTATCTGTATGGAGAAGAGCAGACAGCAGCTGCAGAACTACAAGGCTCAGCATACTCCATCCAGGACTGTATGCAGAATTTTTTTGCCCACCAAAAAAATGACGTGGGCTTCGCCATATTTTTGTATGCTAGCCAGGTACAGCAGGCAGCCACGGGCTGCCTCCAACCCCCAGTTGCCTATTTGTACCCGGCTGGGAACCAAAAATATAGGGAAGCCCGTTTTTTTTAATTATTTCACTTAGTTCATGAAATAATTAAAAAACAAATGACGTGGGCTTCGCCCCATTTTTGTGTCCAGCCGGGTACAACTAGGCAGCTGGGGATTGGAATCCGCAGCACAGGTTAGCCCGAGGTTTCTGGGCGCCTCTGCTGCGAATTGCAGTCCGCAGCCGCCCCAGAAAATGGCGCTCTCATAGAAGCGCCATCATCTGGCGCTGTATCCAACTCTTCCAACAGCCCTGGAGCCGGGTGGCTTGTTGGGTAATCATGAGTTAATACTGGCTTTGTTTTACTAGCCAGTATTAAGCCAGAGATTCTTAATGTCAGGCACGTTTGACCCGGCCATTAAGAATCTCCAATAAAGGGTTAAAAAAAGACACCACACAGAGAAAAAATACTTTAATAGAAATAAATACACAGACACATTAGAGACTCCATCTTTATTACCCCCTGTCACCCCTCCACGATCCTGCTCTTCTGTCTTCTTTCTTTCTAGTGTAGTAGTAGTGACGATTGTAGTGAGGATGAGGTTCACCAGCCCATCACTTGGGGCTGGGGCATCTCATCCTCACTACAATCCTCACTAGTGTAGTAGTAGTGACGATTGTAGTGAGGAAGGATGAGGTGCACCAGCTCATCACTTGGGGCTGGGAACCTCATCCTCACTACAATCCTCACTACAATCGTGCAGCAGCATGCAGCCTTCACTCCGTGAGTGATCAGTGCTGGCTGTCAGCGGTAACAGCGGTAACGCTGACAGACGCGTTACCATAGCAACGGTGCTCTCGGAGCCGCGGTTAGCGGTGACGTCAGCGCTAACTGCGTTGCTATGGCAACGGTGATCTCCGTTAATGACCGGCTTTGTCAGCCGGTCCCTAACGGAACGGGGAGTCGACCGTGTGCTAGAGCATGTCGCCGGTACACGGCGATACACATATGTGCACCGTGTACCGGAGAGATGCACTCGCAGGTCCTACATGACGTGTCATAGTCATGTGACCAGTCTGTATCCAATGAGATAATAGCCACGTGACTGGTCACATGGCTATTTTGACGTCACGATAGGTCCTGCATCTCTGCTGGCAGTGCAGGTCACCGGGAGGATTAAGCGATCATCGGATGGAATAGCGGCAGGAGACAGAGTGCAGAAGGGATCGCGGGGACCGGTAAGTGTTATGGCAATGTTTATTAACTGTTTGTGTACATTTATAATGCATTTTTATGTGTTTGTGATTGCCTCCCATTATAGCCTATTGGCTCAAGTTCGGTTCGTCGAACGTTCGACGAGCCGAACTCGAACGGGACCCCCGTTCGGCGAACCGGCCTCGAGCCGAACCGGGACCGGTTCGCTCATCTCTACTCTTGAGTCCGATCCCAAACCTCTCTGGCATTAGTTGCCCAGTCGGTCACAAGAGGAGAAGGTGCAGCAGCGGGAAACGGTACCGGTACCCTAGGGTGTTGCTCATTATTGAGTATGAATGCTGTCTGCCCAGTGGCCTCAGCCAGAGAATTGTTAAGGGCAAATTCTGCCCAGGGTAGATGGGAGGACCAGCTATCGTGGTTCTCAGCAACAAAGTGTCGAAGGTATATAATCATGGATTGATTGGTACGCTCAACCAAACCATTGGTCTCCGGATGGTATGCCGAAGAGAGATTCAACTCAATTTGCAGAAGGCTTCAAAGATCTCGCCAGAAACGGGAAGCAAATTGCTGGCCTCTATCACAAATGATACGATCTGGCATCCCGTGAAGCCTAAAGACATGCTTGAAGAAAAGTTTGGCTAGTACCCTGGAAGATGGGATTCTTGCTAATGGTACGAGATGAACCATCTGGGAGAAATAGTCTGTAATGACCCACACAAATCGATGTCCCTGTGAACACGGAAGAACACCCACGAAGTCCATGCCTACCACCTCCCATGGTCTATCTGGCACTGGCAAAGGATGCAAGAGCCCAGCCGGTCTCTGCTGTAATGGACGGTTGCGAGCACATGAGTAGCAGGAACCGACATATCTGGCTAAGTGTGGCCACCAATACCACCTCTCCAGTAACTCTCGTGTCCGCCTACTACCAAAATGCCCACCCACCTTTGAGGTGAGGGCCCACGACAGTATATCATTCTGTTGATCAGGCGGCACAAAGGTCTTGCCCGGTGGGATTTGGTCTAACGTCACAGGGGAGAGCGTATGAAAAACCCTGGAGGGAAGGATAAGACAAGGTTCGTCAATCTCTTCCTGGGTAGAAACCATAGAGCGAGACAGAGCGTCTGCCTTGTTATTCTTACTCCCAGACAGATAGTTGATGGAGAAGTGAAAGCGGGAGAAAAACAAGGACCAGCGGGCTTGGCGAGGATTCAGACGCTGAGCGGTTTGTAAGTACGTCAGATTCTTATGGTCTGTATAGACCTGGAAAGGATGTTTCGCTCCTTACAGCAAGTGATGCCACTCCTCCAAGGCTAATCTCAGGGCGAGCAGTTCCCTATCCCCAATGGTATAGTTTCTCTCTGCCGGTGAAAAGGCTTTAGCAAAGAAGAAATACGGCCTTTTTCTACCTGCACCGTTCTTTTGATACAAGACCGCACCAGCACCTACTGAAGAGGCATCAACCTCCAAGAGGAAGGGCTTATTCTCATCGGGTCTTTGAAGAACGGGAGCAGTTGAAAAGTGTCTTTTTACTGCCTCAAAAGCCTGGGATGTCTCAGTAGACCAGACTTTTGGATTAGCACCTTCCTTAGTCAAGGCCACCAAAGGGGCCACCAAAGTAGAGAAATGGGGTATGAACTGCCTGTAATAATTTATGAATCCTAAGAAGCGTTGCACCGCCTTCAAGGAATGAGGTTCGGACCATTCCAGGACAGCAGAGAGCTTTGCAGGATCCATAGCCACACCCTCTTGTGAGATAATGTAGCCGAAAAAAGGCAAGGATGACTGCTTGAATACACATTTTTCGCGTTTAGCAAACAAAGAGTGCTCCCTTAAACGGGAAAGGACACGAATGACATCCTGACGATGAGTCTCCAGATCAGGAGAAAAAATCAGGATGTTGTCCAGATACACCACGACGGAGGATAACAGTAAATCCTTGAACACATCGCTTACGAAGTCCTGAAATACTGCGGGTGCATTACATAAACCAAAAGGCATGATGAGGTATTCATAGTGACCGTCTCGGGTGTTAAAAGCGGTCTTCCATTCGTCACCCTCTCGAATTCGTACCAAGTTATACGCACCCCGCAGATCCAACTTCGTAAAAACCTGAGCTCCCCTCAGTCTGTCAAAGAGCTCCAAAAATTAAAGGTAACGGGTATTTGTTCTTTATTGTGATTGCGTTGAGACCCCTGTAATTTATGCAGGGACGCAAATCACCCTCTTTCTTCTGAACAAAGAAAAACCCAGCTCCCGTGGGAGAGACAGACTTACGAATGAACCCCTTCTCTAAACTCTCTCTTATATAGGTCGACATGGCCTCCGACTCAGGTATCGACAGGGGGTAAACCCTGCCCTTAGATGG
The DNA here is from genome assembly GCF_048569485.1 of Anomaloglossus baeobatrachus. Lineage (NCBI taxonomy): Eukaryota > Metazoa > Chordata > Amphibia > Anura > Aromobatidae > Anomaloglossus > Anomaloglossus baeobatrachus. The sequence continues at coordinate 207,954,723 of NC_134359.1, read as the reverse complement.
AACCGAACCTGGGATAAAGTCTATGGCACAGTCATACGACCTATGGGGTGGAAGAACCTCAGCACCCTGTTTGGAGAACACGTCAGCGAAATCCAAATAGGGTGTAGGTATGGGAGAGAGATCAGTTGATGCAACCGCAACGACCTTAGGTGGTAAGGGAAGACATCGGGACTGCCATTTCAAACCCCAACTAATAATGCTGTCGGACTCCCAGTCAATGTGAGGAGCATGAGTCCGAAGCCATGGGAGACCCAGAAGGACGTCGTCTATACCCTCAGGCAAAACAAGAAAAGAAATCTCCTCTATGTGACCCTGAGGCAGGGTAAGGCGCAAGGGAACTGTCCTCAATGTAATGGAGTCAGACAACATAGTCCCATTAACAACACGGACAGGAATAGGCGCCTCTAACATGATAGAGGGAATATTGTGTCTTTTTACAAATCCTGAGGACACAAAAGTCCCGTCAGCTCCGGAATCCACAAAAGCCATAATAGGCCATGTATTCTCAGAAAATGAGAGCTGACCTGGGATACTACACTTAGAGGGTGCAGAAGACATCTCTAGTAACCCCCCTCTAATGGTTATTAGGCCTGGGAGTTTCCCTGACGACTAGAACACTTGTTGGCATAGTGCCCAGCCTGACGACATACGTAACATATAGGAGGACCAGACTTGCGTAGTCTGGAGGACGTATGACCTAACTCCATAGGAGTGGGAGATGTTTCAGATGCTGAGGAAGATGGTAGTGGACCCTCAACAACTGGAATAGCCCGATGCTTAGGGCGTGAGGAAGAGACCTCGAGTCTACGTTCCCTATGGCGTATGTCGATCCTCGTTGCTACTGTGATCAAGTCCTCCAGAGAAGCAGGGACCTCACGAGTAGCAAGGGCATCTTTGACATATAAAATCGTATTTATTCAGATGTGGAGGTTACATGTGCAGGGCAGGTGGGTGGGGAGGGAGAGCTATACACGTCCGACGACGGCCGTTTCGCACTGGAGAGTGCTTCAGCTGGTCTCTCTCCAGTGCGAAACGGCCGTCGTCGGACGTGTATAGCTCTCCCTCCCCACCCACCTGCCCTGCACATGTAACCTCCACATCTGAATAAATACGATTTTATACAGCAAGAATCTGGTGAGTGCCTTCCTCTTCATAATAGGATTTTGCATTACTGTTTTTCATGTGCACCCCAGAGCTGTTCTGGTTCATATGGCCCTATGGACTTGATATTGGTGTATAGTGCGGAGTGGTGCCCCGGTCTTTTTCTCTTTATACATTGAAGCATCTTTGACATAGCCTGCCAACCCTCTCCAGAAGATAGGAATCAACACCTTATCTGGCCAATCTAGTTCTGCCACCAGAGTTCTAAAAGCAATGGCATAAGAACTAGTGGATAACGAACCAAGAGATAGATCTAATAGTTTCAGGGCCGCATTATGGGTAACCTGCGGACCCATGAATACCGCTTTAAAAGCATCAAGAAAGTCTTGATGTCTCAGAGTAACCACATTAGAGTGCTCCCATAAGGGAGTCGCCCATTCTAAGGCTTTATCCTGAAGTAAGGAGATCATAAAGCCTACTCTGGACCTCTCCGTAGAGAAGCGAGAAGAGTTGACCTCTAGGTGTATCTGACACTGACTAATGAAACCACGACATGATCTGGCATCGCCAGAATATCTGTTTGGCAGAGCAAGTCGAGGATCATGTGCAGATGTCACCATGGTCTGAGGTTTATCCTCTATACTCTTGAGCCGTGACTCAAGTACTTGTATGTAATGGTGTAACTGATGATATTCTGCTATAACTGCCAGACCCTTGGCTCAGTCCTAATGTTACGGGGGGCTGTCTGATAATAAAACCTAAAGGAATGTCAGACAGTCAGGGTCCACCGTGCAAAGACTCTGCTGCAGACTATGGCAGAGGATAAGGGGTATATAAGTGTGCCACTGTAAAAAATAATAGCACAAGTGCAGAGTGCAATACCTCTGTTAAACTCACAGAGGAATATAATTAGAAAATAAAGCAATTCCTCCCTTACTTGGAGGGTGTGTGGAATGGTCTCTGTTAAAGATCACAGAGACAAAAGCAGTGAGTGGGAAATGGCACCTACCTAGGTCCGTTCCTCTAGTGGTGCCAGGAGACGGACAGCAGCGTAAGCTGCACAAAGCTCCTACCTGCGTTCGCTCCACTAGTGTGCGAGGACACGAACCACTAGATATGGCACCTGCCTAGGTTCGCTCTTCTAGTGGTGAAAAAGAGATGGACAGCAGCGTAAGCCGCACAAAGCTCCTACCTGCGTTCGCTCCACTAGTGTGCGAGGACACGAACCACTAGATATGGCACCTGCCTAGGTCCGCTCTTCTAGTGGTGCAAAAGAGACGGACAGCAGCATAAGCCGCACAAAGCTCCTACCTCTGTTCGCTCCCCTAGTGTGCGAGGATACGAACAACTGCCAGACGCATTGCAGGGAGGAGGAGAAAATCCAGCATCCAGTTCTAGAAATTTAAAACATCAGATTTTATTCAAAATTTCATTAAAATTCCATGTTCCATGGTTGCATTAAAAACGCATCATAGCAGGTGTAAAAAGGGAGGACGCGTTTCGGACGTATATGTCCTTAGTCTAGATAACACTAAGCAAGAATGACATGTTACTATAAAGGTTTAGAACAGGAAGTAGGAAAACAATCAAGTTGAGTGAAATACACATGTTTCACAGGTTTCACACAGAGAGGCAAGGGGAGAGTGAAAAATTAAAAAAAAATTAAAGTTAGAGGACATTGGCAATCTCATTTTTCACATTCATGCCATGGGGCATTCTTGTTTTTAGTAAATACATCCATTTAGCCTCTCTACGCAATAAAGTTTCCCCCATATCGCCACCTCTCTTTGGTAAAACAATCTTTTCAGCTGCAACAACTTTTAAAGAATCCAGGTTGCCCGCATGTTGGCTCTGAAAATATCTGGATACCACAGACAAAGTGCGAGTGGTAGTGTGACTGACATCATAAACATGCTCGCATATGCGTCTTCTTAGTGCACGTGATGTAGAGCCCACATACTGGATATGGCACTGTGTACAAGTCACAACATATATCACACCACTTGTGCCGCAATTTATCATTGTGCGGATTTTAAATTCTTGTTCAGACACACTTGAAACTACTTTAGTAGTGCCTGTCATGAACTTGCAAAGTCCACAATTTTTCTGTCCACACTTATAGGAGCCAACAGTGGGCAACCAACTTTCCTGAGTATTTTTATTTTTATTTTTAGCATTTTTATTTTGGTGGTCGCTAGGGGCAACCATGTTTGCTATAGTTTTATTACGTTTGGAAACGAATTTTACACCGTTTTTAAGGATGGTTCTTAGAGTGTCATCCACATACAGAATTGGTAAGTATTTCTTTATGACACTAACAATGCTATGGAAATCGCTGCTATAATCAGTAGAAAAAACTATAGGTGAACAGTCCTTTGAATTAAAGGGAGATGTTTTTTTCGTTTGCAAATACTGTTCCCTAGTTTTTTCATCTGATTTTTCCCTGGCTGCACTGATAATTTTAGATGAATAACCTCTTCTCTTAAAACGTCCCTCTATGATTTTGCATTGATTTTCATATGCATTGGATGATGTGCACGTGCGTCTGGCCCTTATGAATTCTCCCGTTGGGATATTATTAGTGACGTGTCGGGGATGGCAACTGGTAGCATAGAGGAGAGCATTCCCTGCTGTAGGTTTTCTATAAATATCACATGCCACTGTTTCATTCTCTAAGTCTGCACTGAGACTTACATCCAAACACGGAATAGTTATTTTATTGAATTGAAAAGTGAATTTTATGTTGCAGGGATTGTTGTTTAGATACTCCACGAAATTTTTTATGCTACCAGTTGTTCCATCCCAGATCACTATCACGTCATCTATATATCTCAAAAAAATAAAAATATTAGAAATAAAGGGATTTTTTTTCAGAAAAAATATACTCCTCCTCCCACCAAGACATGAAGATATTGGCGAGAGAAGGAGAAAATTTAGAGCCCATAGAGCAGCCTTGCGTCTGCAGGAAAAAATCATCAAGAAAAGAAAAATAATTGTTTTTCAGCAGAAAAAATGTCACATCCAAAATATAGGTTTGTAATTCCATAGAATAACTGCTATACTTTTGAAGGTAAATTTTAAGTGCTAAAATGGCCAGATCATGCGGTATAGAAGTATACAAATTTTGTACATCACACGTGAGCCAACAAAATGAGTTTTGCCACTTTACACCCTGCATTATATTTAATACATGTTTAGTGTCATGCAGGTAACTGTAACATAACTGTGTGTATTTCACTCGACTTGATTGTTTTCCTACTTCCTGTTCTAAACCTTTATAGTAACATGTCATTCTTGCTTAGTGTTATCTAGACTAAGGACATATACGTCCGAAACGCGTCCTCCCTTTTTACACCTGCTATGATGCGTTTTTAATGCAACCATGGAACATGGAATTTTAATGAAATTTTGAATAAAATCTGATGTTTTAAATTTCTGGAACTGGATGCTGGATTTTCTCCTCCTCCCTGCAATTCGTGGTAGTAAGGTCTAACTACCAAAAGTCCGTGCACCGTTCTTGGCTGATACTCTAATCTCCTGAAAGGGTGAGCTGGTTTTTTTCTTCTCTTTGCTAACTGCCAGACGCAGTATAAGGAACGTTACCCTAGCGGCAACGTCCACCTACGAGTAGAATCACAAGGCCCAGCCAGACCATGTGCCTCAGGCACCTGCCTATGTCTGCTCCACTAAGAGGTAAGGATACGGACTGCAGCCGAAGCTGTAAGGTATAAGAACGCTACCCTGCCGGTAGCGCTCACCTAACATAGACAGAGAGATGCCTAGAGGGACGTGCACAGGGCGTCTACCCTCATGCATGAACCAAAAAGACTGAGCGCCAGGCGGCTTGCGTCAGGGTCTTATATAGACTCTGTGCCTCATCCAAGATTGAGGACACCAGAGCCAATCCGCTGCCAGAATGACAGCAATGACGTCATGCTGGCCTATCACCGAGCACAACGTCACAAGCACATGACCAGCGACCAATCGGCATAGAAGGTGTCAGAGACATGTGACCACGTGTCACAAGCACATGACCAGTGGCCAATCAGCTTAGAAGGTGTCAGAGACATGTGACCTCGTGTCAGTGATGATGTCACCCGCACATGTGCAATGGCTCCAAGATAGGACTTAGTCTCCAGCACTTGCACATGTGCAGTAGCAAGAAATCCGGACATAGTCTCCAGAGCCACAGCAACCGTAACACAACCCTTATAGTGAACTCTGTAAAAAAGAGTAGCAAAAAATGTCCTTTCAACACAAAGCCATAAAAAGTGTAGTAGAAAAAATAGGAATTTTAATTTTTAAAGCACATTGATATACAATTCCTTAAACACATGATGGTGTCTCCGCGGTGTTGGATGTTGATCTGCCCGAGGTCAACCATCCTTACCTATGTAGTCTTCTACTAGGCATTGCTCCCACCAGCCAGTTTTCTACTCCAGACTGATGAGGGGCAAATACCTGGAAACAGCTGTCTGTGGATGGATACCATGTTTTGGTATAGGTGGTTTCCTTGACTGGAGACTGCCCTTCCCGTGGTTGTTCCTTCCCGGTGAAAGACCTGGCTAGTTTCCTGCCAGCATTGAAAAACATGTGATGGTGTCTCCGTGGCATTCTTGTTTTGCATATTTTCCCAGGGGACTTTGTTCTAGTGTCACTGCGTTGAGAAACTCGTGATGGTATCTCCGCGGTGTTGGATGTTGATCTCCCCGAGGTCAACCATCCTTACCTATATAAACACCAACAGGAACATTAAAAGATGCCTAACTGATTCTCAAAATAGTCTGATGTGTGAAATTTGTGATATTAATGAGAAATGAGTAATGATATTTTTCTCTATTTTCATATATTTCATATATGTATGCATTTTATATATTTTCTCAAACATGTCATAAGCAAATAAAACAATTTCAGTCAGTGTTGCAGAGATATTATTTTTTGAAACTAAATAGCTACATCAAAATAAATAGCATGTAAGATGAGGACAAAGCTGCTTGTAAAGGGTCATTCTGCAAATGACAGGGTCAACTGTCTGTAAAGAGTTAACCTGAATCTCTCACTAAACATTGTACTCAAACAGACAGTCACAGTCACAATATAAATAAATGTAGTGATAGTTGATATTTATATTCTTTTCCTGCTACTCCAAAATATAAAGGAATCTGTCTGACATCTCTTTTTCTATAAGAAAATCTACCAAAAAATTTAGACAGCAGGATAGTTATACTCTGTGTTTCCATGTTTCATACTGCCAGTCTACCCTACTCAGTGACATATCCCACCTCAGATGCAGGAAGTCACAAAAAGTTGTCAAAATAACAAAAGAACAGAGACTGATTTTACTAAATACTAATACAGTTAGGATAATATATATTTGGACACTGACACAAATTTAGTTTTTTTACCCGTTTACTGAAACATATTCAAGTTATAGTTATATAAGGTACATGGACATAAAGTCCTGACTTTTAGCTTTAATTTGAGGGTATCCACATTAAAATTTGATGAAAGGTTTAGGAGTTTCAGCTCCTTAACATTTGCCACTCTGGTTTTAAAGGGCTCAAAAGTAACTACACAATTGACTCAAAGACTATTTCATGGGCAGGTGCGGACACTTACTTTGTTATGTCATTCTCAAATAAGCATATAAAAGGCCTGGAGTTGATTTGAGGTTTGGTGCTTGCATTTTGAAGTTTTTGCTGTGAAGTGACCATTCCTTTAAAGGAGCTCTTCATGCAGGTGAAACAAGCCATCCTTCATCTGTGAAAACAGAAAAAAAACATCCGAGAAATTGCTACAATATTAGGAGTGGCTTAATCTACAGTTTGGTACATATTGAGAAAGAAAGAAAGCACTGGTGACCTAAACAATCCAAAACAACCTGGAAGCTAATGTAATACAATAATGGTGGATGACTGCAGAATAATTACCATGGTGAACAGAAATCCCTTAACAACATCTAACCATGTGATCAGCGCTCTCCAGGATGTAGGCATATCAATACCCAAATCTACCATAAAGAGAAGACTGCATGAAAGAAAATACAGAGGATTCACTGCACGGTACAAGCCATTCATAAGACTCAAGAATAAGAAGACAATATTGGACTTTGCTGAAAAAAAATCTTAAAAGACCAGCACAGTTCTGGAAGAACATTCTTTGAACAAATGAAACCAAGATCAACCTCTACCAGAATGATGGGAAAAAAAAGGATGGTGAGGGCATGGTACAGCTCATGATCCAAAGCATATGACATCATCTGTAAAACACAGTGGAAGCAGTGTGATGGCTAAGGCATGCATGGCTGCCAGTGGCACTGGGTCCTTAGTGTTTATTGATAATGTGACACAGGACAGAAGCAGCCAGATGAATTATGGCGTTTTCAATGACATACTATGTGCTCAAATCCGGCCAAATGCAGCCAAACTGATTGGTAGTTTCACAATACTGATAGACAATGACCCAAAAGCATAAAGCGAAAAAATCCTTAAGCAAAGAAATGGAATATTCTTAAACTGCCAAGTCAATCACATGACCTTAACCCAAAAGAGCCGCATTTCACTTGTTAAAGGCTAAACTTCACATAGAAAGGCACACAAACAAACAGCAACTGAAAAACGCTACAATTAAGGCCAGCAGAGCATTGAAAAGGAGAAAACACAGTGTCTGGTGATGTCCATGAGTTCAAGACTTTAGGCAGTCATTGCAAATAAAGCGTTGTCAAGAAAGTATTATAAATTAACATTTTATTTCCAAATTTTGTTCAATTACTTTTGAGCCCCTGAAATGAAGGGATTGAATTTAAAAAATGATCTAGTTCGTCACATTTTATGCAATCATTTTGCTCAACCCACTGAATTAAAGCTTAAAGTCTGAATTTCAACTGCATCTGAATAGTTTTGTTTAAAATCCATTGTAGTAATGTATGTACAGAACAAATATGTGAAAAATGTCTCTGTCCAAATATATATGGACCTATCTGTATGTATTTGAGAAGGGTTTTAAATTTTGGTTTCCATGTATTTCACAAAGTTTAGTAAGAGGTAATGAATCTAAGATATAAGCCAAATAAATTAATGAAAAGAGGAAATAATGGTGAAGCTCCCACTTCAAACAGGGATATTTTATTTAAACATCTCAGCCATTTTTTTTTAAACTTACATTTTTTAAAAAAAAAAGTTACGGCTCTCGGAAGAAGAAGGGGAGCAAAAAACAAAAACGCAAAAACGGAAAGTGCCCGGGGGCTGAAGGGGTTAATTGTTTAATTTTTATTGATACCCTCTTAGGCCATATTTGATACTTTTTATTGTATGTTTGGTAAAGTGAGGGGACCACAATAATAAAGTGTGTTTTGGTCTCATAAGAAAAGTCTACAGTAAGGGGTACTTTGCACACTGCGACATCGCTAGCCGATGCTTGCGATGTCGAGCGCGATAGTACACGCCTCCGTCGCACATGCGATATCTTGAGATAACTGCCATAGCGAACATTATCGCTACGGAAGCTTCACACGCACTTACCTGCCCTGAGGGGTCGCTCTGGCCGGCAACCCGCCTTCTTCCTAAGGGGGCGGGTCGTGCGGTATCACAGCGACGTCACACGGCAGGTGACCAATAGAAGCGGAGGGGCGTAGATGAGCGGGACGTAAACAACCCGCCCACCTCCTTCCTTCCGCATTGGCGGCAGAGGCAGGTAAGGAGATGTTCCTCGCTCCTGCGGCTTCACACACAGCGATGTGTGCTGCCGCAGGAACGAGGAACAACATCGTATCTCCTACTGGTGCGACATTATGAAAATGTGCGACACTACACAGATCACCGATTTTCAACGCTTTTGCGATCATTTATCGACGCATCTAGGCTTTACACGTTGCAACGTCGTTACCGGCGCCGGATGTGCGTCACTTTCGATTTGACCCCGACTATATCGCAGTAGCGATGTCGCAAATTGCAAAGTACCCCTAAATCTATGTAACTACAAACTGTCAAATCATGACAGTGTGCAATGCTCATTCTGTTGTGTTTCTGTTGTATGCCTCATGTGAATAGACAGACCCGTGACTGCATATATTTGACTTGGATTCCTGCAGTCACATACGAACTAGGTACAACCGGCTCCTCTCAATCCTCTTTTATTGAGAGAAGCCAGATGAGATTGATTGTTATGTGACCAAAATTGTACAACTCATCCATACATGGTCATGCAACCACACACTTGCATGGGACATATATAGGAATCATGACAGTGTGCCCATTACACACTGTCATGATTTGGCAGTCTGCAGTCACTTCCAGTATCTGCAAAGCGTTTTTATTGTACCAAATACCTTTAAATAATGTAACTCACATTAGGCACAAAGCGATATCTGTCATTGACTCAGCTCCCTACACACACATGGTGTTTGATATACCTATAAATGCATCCCTCTCCCCAGTCCTACGTGCTCACTGCCTTTGAGTAACCCCTGTGTCTCTCCTTCAAGCCACATATCTAAGTCCTTTACACAGCCTGCTGACTCCAACTCAAAAATATTTCCTGGATCCGCACATTCCTTGACCAAGAATCTGCAAAAGCACTAGTGCATTCACCCATAATCTCCCGCCTGGACTACTGTAACCTCCTGCTGTGTGGCCTCCCTTCTAACACGGTTACTCCCCTCCAATCTATTCTAAATTCTGCTGCCCGTCTAATCTACCTGTCCCTCCGTTATTCCCTGGCCACTCTTCTCTGCCAATCTCTTCACTGGCTTCCCATTGCCCAAAGACTCAGTTTCAATACACTAATCATGACACACAAACCACCGACAACCTGTCTCCTCCACAAATCTACCTGTACTTACCTGCATGCAACCTCCGATCTTCACAAGATCTCCTTTTCTACTCCCCACTTATCTCCTCTTCCCACAATCACATACAAGATTTCTCCTGTGCCTTTCTCATACTCTGGAACTCTCTACCCCAACATATGAGACTTACCTACCATGGAAACCCTCAAAAGGAACCTGAAGATCCACCTCTTTCGACACACCTACAACCTGCAGTAACCCTCAATCCACCCTATCGCTGCACAACCCGCTCTACACTCATCAACTATATCCTCAACACTGTCCCTGTAGACTGTAAACACTCGAGAGCAGGATCCTTGTTCTTCCTGTACCAGTCTGTGCCTAGAAATGCTCATGATTATTGTACTTGTCTATGTATGTCCCTTTTCTACATGTAAAGTGTCATGGAATAAATGGCGCTATAATAAAAAATAATAATAATGCATTTACAGAATATACAGAGAAATGTTTTTTTTAAAAAAACCTTATCTTCCCTTTTGGGAGGTTACTGTACTGTTTTAATTGGGAGACACAGCAACTTTTCATGGCATCATTCATTACAGCATGGAAAATTGCAGCAGGGAAGTAACACAAACAAAACTAAGAGGTCAAGCAATAACATCTAGATAGAAAGAGCATGCACATAAACAAACTACAATATAACATTTAATACTGTACCACCTGCTGTCTTCTCAAAATAGTCTCCTTACAGCATAAGCCTGTAGATGTAGTACACTCCAATAACTTGTAGGCTGTAGGGTATCAACATTTAGCAGCATTTACCTAAGCATTAACTAGGCACACACAAGTATTTTTAAACATTTTAATTATTTTTAATTATTTCAATTAATGCCTAAAATACTAATATTAAAAAGACTTATAACAGCATTAATTATTATTATTTTTTTTACTTATAAATTCACAGAAATAACAACAATGAAAATTAAAAGTGACCTTTCTTACTAAACAAAATTTACTGTCCATACATAAAAATCATTACATTGTAATTGGTATCAGTAAAGGTAAATGTTGCTCATCTGAAATTTGCATTTTTATTACATATTCCACTATAAATAAACTGGTGTTTGATGATGGTGGCACTAATAGAACACTCGGATTCTCTTATTAAGTATTCCCATCACCTATTGTTTGTCAGTAGTTTCAAATATTGCTGTGTGGAAATGGGCTTTAACTTGGCACACATTACTCTTGTGAAATAGATGTATGGAAACGCAGAATGAAAATGCAGTTTTTGCCAATTTTGAACATTTATCAAATTTGATGTTTAAACTCTTGAACAATTTACCATTTCTAATGATGTACAAAAAGTAGTGCCTGAAATTTGTTCTATCAAAACCTAAGCCCTTCTCCTTCCATAATCATGGATACTGCCGAAATACACTTGAAAATATACCTAGATTGTTTAACCCCTTAACGACCGCGGGCCGTAAAATTACGTCCTAAATGACTATGTTACTGCCCGCGGTCCTCCGGCGGCAGCATGCCGCGATCGGCACACATCTCAGCTGATTTTCACAGCTGAGATGTGTGCCTGCTAGGCACGAGCAGAATCGTTATAAGTTTTAAAAAATTAAAAAAAAACAAAAAAACCTAAAAGTTCAAATCACCCCCCATTCGCCCCATTGAAAATTAAAGGGTTAAAAAAATAAAAAATATACACACATTTGGTATCGCCGCGTTCAGAAACGCCTGATCTATCAAAATATAAAATCAATGAATCTGATCAGTAAACGGCGTAGCCGCAAAAAAATTCCAAACGCCAAAACGATGTTTATTGTCGCCACAACTTTTGCGCAAAATGCAATAAGAGGCGATCAAAACGTAGCATCTGCGCAAAAATGGTACCGTTAAAAACATCAGCTCGAGACGCAAAAAATAAGTCGTCATTGAGCCATAGATCCCGAAAAAAGGGAACGCATCGGGTCACGGAATATGGTGTAAAACGTGCGCCACTTTTTTCGGACAAACTTCCGATTTTTTTTAACCCCTTATGTAAAAGTAAACCTATACATGTTTGGTGTCTACGAACTCGCACTGACCTGAGGCATCACACCCACATATCAGTTTTACCATATAGTGAACACAGTGAATAAAATATCTCAAAAACCATAGTGCTATCGCACGTTTTTTGCAATTTTTCAGCATTTGGAATTTTTTTGCCATTTTCTAGTACACTATATGGTAAAACTGATGGTTTCATTTAAAAGTACAGCTCGTTCCGCAAAAAATGAGCCCTCACATGACCATATTGACTGAAAAATAAAAAAGATACGTCTCTCAGAAAAAGAATGGCGAAAAAAAAAACGGAAAGCGAAAAATCGGCTGGTCGTGAAGGGGTTAAAAATAGCCAAATTGTCTGCCTTCATCTCTCTTAGATATCTAACAACAAGACCATATTGCTGAGACAAATCCTTCTCTCTTATTTGTATTGTTTCACAGGTTACATTGCATACATTTACAGCATGTATCTATCTAGATATATATATATATACTGTATATACTGTGTCTATATATATATATATATATATATATATATATATATATATATATATATATATATATATATATTTACTTACTTAGTTTCCAGTCAGTTTAAATTAATATCCTTGTACATTGCCTCCTCATAATAGATGTTCTATCAACTTCACATCAGACAATAGTAGAACGTTTTAAGAGGCTCCACAGAAATACTGTAAGTGTTACATTGTAAGTGAAATAAAAAAGCTCAGTTCTTAGAAGCTCTACAACTTACGTATATACAGTGAAACCTCGCTTAACGAGTAACCCAGTTAGCGAGTATTTTGCCTAACAAGCAAAGCTTGCTGTAAATTTGTAACTCGATTTATGAGCAAGCTTTGCGCAAACACACACAAGCACACACAAACACGCACGCACGCGCACACACACATATCACCTTACCTTCTGTTCCCTCGCCGGCCTCCTGAAACTTGCATGTATCGGGTAACCATCGTGACCAATACAGGACCTTTCACTCCCAGCACGCTGACGTCAAAGGCAGTAGCCGCTTGCCTCTGATTGGCCAGCACGCTGCCTTTGAGTAGCGGCTGACAGGGGAAGGTCCTCCTTCGTCGTGAGGCTTGCCGATACACATGCTGTACCTGCGGACTACAAGACCCAGTAGGCTGGCGATTAAACGGAAGGTACACATTATGCTCACCTTACCTTCCATTCCATCGCAGGCCTGATGGTTCTTGTAGTTCGCCACTCCAGGATTTGTATCTTGTAACCATTGGCGATGAGGGAGGAACTTCCCCTGTCAGGCGCTACTCAAAGGCAGCGCGCTGGCCTATCAGAAGCAAGCGGCTCCTGCCTTTGACGTCAGCATGCTGGGAGCTGAAGGTCCTGCATCGGTCACCTTGGTTACTCGATACAAAGCCCGTAGCGGCGAACTAAAAGAACCGGCAGGTCGGCGATGGAACAGAAGGTAAGGTGAGCATAATATGTGTGTGTGTGTGCTTGTGTGTTTTTGTGTGTGTTTGTGCGTGTTTGTGCGTGTTTGTGTGTGTTTGTGATGTCCTATGGGAAATTTTGCTTTGCTGAACGAGTAACTTGGTTAACAAGCACACTCTCAGAATGGATTGTTCTCGTTAACCAAGGTTCCACTGTATTTTATGCATTTGCTATTAGATGATACCAGTTCTTAAAAATAAATATTATAGTTGATAGGCAGCATGGTGGCTCAGTGGTAAGCACTGCAGTCTTACAGCACTAAGGTCCTGGATTGAAATCCCACTTAGGCTATGTGCGTACACTGCAGATTTGTTTCTTCAGCAAAAAATGCACCCTCTGGCAGAATACCACACCTCTGCCAGAAATATGCAGCCAAAAAATGCATGCATTTTTACCCCATTATGGTGCATTTTTGGTGCGGTGTTGACATATTTTTGTCCCTGCGTTTTTTTTAAACTTTGTCAATAGCAAAACACGGAAAAACACAGGGACCTGTGGAAAAGAAGTCACATGCTACTTTTTTTGTGTGCAGAAAATCTGCTCTCTCTTTCAAGCCACACATCTAAGCCCACTTCACCTCCTGCCACCTCCAACTCAAAAATATTTCCTTGACTAGTACATTCCTTACCCAAGAAGCTGCAAAAACCAAAGTGGACGTCCTTATTGTCTCCTGACTTGTCTATTGAAACCTCCTGCTCTCTGGCCTCCCTTTTAACAGTCTTGCACCCCTACAATATATTCTACACTATACTGCCCATCTAATCCACCTGTCACCTCTCTACTTTGTAACCTCTCCTCTCTGCCAATGCTTTCACTGGCTTCCCATTGCCCAACAACTCCAGTTCAAAACTCTAATCATGACCTACAAAGCCATCCACAACCTATCCCTTCCTTACATCTGTGACTTAATCTCCCAATACTTACCCGCATGTAGCCTTCGATTATCACAAGACCTCCTTCTCTATTCCCCTCCCATCACCTTTTCCTACCACCGTATACAAGATTTCTCCCGTGCATCCCCCATACTCTGGAATGCTCTGCCACAATATATCAGACTCTCAAAGACCCACCTCTTCCGACAAGCCTACAACCTGCCAATACCCTCAGTCCGCTATAACACCTCACAACAATCTCTACCCTCATTTACTGTATCCTCACCCATCCCTTGTAGTCTGAGTCCTTGCAGGCAGGGTTCTCTCTCCTCCTGTACCAGTCTGTGCCTTGTTTTGTTTGATTATTGTACTTGTCCCTACTATGTGCCCCTTTTTCACATGTAAAGCGCTGTGAAATAAATGGCACTATAATAATAATAATAATAATGATAAAACCATAAAATCTCAACAATCTGTCTGGTCATAAATAACTTTTTAGTACCCTATATGAAACAGAGCCTAGTGACAACATGAAGAAAGATGAATAATGATAAGAATAGTAACAAATAAGATTAAAACAATTTGGTAGCAATGCCAGTCAACAGGCAGGAGCTTAACAGGAATTAACCCATTATAACTATGGAGATGATAGCCTCCCATATTATTTGTGTCATTAACCTAAATGACTTCAAGACTTCTTACCTATCTTCTGTATGCCCTTGACTAATTTATGGGGAATATTGCCAAATGTTATCTTATTTGCCAAATAAACTCAAATAAGCAGCTCAAACAAATCCTGCTATATTGTAGTGTAAATAAACCTCTTAATCAGGTGGAGTGTCCTCAGATCATGGATATTTAGTGAACTACCCTTAGCAAAGAAAGACAAACAGCATACTGATGAAACTGAGATGACATTCATTTATATTTTTATCGCCAACCCATTCACATGAATGGACAAGCCCCAACTTGAAATTGGACGAAATTAAGACATCAACACTTTCTTAATGTGGCCCATTATTCAGCGTGCCATACCTGTATGTCTGTATTATCAGGAAACAAAACCTACAGCACACACATGACAAATAATAACAAGTGAAGGAGTCCAACATCCCTGTTTATACATCCGATCAAAATCCCCTATTCAAATCAATGGGTGATGTAAAAGAACAGACCACACACAGAAATAAACAATATCATTCAAGGGCTTTCCTTTTTCCCATTAATTAAGGGTTTTAAAAGTTTATTTAAAATTGTATTTAGTTTTTGCACATGCAAAATAATATAGACATGTAAACAGGTCTAGGATGTCAAGTACCTATCCTGAATCCGAACCTTTCTTCCCTCATCCCTGTCCAAGAGGTTCTGTTGTGCTTGACATCGGGTTTTGAAGATGTTATGTAGTTTTATATCTTTCTATATTATTTAGTCTTTTTGATGTAATCAATATAAAGAAAAAGCAAAACATTTTTGAAATGTTCTTAAAATGTTAAAATTCTGCTTTTTAAAGCTACAGAAGTCTCTGCTTACAATGTGCCCTTGCCCTTGAATTTATTTTTCCTTTCAATAAACCTCAGATAACTAAACACCAGTGTATTGTAATCTTTGTGTTTGGCACTGGGACTTTATAGCTCATCAGTTTAAATTTTTCCCAAGTCAGTAATGGCCAAACTAATTGCCATTTGAATGTTGTTGACAGTCCTAATGGGCTGCCTGTCTTAATAAAATTCCCTGACTCAGATGAAAAAGTGAGCAGGTCTTCTTCATTACACCAAAATAAATACTGTATATATGAAATATTCAAAGGATGTACTACTGCTTTTTTTACTTCAAAGAAACAATAGGTATGCATTTAAGGGATATTATGTAAAGTGCACTGATGTTAACTAAAATAGTAGAAAATAATAATAAAAAGGACTAATTGGTTATTAATCCAATTTCATAATGTAGTGACAAAAAAGTTCATGCTAATAAATTTACAAAGGGTGGTGGATGTAATGAGCTGAAAAGTTTGACAAGGTAAATACATTTTCTCAAAGATCAATTTAACTAAGCTTCTGTATGATAAGAAATAATTCCATGATGATGATACCCTATCTGTATACGTTTTCATAGTCATGCCTTAAAGGCTTTGTTATAAAGGTTTCACGTGAAATATTTATCAAGTTTTTAAACATGTATATATATATATATATATATATATATATATATATATATATATATATATATATATATATATAATTTTAAACTTTTATTGACTCACGCTTTCTATAGAAGTTACATATTCTCAATATTAAAGAACTTTTTTTATATTTTTATAAATGCAGAACATTGCCTTGCAAAGCATAGTTTTATGGAGAAAGAAAGGGAAGATTTGTTTCATTAAGTTTGAGGTATGCTAACTAGAGATGAGCGAGCCAGCCGCGGTTCGGCTCGAGTTCGGTTAATCGAACGGAGGTCTCGTTCGAATTCAGTTCGACGAACGTTCGACGAACCGAACTCGAACCGCATAGGAAACAATGGCAGGCAATCACAAACACATAAAAACACCTAAAAAACACCCTCAAAGGTGTCCAAAAGGTGACAAACAACTCACAACACAACACAAACACATGGGAAAGTGACAAGGACATATACTCATGCGAAAACAAAAGAGCTGGACAAGGAAAAAGAGGAGGAGACACAGATATAGGCATGGCACGCCCTTCTAAAATCATGTAAAACACCACAAGGTGACTCCAAGCGGAGTCTCCCTTTTTTCCAAAAATTGGGCCACACACACACACACCCACCCCTTCAGTGGCAGCACTTGTGCCCCAATTGTACACTTCACAGATAGATTTGCATCAAGCATATTCAAAAATACGCCATCCTTTTTCGTCCTCAGGATTGCACCGGGGTAGGTAGCAAAGTCTTTCCTGATCCCAGCTCTGTTCATCTTGGCTTCTTTTTAAAAACAATGTAAGCAAGGGTCACTCCAAGCGGAGTCTCCCTTTTTTCCAAAAATTGGGCCACACAGACACTCACCCCTTCAGTGGAAGCACTTGTGCCAGAGTTGTACACTTCACAGCTAGATTTGCATCAAGCAAATTGAAAAATACGCCATACTTAACCATTCCCAGGATGACCCCGGGGTAGGTAGCAAAGACTTTGCTGAACCATTACTTGTTCATCTTGGCTCCTTTTAAAAAACAATGTAAGCAAGGGTTACTCCAAGCAGAGTCTCCCTTTTTTCCAAAAATTGGGCCCCACACACACCCACCAATTCAGTGGCAGCACTTGTGCCCCAGTTGTACACTTCACAGCTAGATTTCCATCAAGCACATTCAAAAATACGCCATACTTAACCGTCCCCAGGATGACACCGGGGTAGGTAGCAAAGTCTTTCCTGACCCCAGCTCTGTTCATCTTGGATCATTTTTAAAAACACAGCAAGCAAGGGTTACTCCAAGCGGAGTCTCCCTTTTTTTCCAAAAATTGGGCTACACATACACCCCATCAGTGGCAGCATTTTTGCCATAGTTGCAAACAAGATGTTTTGATTTGCATCAAGCACATTCCAAATCCACAAGCATTTACTCTCCCAGGATGACACAGGGGTAGTAAATTCCTTGTGGATCCATGACTTGTTCATTTTGATGAACGTTAGTCTGTCCACATTGTCACTGGACAGACGCGTGCGCTTATCTGTCAGCACACACCCAGCAGCACTGAAGACACGTTCAGAGACAACGCTGGCAGCTGGACACGACAAAATCTCCATGGCGTAAGTTGAGAGCTCTGGCCATTTTTCAAGATTTGAAGCCCAAAATGAGCAAGGCTCCATTTGCAAAGTCATGGCACCGATGTTCATTTGGAGATACTCCTGTATCATCCTCTCTAGCCGTTGACTATGTGTCAGACTTGTTGTCTCTGGTGGCCTTGCAAAGGACGGTCTAAAAAAATTATGAAAAGATTCAATAAAATTGCTGTTACCAGCACCAGATACGGTGCTACTGGTACGGGTAGACTGTTGAAGATGACGAGACCGTCCCATGTTTGTCAAGTTACAACTGGGAGATTCCCTCCCTGCACCTGCACGGTTGTTTGGTGGAAAAGCTGAGCTAAGATCGAGTAACAGCTTCTGCTGATACTCCTGCATACGTGCGTCCCTTTCTATAGCTGGAATTATGTCACAAAATTTGGACTTGTACCGGGGATCTAATAGTGTGGCAAGCCAGTAGTCATCATCACTTCTAATTTTGACAATACGAGGGTCATGTTGGAGGTAGTGCAGCAAGAAGGCGCTCATGTGTCTTGCGCAGCCATGTGGACCAAGTCCAAGCTGTGTTTGTGGCATAGAGGTGCTAACCGTTCTTTCTTCCTCTGACATCTCCTCCCAACCTCTTTCAACTGAAATTTGACCAAGGTCTCCCTCATCCGCTGAGTCTTCCATGTCCATGGACAGTTCGTCCTCCATTTCTTCATGTTCTCCTGCACCTTCCTCAACATTTCGCCTACTACCATGCGCCCTTGTTGATCCCTGTCCCCCATGGTCCCATGCCTGCCGCGTTGGTGATGATGAACGCCTGGACCTTGGTGATGTTGTTGTGTCTTGCGCATATGAATCCTCCTGTAGTTCCTCCCCTTCCTGTTGTCCCACCCCCTGACTCCGAATAGTGTTTAGCGTGTGCTCCAGCATGTAAATGACTGGAATTGTCATGCTGATAATGGCATTGTCAGCGCTAAACATATTCGTCGCCATGTCGAAATTGTGCAGAAGGGTGCATAGGTCCTTGATCTGAGACCACTCCATCAGGGTGATCTGCCCCACCTCTGCATCTCGTTGGCCCAGGCTATACGTCATGACGTATTGCACCAGGGCTCGGCGGTGCTGCCACAGTCGCTGTAACATGTGGAGAGTCGATTTCCAGCGTGTCGCCACATCGCATTTCAGGCGATGAACCAGCAGGCCGAAAGACTTCTGGAGCGATGCAAGTCGCTCAGCTGCGGCGGTTGAACGGCGGAAGTGAGCAGACAGTTTTCGTGCCCTGGTCAGAAGGCCATCTAGGCTGGGATAGTGTGTATAAAATTGCTGGACAACAAGGTTCAACATGTGAGCCATACAAGGCACGTGTGTCACCTTGCCCAGGTGAAGGGCCGCACCCAGGTTTGCAGCATTGTCGCACACGGCCTTACCAGGCTGCAGGTTGAGTGGAGACAACCATTACTACTAACAGAATCATGACAAATTTTACAGATCACATAATTTGGGCGATCTTTTGCTATGTCAAAAAAGGACCAGGCTAGGCAAGGCTTAGAGGGCATGCGACCTGCTGAGCCCCCCCGACTAGTGCTCAGAGGCAGAGTGGTGGCTGATGATGCAGTTGTAGATGTGCTACCAGTGCTCCGACTCTGTCCAGGAAGGCGCAAGGTAACTTCGTCATCAGTTGCATCCTCCTCCACCGCCTCTGTTGACCTCCTCGAGTGTCTGACTGGGGGTTGACAGTAGGTGGGATCTAGAACTTCCTCATCAACTGTTGTGTTTGCACTCTCCTCACCCTCAGACCGAGCCTCTTCTTGCCCTGACCGAATATATAAGTTATCATCCCAATCTGGTATCTGCATCTCATCGTCATCAGTATGTTCCTCATTGTCTATAACAACAGGTGTTACAGTTTGTGAAAAAGGGTCAACATTATTCTCAGAAACTTGATCCTCATGGCCTGAATCAGAGTCACAAAGGTTCTGGGCATCACTGCAGACCATTTCCTGGTCTGTACTCACTGTAGCTTGGGAGCAGACTTCTGATTCCCAGGCTATAGTGTGACTAAAAAGCTTTGCAGACTCAGCCATCTCAGTTCCACCAAACTGTGCAGGGCGGATGGAGTCTTCAGAGCTGGGAGAAAGCAAGTGTGATTGGGATGACAACTCAGAGGACTGGTGTTTTTTGGATGCAGTAGTTGAGGTGGCGGAGAGGGCACTTGTTGGACCACTTGAGATCCATTAAAGCATTTTCTTTTTTTGGCCATCATCTACCTTTGTTCCAGTTGTTCGTGTCCGTTAAAAGGGAGCACATCGGATTGTCCACCGTAAGTAGTAGACATCTTACTTTTGCTGGAAGATGGTCTATGTTCAGCAGATGTTAATGGAGCTTTGCCACCTTCCCCATGGACAAACCCTTTTTTTCCTTTTCCAACACGCCTCTTCCCCTTTCCACCAGCATCTGTCATTTTGCCACTCATGTTGATTGCGACAAGATTGCGCACTTAAAATGTGGTAGTAAAAATTGAGAGGTGGTGTGGTTTGCAGCGGTGGTCTATCTTTATTAACAGCAGAATAAACAACAATAACTATCCCTGACAATGCAACTACGGCCCTTAAACTGGCATCATAGTTTGCTATTAGAATGGCTTAGTAACAATGAGTTTGACTGTGCAATGCAGAGGTGCTGCAAATAGCTTTGCACCAGTGGGACAATAATGGAAGTCCAACAGCCACTTTTAGGATGCCACTAAGTCTACTCAGTGTTTGCTAGTATAATGGCTTAGTAACAATGAGTTTGAGTGTGCAATGCAGAGGGGTTGCAAATAGATTTGCACTAGTGGGACACTAATGGAAGTCCAACAGCCACTTTTAGGATGCCACTAAGTTTACTCAGTTTTTGCTAGTATAATGGCTTAGTGACAATGAGTTTGAGTGTGCAATGCAGTGGTGCTGCAAATAGCTTTGCACCAGTGGGACAATAATGGAAGTCCAACAGCCACTTTTAGGATGCCACTAAGTTTACTCAGTGTTTGCTAGTATAATGGCTTAGTAACAATGAGTTTGAGTGTGCAATGCAGAGGTGCTGCAAATAGATTTGCACCAGTGGGACAATAATGGAAGTCCAACAGCCACTTTTAGGATACCACTAAGTTTACTCAGTGTTTGCTGGTATAATGGCTTAGTAACAATGAGCTTGAGTGTGCAAAGGGCAGGAGGGTACAGTGCCAGGGTTTTGGGTCAGTGTACTGGAAAGGAAGCCTCACTTTCTATCCCTCCTAATGGGGAAATGCAGCGAGGAAATCCCTGAGCTTAGCTACTCAGACACTGGTATCTTCTGTAGCTGTTAAAATCTGTTTCCACGGACCTGACTGTCACTTATGGCTCTGAGCCTGCTGGAATTAGCCCTTACAAGGGCTAATAGAAACTTCTATCCCTATTCTGTTTAGCGCTGTGTGTAGAGCGTACACAGCAGTATCGGAGACAGAAGCTACGCCAGCGGTGACTGACACCCAGACGCAGAAGGCAGATAATGGCGTCCGGACGGGCAGATACCCGTTTTTATAATGCAGGGACATGTGACATGGACATCCTATCACACATGCCATTGCTTCTCTGGCTAAAAGTCCACTTAGCTGTGTGTGTGTCTGGGATTGGCTGACATGCTGGCTTGCCCTACTACACGTGCGTGCTTAGGGAAGGAAGACAAGGAAAAAAAATCCCAGCAGCAGTGATCTGAGTGCGCTGTTCCCGCACACTATACACTGAAATTTCATAATAGTGTGAGTCACAGAGTGACTTACACTATTACAGCGGAAAGCCAGCTAGTAATTAGCTTGGCTTTTTGCTGCTAGAACCGTTCTCAAACATAACTAGAACTATCGAGCTTTAGCAAAAAGCTCGAGTTCTAGTTCGATCTAGAACAGCCCCCAAAATCACTCGAACCGCGAACTGGAGAACCACGAACCGCGCTCAACTCTAGTCTTCACGTGCTGGAAATCTTCTGGCCACAGGTAAGTCAGGTTAACTTCAATAGGAATCGTGACGCCACTTTCGGTATTTGCGGTCAGGGGGTGACCGCCACTGCAGTTTAGGGAGCGTCTGGGGCTGATGGCAAATGCAGTCTGGTGTTATGGCCTCCCGAGAGTGAGGCTGGCCCCAGGGGCTCGGGTGTAGGTGTGTAGTACCACAGGTTGCAGAAGAACTCACACACAGGCAGCAATGTCTTTCAGGGTTTTTACTCACATTCAAATGGTAGAGTGAGGCAACCCGGGCGATGCTATGACAAACCAGGTGGAACCAGGTAACCTTCAGGCTGATCCAGGGGTGACTGTCAACTCGCCTTCCTAGCACTTCTTGTTTAGGGTGACCCCTTACTTGTAGTACTGCGGGAATCACCCAGGGAAGTCGCAACTGCCGTTCTCCCCTTCCTGGCCCGTTTGCTGATAGCAAGGACCAAGTAGAGATGGCATCTTGCCCTGTCTCACTTATTGGCCCCTTCGTTGCTGCTGATGCTGCGGACGTTGTAGGTTAGTGAGGCACATTCAGCACCCTCACCAGCAGGTTTAGCAGACTGAATACTTAGTTTGTTGCTCTAGGGACCTATTTCCCCGTGTGGGACTGGTCTACCAGGAGTCCCCTTACTCAGTCACCTCACTTCTCCCTGAGGTGCCTTTCAGTCTGACTGTGTGGTAACCGAACTCCCCCGTCGACAGCCACTACATGTGCCAGATCTGACTAGTAACTCTGCACATGTCCTCCTTCTGCGAATGCACACTGCGCTTCCTCACTTCAGACTGGTTCACTACTCCCTCCCCACTGTGCCTGCAACTGCAACCTAGAAACCAGCTTCTCCACCCCACCACTAGCTGAGATGTGGAGGCCACGCCCCCTCCTGGGACTGCCCAGGGGTCCCCTCTATGATGTGTGTGAGAACTAGCCACTATGCGTCTGTGTGTCCACACCCTAATAAGCCATCAGGATTACCTGTTTGTACTGACTCAGCATGGGTGCAGTACTCAGTGGTGCCTGACCAGGTCAGGGGCGCCACATCAGCATGTGAGCTCTTTCCTTCTTTCATGCGCAAAGTATCGTACCCCCGTGGCGTGAAGCACTTAAGGGTCCCAGAGTCAGTAAAGTGTCCCGTTCTGTGTGCTGATAGCGCGGTTCCATTATGGGGCCTGTCCTCAACCCTGAAACCTATATGCTATTTTCTGCAGACTCGTGGGACGGGTTCGGAGACTGTTCTATCCATTCCCCGCGACCCTTGCAGACTTGGTAGAGAACTTAAAGTGTACCTGCCCTAGGATTCTGTATCCCAACAGCGCCAGTCCTGTGGAAGTAGATTCCCTGCTTCTCCCCAGCGACTATGTTAAACGCCTTGGCCCACAGAGCTGCTCACAACACATCCGCTCTGCTCTGTGTCTGAAGCTGTTCTCTCTGTTGTAGTTGTGTTGTGTGTCCTGAGCTGTTGCCCCCAGTCGCTGCCACCGGCTGGTTCACAACTCTCACTAGGTCAATCTGCTCTTCCCACTGTGTCTGTTAACTCCCCCTGGTGGTTGCTTCTCCCTGACCCTGAGTCCCCAGTCCAGTGGACCTGTGAAGCCCCCGGTGCGGTGTCGTTCTGTAAACCCACCACTGTAGTGACCCCCTACTATCATCCGACCATGGCCTGGTCACCATTGGGGAGGGCATCCCACTGACTGTATGTTTGTGTATTTGTAAACCGGCATCGACCTTCCCTGTACCCAGGATGAGTACTACACCCTAATGGGGGTGCAGTACCATGTGGCGATTGAAGATGCAGGGGTGCCACATAAGCACTCAACGTAGAGCACAGGATAAATATGACCTGCACCGTACAAGGGCAGTGTAATTAAGTTGACCTAAAAAAAGAAATCAAAATATTGTGTATAATGTGACAGCTGGAGACCTTATAAAAGTATTAGAAGGAATAACAGTAACTATTTCGCCATAAGCGTAGTTTACCCCTTTGGGAAAAGTGGTGTAGCGTACACGACTAGTGACTGACCTGCTAAATGAAAGAGATAGCGTAACTTACAAAAAAAAGACATTGTTTATGGATATTCATAATAATGATCTGTTGGAGATCAAAACATTTAAAATGTTTTTATTAGTTTGGTAAGTGAAAAGCAGATATAAGGACAGAAGTAATATTTCAATTTCACGAGAGCAATACAATCACAAGATAATAGTTTGGCACATCACAAGTAACATATATAATTATATATATATATATATATATATATATACATACAGACACACAGTACAGATCAAAAGTTTGGACACACCTTCTCATTCAAAGAGTTTTCTTTATTTTCATGACTTTGAAAACTGTAGATTCACATTGAAGGCATCAAAATTATGAATTAACACATGTGGAATGAAATACTTAACAAAAAAGTGTGAATCAACTGAAAATATGTCTTATATTCTAGGTTCTTCAAAGTAGCCACCTTTTGCTTTGATTATTGTTTATACACTCTTGGCATTCTCTTAATGAGCTTCAAGAGGTAGTCACCGGAAATGGTTTTCACTTCAAGGGTGTGCCTTGTCAGGTTTAATAAGTGCGATTTCTTTCTTTATGAATGGGGTTGGGACCATCAGTTGTCTTGTGCAGAAGTCTGGTGGATACACAGCTGATAGTCCTACTGAAAAGACTGTTAGAATTTGTATTATGGAAAGAAAAAAGCAGCTAAGTAAAGAAAAACTAGTGGCCATCATTACTTTAAGAAATGAAGGTCAGTCAGTCCGAAAAATTGGGAAAATTTTGAAAGTGTCCCCAAGTGCAGTGGTAAAAAACATCAAACGCTACAAAGAAACTGGCTCACATGAGGACCGCCCCAGAAAAGGAAAACCAAGAGTCACCTCTGCTGCGGAGGATATGTGTATCCGAGTCACCAGCCTCAGAAATTGCAGGTTAGATTAGAGACCAGGTCAATGCCACACAAAGTTCTAGCAGCAGACACATCTCTAGAACAAGTGTTAAGAGAAAAATTTGTGCAGCAGGCCTTCATGGTAAAATAGCTGCTAGGAAACCACTGCTAAGGACAGGCAACAAGCAGAAGAGACTTGTTTGGGCTGAAGAACACAAGGAATGGACATTAGACCAGTGGAAATCTGTGCTTTGGTCTGAAGAGTCCAAATTTAAGATCTTTAGATCCAAGCCCTGTGTCTTTGTGTGACGCACAAAAGGTCAACGGATGGACTCTACATGCCTAGTTCCCACTGTGAAGCATGGAGAAGGAGGTGTGATGGTGTGGGGGTGCTTTGCTGCTGACACTGTTGGTGACTTATTCAAAATTGAAGGCATACTGAACCAGCATGGCTACCCCAGCATCTTGCAGCGGAATGCAATTCCATCGGTTTACCTTTAGTTGGACCATCATTTATTTTTCAACAGGACAATGACCCTAAACACACCTCCAGGCTGTTTAAGGGATATTTGACTAAGAAGAAAAGTGATGGGGTGCTACGCCAGATGACCTGGCCCCCACAGTCCAGACCTGAACCCAATCAAGATGGTTTGGAGTGAGCTGGACCGCAGAGTGAAGGCAAAAGGGCCAACAAGTGCTTAGTATCTCTGGGAACTCCTTCAAGACTGTTGGAAGACCATTTCCAGTGACTACCTCTTGAAGCTCATCAAGAGAATGCCAAGAGTGTGCAAAGCAGTAATCAAAGCAAAAGGTGGCTACTTTGAAGAACCTAGAATATAAGACATAATTTCAGTTGTCTCACACTTTTTTGTTAAGTATTTCATTCCACATGTGTTAATTCATAGTTTTGATGCCTTCAATGTGAATCTACAATTTTCAGAGTCATGAAAATAAAGAAAACTCTTTGAATGAGAAGGTGTGTCCAAACTTTTGATCTGTACTGTGTGATATTACATATATATATATATATATATATATATATATATATATATATATATATATATATATATATATATATAAAGCTGAGTGTATTTATGTGTATGTATGTATGTATGTATGTATGTATGTGTGTGTATGTCCGCTAAAGGATCCACACCATCACATTTACAATTACGAAAGTTTGCACAGACTCCTCATGTGAGCCAGGGCATGATGTAGACTATGCTTTGATGGGAATATTTAACCCCACACTTTACAGTTACTCTCCAAAAAACCTGCCTCCATTAAAGTGAATGAAGCCTACAACTACAGATTATTAGTAGCAGCTGTGATTGGTTGCTATAGGAACAAAGGGCATTGTTAGCAGCAGAGGCTTATGTGTCAGGTAATATGATGTCGGTGGGGAGATGGATAGAGAGAGAGACAGACAGAGATAGACAGGGAGAGAGAAAGAGAAATAGAGACAGACAGAGAGACAGGCGGTGAAAGAGAGAAACAGACAGGAAAAGAGACAGACGGGGAAAGAGACAGATGGGGAAAGAGACAGATGGGTAAAGAGACAGATAGAGACAGGTAGACAGGGACAGAGACAGGCAGCCAGGGAAAGAGACAGACAGAGACAGACAAAGACAGCTAGGGAAAGAGACAGACCTGGATAGAGACAGATGAGGAAAGAGACAGACAGAGATAGGCAGACAGGGAAAGATACTGACAGCAAAAGACAGACAAAGAGATGGACAAAGACAGACAGGGAAAGAGACAGGAAAAGAGACAGGGAGGCGGACAGGGAAAGAGACAGACCTGGGAAATAGACAGATGGGGAAGAAACAGAGAGAAAGAGACAGACAAAGAAAGAGACAGACAGAGACAGGCAGACCTTGAAAGAGACAGGTCTTGAAAGAGACCGACCTGGAAAGTGACAACCCTGGAAAAAGACAAATGGGGAAAGAGACAGACAGGAAAAGAGACAGACAAGGAAAGAGACAGATGGGGAAAGAGACAGACGGGGAAAGAGACAGACAAGAGAAAGACAAAGAAAAACGGGGAAAGAGAGAGATGCGGAAAGAGACAGACAATGAAAGAGACCGACCTGGAAAGAGAAATACCTTGAAAGAGACAGAACTGAAAAGAGACAGACCTAGAAAGAGACAGACAAGGACAGAGAAAGACCTGGAAAGAGACATACGAGGCAAGAGACAGATGGGGCAAGAGACAGATGGGGAAAGAGACAGATGGGGAAAGAGACAGATGGGAAAAGAGACAGACTGGGAAAGAGAGACAGACTGGGAAAGAGAGACAGACTGGGAAAGAGAGACAGACAGACACAGACATAGAGACATACACAGAGATAGTCAGACAGACACAGACACAGAGATACAGACAGACACAGAGACACAGAGATAGAGACAGATAGACTGATACAGAGACAGACAGAGAGATAGAAATAGACAGACAGGGACATATACACAGTCAGACAAGGAAAGAGACAGACAGTGAGACAGAAAGACAGCGACACACAGAGACTGGGAGAGAAACACTGACAGTTAGTATCCAGGGCAATGTCGGGTATTACGGCTAATATATAGCCCGTGGGGTCGGACACAATGATTCACCAAGCAGTGCGTTCTAGACAACGTGTCTGCATTCCCATGTGCCGTGCCTGCTCTGTGCTCCACTGAAAATTTTAAATTTTGGAACGCCAAGAACCAGTGTCACCCGCGCATTGCCCTCTTTTGCCTGGGACATCCATGTCAAGGGTGAATGGTCCATCACTAGCCTAAATCAGCGTCCTAGTAAATAATAGCGCAGGGTTTCCAGGGCCCACTTCACAGCTAAGGCTTCTCGCTCAACCACACTATAATTTTGTTCTGCCTCCATAAGTTTTCTGCTTAGATAGCCCACTGGGTGTTCCTCGCCATTCACTTCTTGTGAAAACACCGCGCCAAGGCCAACACCAGAGGCATCTGTTTGAACAATAAACTCCCGTTTAAAGTTTTAGATAACCATCACTGGTTGAAGTAAAATATATCTTTGTACCGTGTTAGCCAGTAGAGATAAAAATCATCACTTGGTTGTCACATAAAGCCTTTTTCAACCGTTGAAAGGCGTCCTCTGCTTCTGCGTTCCACTTTATTGAGACAGAGGTCGACCCCTTGGTAAGATCCATGTGTGGGGCTGCGATGGTAGCAACATTTTTGATAAACCGCCGGTAATAACCAACAATCCCCAAAAAGGCTCTGACCTGTTTTTTGGTGACCGGTTGTGGCCAATTCTGAATGGCGTCCACTTTTTTCGCCTGAGGATTTATAACTCCCCTACCAATGATGTATCCCAGATAGCGAGCTTCTTCCAACCCCAATGTACACTTCTTGGGATTGGCAGTCAACCCGGCAGCCCTTAGAGAGTCCAAGACAGCTTGCACCTTTGGCAAAAGAGTTTCCCAGTTATCACTAAAGATAATGATATCGTCTAAATATGCGGATGCATACTGGACAGGGGGCTTTAGGACAATATCCATTAGTCGTTGGAAGGTGGCTGGGGCTCCATGCAAACCAAATGGCATATCCCGGTACTGGAACAGTCCCTGTGGCGTAACAAAGGCAGTTTTCCTTTTGGCTGAGTCAGTGAGGGGAATCTGCCAATAACCTTTTGTTAAGTCAATAGTGGATATGTATCTAGCTGAACCCAGTCTCTCTATAAGTTCATCAACTCTTGGCATGGGGTAGGCATCGAATTTCGATACCTCATTTAACTTGCGAAAAATCGTTACAAAACCGAATAGTCCCTTCGGGCTTGGGCACCAGCACGATAGGACTAGCCCACTCACTCCGGGACTCCTCAATAACCCCGAGCGCCAGCATTTTCTTTACTTCCTGGGCAATAGCTTGTCTCCGAGCCTCAGGAATTCAATACGGTTTTAACCGTACTCGTGTCTGAGGGTCAGTGACAATGTCGTGTTTAATTAGGTGAGTACGGCCAGGTAATTCTGAAAAAATATCTGCATTTCTCTGTACGAACTCCTTGGTTTCTTGTATTTGGGTCTTGGACAGCGTGTCTGCAATACCCACCTCTGGTGGTACTATCTGGGGGTCACTTATCTCAGATGTTGGTGCCACTCGAGGCCCACTATCAAGGGTAGTTTCCACTACCAGACTCTCTCTGTCCCGCCAGGACTTAAGCAAGTTTACATGGTAGATTTGTTGGGGTTTTCTCTTGTCTGGTTGGTGTACCTTATAATTCACTTCACCTATTCTTTCCAGCACCTCGTATGGCCCCTGCCATTTTGCAAGAAATTTATTTTCTACAGTAGGTACCAAGACTAACACCCGATCCCCGGGTTGAAAAACTCGTGTTTTAGCCGCCCGGTTGTACACCCTGCTTTGGGCGTGTTGTGCGCGCTCCAAACATTCTTTGACTATTGGCATAACTGCCGCAATTCTGTCCTGCATGAGTGTTATATGTTCAACTACACTGCGGTAAGGAGTCACTTCTTGCTCTCAAGTCTCCTTGGCAATATCCAACAGGCCTCTGGGACACTGCCCATAGACCAATTCAAAAGGTAAAAAGCCCTTGGAGGATTGGGGTACCTCTCGTATGGAAAACAAGAGATATGGCAGGAGAGTATCCCAATACCTCCCGTCCTTATCCACCACCCTTTTCAACATCCCCTTTAGGGTTTTATTAAAGCGCTCGACCAGACCGTCCGTCTGAGGGTGATACACTGAGGTACGCAGGTGGGAGATTTTTAGTAATTTACCCTGATCCGTAAGTATCTCTTTCGGAATGGCTGTGTGAGAAAACATGTTAAAAAGCTCCTTTGAAATTGCTTTTGCATTGGCATTCCGTAAGGGTAAAGCCTCCGGATAACGGGTGGCATAATCCTGTACCACCAAAATGTATTGATGACCCCTGGCAGATTTAACTAATGGACTGACTATATCCATTGCTATCCTCTCAAAGGGCACCTCTATTATTGGCAAGAGTACCGGGGGGCTTCTAAAATGTGCCATAGGCGCAGTCAACTGGCATGTAGGACAGGACTGACAGTACTGAGTTACATTTCCCACCAGACCCGGCCAAAAGAAACGTTGCAGAATACGGTCTTTTGTCTTTTCTCCAGCCAGGTGGCCCCCCAAGGGATGTTTAAGTGCCAGGTCTAAAACCACCTGACGAAAGAATTTGGGTATCACTAGCTGTTCCACCACCACTCCTCGCATCTTGTCAATGTGGTACAGCATGCCCTGTTGCACTGCCACATGTGGAAACTCATTTTGAGCCCCTGGGTACACTGGGTTTCCCTCAGAGACCTTCACATTTTCTCATGCCCTTGTTAAAGTAGGATATTGGTGTTGAGCGGTCCTGAAATTATCATGGGCCACCTCAAGAACTGGCATCTCTATAACATCCTCTAGCGTGTCCGCCTCGCCTGCAAACACAGTCAGAGGAGAGTCTACAGATTCTGGAGCTACCCCTGTGGTGGGTCCCCCATCATCTTGCTCCAGTGGCTCAGGGGCTAACCCCAGGGTATTGTTCACAAGTTTTTCTTCAACTGGGGTGTTCACGCCATGTTTAACATTCCACAAGTCCCAGAATAAGAGATAGTCTCTCCCCAGGATTACACTATGCAACATAGTCTTTACGATCACCGCCTGATGTCTTTTGGCCCCCATGGGCGTGGCAAGAGTTACCCAGGCTGTGGGGTAGTTTTTAGTATCGCCATGTATGCAACTAATGCCCACAGTTGAACCTGTTATTACTCCAGGGTCCACCAAGCTAGCATGTACCAAGGTTACTTGACTGCCAAAGTCTAAGATGGCATTCACACTATAGCCGTTGACCTCAATGCAACACACATGTTGTTCATTTCCCGTGAGCATCTCCGCAGCACAGACTGACTGTTCATATAATGACAGACACCTTGTAGTGTTACAGTTCATAGGCTCTGTAGTTAATGGGCAGTTAGCAGCTAAGTGGCCGAGCCCACGACATCGCCAACACTGAATAGGCCCTTGCCTCCCAGTTGGGGACCTCAGTCTGGGCCTGTTGACTTGCTGAGAAATCACGCCGCTAACATAGTCCTTTGTGGACCTGCTACCTCTAATTGCAACATTCTCTTCTTTTGGAAAAGGAGTAGTTTTAGCAGGACTTTCAGGCGATTTCCTAGAACCCCAGCAAGGTGAAAGCGTCCCCTGAAGTAGGCTTTCAGAAGCGCTGTAACGCTCGACCATATTCACCAACTGGTCAGCGCTAGTTGGGTCCCCCTGTCCGACCTACCTCTGGATATTAGCCAGCAAGGATCGCAGGTACTTGTCTAGGACAACACGTTCCACCATCTGTGCGGGCATCAAAGTTTCTGGTTGCAGCCATTTTTTCACCAGATGGATGAGGTCATGCATTTGTGAACGAGCTTGCTGATGTGCCACAAAAGTCCATAGATGTACCCTCTGTGCCCGTACATATGTGTCTACTCCCAGCTTTGCCAGGATTTCGCCTTTTAGTTTACTATAGTCCATAGCATCAGCTCCACTTAGATCATTATATGCCTTTTGCAGATCTCCGATCAGGAATGGAGCGACCACTTCAGCCCATTTTTCCACCGGTAAACGCTCACGTTCTGCAATACATTCAAACACTGCCAGATATGCTTCCACATCATCAGCAGCAGCCATTTTAAGTAAAGTCTTTTGTACGGCTTTCTGCGCACTGGCAGGGCTTTGTACACGGTCTTCCTTTATTGCATTTAACTGCTCTTGTTGCATTTGGTGCTGCTGCTCCTACCTGCTACCTTCTGGAGGTAAGTATTGGTCTGTTGTTGCCGGGCACTGGTCTGTTGTAGCTGGGCATTGGTCTGTTGTTGCTGGGCATTGGCCTGTTGTTGCTGGGCATTGGTCTATTGTTGGTTAATGTTGGCCTGCACCAACTGTTTCAGAAGCTCCTCCATATTGCTGGTCTCTTGGCTCTTCAGCAGCACAGGAGCTTTCAGCCAGGACATTACCAAGAGACAATGCCCATAGAACGGTTTTTCTGCAGTCCCAGTCCAATAGCCACTAATGCCCGCATTCGAGACACCATTTGTGAGACAGGGAATATAGCTCAGCTGGGATCTTTGCTTTGGTCCAAGCAAGTGGCTATGGATTCACAGATGACAGCGGCAGACTGGCAGGTTCCAAACAGATACGGCCACTGCCGTGTTTATTGTGTACATTTATCTCTCAGTGTTACACATGCAAAAACAGGAAAATAAACATCTAAGGCCATCTGGCCACTAACTAACAACAGAATGCTAACTACAAAATAAACCTATGTAACAAACAAAACAGTATTCTCTTACTGTGTCAGTTCCTCACCACAGCAAGCGGAGTTATTGAGTCCCAGCAGCCATGAGCCTGTACCTCTCCTCAGCCGGCTCTCTGTTCTGAATGCCTCCTGATTATTTCAGCTGATCCAGTGAGGAATCAAAACCCTGGATTGAATGTGGAGAAGGGAGCAACCAGTCCCACTGCCATTCCTACTGATTGCTCCAGGAAAAACCGAGCCCAAAATTACACTGAAAAAAACAGGCTTCAGTGTCTAACTTATTGCTGAGCCAGATATAACTTTCCCAGCTTTTCCCAGCCCATTTGCATGGGCCGACCGCTCCACAATCAATACATGGAGACATATGAAATGAACCGAGGGGAAACATACCTGTTCTCTAGTACTTCTCACCTCGGCATCTCACTATATATATATATCACACAGGTAGAAGAAAAGACCGGGTTTATGCCGCGCTGAAAACCACTGATGCGTGTAAATTAAAAGATTTCCTTTTTATTGGATAGTTCCTACGCGTTTCAGAGACATCCGTCTCCTTCCTCAGGAAAATAAATCATATTACAGCAAGGCCGCTTGGACCTATATATAAGGAGCAAACAGCCATGTATGCATTAAGGACTGCCTGTATGACTCAGAGCTGATGACTCAGAGCCACATGGTAAAGAAGAAGAAAAAAAAAAAAAAAAAAAAAAAAAGGGAAGATGGAACGATCGTGAATAACAGAATAAAGTGTCTGAAACAGCATGATCCCAAGAAACATGGATAATTCCAACAAAGGGAGTACTGAAGAAATAAAAAATAAATAAATAAATGAATGAATAAAGACATGAAAACACTTGTTCCTCGTGTTATTTAAAAAAGTCAGGGGGGAAAAAATGTGAGGGATGTGTTCAAGATGGTGTGCGAACCTATGAAGTATAGGTGAATTTATTGGTGTTTAGTCCTCTACTCTACATGGGGATACAGAGATTTAGAGTGAAAATTCAAAACAATGTGTAAAAAAGTATATATATATATTGAACTATATATGGGGATACAGCGATCGTGAGTGAATATCCAGAGGGACGTGAAAAAAATCTTTTTAAATTTATTTATTTATAAATAAAACTATAAAGAATGAGGAACTGCAAGGGCACTGCGATTGAAAATTATTTTGATTAAAAATGTTTATAATGTCCGACAATGACAAAAAAAATGGGCTCAGTGAGGAAACCACTAAAAAAGAGGGGGTTGGGGACATTTATATAAAAATGACGTCCAGGGATTTTTACTTTCTAATGCTTAGTATGCATTCTATTTTTGAAAAGGAGACATGCTCCGGTAATAAGTGAGTGCAGAAGAAAAAAAAAAAAAAAAAAAAAAAAAACTAGGGCACTTGCACAATAGTGGTGATACAAGTAATATCCCCCAGTGTCTGGAAAAAATATTTCTAATGGTTACATTGTCACTGCTGTAAGTAGTGATGAAGTTAGCAGAAAAATCGCCCTTTCCAGCAGCATTAATAATCCCTCTTGTACCCGAGATAGATGCAGTCTTTTTGGGTTTCAGCATGTCTGTTTGTTTCAATTTGGCTGTTTCTAATATTTTTTCCAGACACTGGGGGATATTACTAAGTGACCCCATCCTTAGAAATATGTTACCTGCTCGCCCAGGGGTTACTTTTAGAAGGGCGCCGACCATCAAGAATATTATAGCTCCCAGCAGGTTAAAAGCACCTCTGCTGATGAAAAAAACAGCTACCATAATTGGCTCCTATAGATGCGGTCTCAAAAATTGTCTCTGTTGTAAAAGTATTTGCCACAAAAGGACCACTTTCTGCTCTCAGGGGGGCTCAGAAAATTTCCCCATCAGAAGTCGTTTAACATGCCAGTCGGACTTTGTTATATATTTAGTAGACTGTGTGTGCGGAAAACAATGTGTAGGAAGGACGAGTCAGGCCCTCCACAATAGGCTAAATTCACATAGGCACAATGTGAAGATAGGCTATATGCTCCACGGACTCTCTAAGCATTGCGCTCTGAAACACAATAAGGGGATGGTTTTTAATATTACACCAATAGAGCAGATAGCCCCAAATGCCCCCAATAGAATGGAAACCCTGAGCAGAAAGGAGACCTTTTGGATCAACAAACTAAATACATTAAAACCCTTTGGTCTAAATGAGGTCACTGACTTGTTTTATTAATTGGTTTTTATCCCCTATCAGTTATGAAGTACCCTTTTATCTGGTTTTATATAGTGGCTTGGCCGTTGTTTTTATATCTAGTGCTAACAAACTTTTTACCCATTTATTGTGTTTTATTGTATGTACTTTTATATTGACACTGTCCTATATATATCTACAATAGTCTTATTGTTTTACTATTTATTATTTATTTCTATTGCGTTTCTGTATTAGTCCCCTATGTTCCTCCATCTCTCGTTAATACTCTTACTCTTCATGCAAATGACTGCTACATGCATTTGGTACACTTTTTTTTTTTTGCTGTCTCTCTGCACTCTTTGCACTCATTGCCGCTAGATTGACAAAACCTCCCTGTCTGCTTGTCTAGCGCAAGCGCATTTTATCTGGTTTGCACAGTAGTGAACTCTGGTGTCACCCCTCGTTTCCTTGAACTTGTATCACCTCTATTGTGCAAGTGCCCTAGTTTTTTTTTTTTTTTTTTTTTTTCTTCTGCACTCACTTATTACCGGAGCATGTCTCCTTTTCAAAAATAGAATGCATACTAAGCATTAGAAAGTAAAAATCCCTGGACGTCATTTTTATATAAATGTCCCCAACCCCCTCTTTTTTAGTGGTTTCCTCACTGAGCCCGTTTTTTTTGTCATTGTCGGACATTATAAACATTTTTAATCAAAATAATTTTCAATCGCAGTGCCCTTGCAGTTCCTCATTCTTTATAGTTTTATTTATAAATAAATAAATTTAAAAAGATTTTTTTCACGTCCCTCTGGATATTCACTCACGATCGCTGTATCCCCATATATAGTTCAATATATATATTTATACTTTTTTACACATTGTTTTGAATTTTCACTCTAAATCTCTGTATCCCCATGTAGAGTAGAGGACT
This sequence comes from Anomaloglossus baeobatrachus, assembly GCF_048569485.1. NCBI lineage: Eukaryota > Metazoa > Chordata > Amphibia > Anura > Aromobatidae > Anomaloglossus > Anomaloglossus baeobatrachus. The sequence continues at coordinate 207,919,406 of NC_134359.1, read as the reverse complement.
AAACACCAATAAATTCACCTATACTTCATAGGTTCGCACACCATCTTGAACACATCCCTCACATTTTTTCCCCCCTGACTTTTTTAAATAACACGAGGAACAAGTGTTTTCATGTCTTTATTCATTCATTTATTTATTTATTTTTTATTTCTTCAGTACTCCCTTTGTTGGAATTATCCATGTTTTTGGGATCATGCTGTTTCAGACACTTTTTTCTGTTATTCACAATCGTTCCATCTTCCCTTTTTTTTTTTTTTTTCTCTTCTTCTTCCTTACCATGTGGCTCTGAGTCATCAGCTCTGAGTCATACAGGCAGTCCTTAATGCATACATGGCTGTTTGCTCCTTATATATAGGTCCAAGCGGCCTTGCTGTAATATGATTTCTTTTCCTGAGGAAGGAGACGGATGTCTCTGAAACGCGTAGGAACTATCCAATAAAAAGGAAATCTTTTAATTTACACGCATCAGTGGTTTTCAGCGCGGCATAAACCCGGTCTTTTCTTCTACCTGTGTGATACAAAATTCCTCTCCCGGGGCTGCAGCTAAACCACCAGGCACTCACAGGCTATCATAAGGGGTTGTGACTGGGACAACCTCACCAGGTGAGTGCTTCTTTGTCTTGTTTGTCCACCCTCATACCGGGTAAGACCCTATTGCGCTTTTTTTCCCCTTTACAGTTATATATATATATTTCTCCCATCTTATATTTTGATGGGTTTATAAATCAAAAAGCAGGGGCCACACCAGCGTATGGCATCAATGCTAGTGCATTGGATGCGATAGCTAGCTCTCGCTGTGCTGCGAGTGTAAGCTGAGTGTCATGGCACTGTGATCCGATCCTGCGATCGGATCAAAGCTACGGAGGAGAAGGCGGGTGCTGTGAAGGAGAGGAAGGGATTAATCTCCTTATCTCCTCCATTGACAGCCAATGCGAATATCACACTGCACTTCGGTGTCATCCGAGTGCATTGCGATGTTTCAATCGCACCCATAGACTTGTATGGGTGCGAGTGACTATGGATCGGATTCCACCCATAACATGCTGTGACTGTTTTCACGGTCCAATTAGGGCTGAGAAAATAATTGCAGATGAGAACGACCCCATAAAGTAACCCAAGGCCCCTTACCTCTTTCTACCACTCACCTTCACCTTTTACCATCAGCACTTGTGTTGGTCTCAGATTTTCTTGGAGCACATTGGAAGTCACAAATTAATAAAACTCTAAAAGCCTCATTCTGGGTTTGTTCTGGCTCTTATAGAGTTATATTGAGCACTTGTGATGTAACTTTTCACTTCCAGGCAGTCAAAAGTTACAGTGACAAGACAGCACCTCCACCAGAGCTGTGTAGAAAAAGCATGCAAACGTCAGAATGTGAGTAAAACACCCAGGGCAGGGGAATTGGGTTTAACCCCTGAAGGACCAGGCAATTTTTGTTTTTGCTTTTTTACTCCTCTTCTTCCGAGAGCCATAACTGTTTTATTTTTTCATATGAGGGCTTGTTTTTTGAGGGACAATTTGTACTTTTGAAAGAAACTATTAGTTTTACCACATAGTGTTCTGGAAAATGGGAAAAAAATTCCAACTGCGGTGAAATTGTAAAAAAAGTGCAAATGCACAATGGTTTTGGAGATATTTTATTCACCGTGTTTACTTTATATTAACTAACATGTACTAACATGCTATGAGGGTGGACTAGTCAGGGGAAGTAACAGCCTTGCGACTATTCTCCGGTCTCATTAACATAAGAAAAAAGATCTTTAGAAATACTTTTCCTAAAGATCCCTTTATCTATGTTACTGTATACAGGGACCATTAGGTAGCGATTAGAAATATACACGCAGAACTGCTTGTGGTTCTGGGTACATATTGTACCCGACAGGTTCCTTTTAGGGCTGGGGCCACACGGAGATTACTGCGATCCCCTCACAGGACACTCAGCTCACGCTGGCAGTACATCAGAGCCGTGTGTCATGCGAGTGTCCTTGTGACTGAGGTCTGACCATGCGAGTGGACCTCAGCTGCGGGGGACGGGCTGGCACTGAGGAGGGGAGGTATTTATCTCCCTCTCGCCTCCGTAGCCGGCTATTGCCATTCTCGCACAGAACTCGCGGTATAAAGCAATGACATTTTTCTCTCACCCCAAACACTTGAATGGGTGCGAGAGAAAGAGTCTCGCATTACAGTCGCTGCATGCTGTGATTGTTTTCTTGGTCCAATTAGGACTGAGAAAATAATCGCTCTTGGGTGCTGACACATAGAGTAATATTGGTCCGAGTGGAGTGCGATTTTTTTATCGCACTCCACTCGCACCAATTTTCATGCCGTGTGGTTTAGGCCTTAAAGAGAGGATGGGTACATCAGTGTAGGGCTACATAGTGGCTACTGAGCAAAGATTAAGAAAAAAAGTACGTTCACCCCTGCCTCCAGAAAAAAAATGTAAAATAATGACTGTGCACATACTAACACCCACCAGGGGTTAACAAGACACGTAATAAATGTACAATAAATATTGTTACTAAAAAGTCCCAGATTAATTATAAGATCCTTTAAGGGGGGATATTTAAGGGTCATGATAGAGGTTAAGAGCAATCAAACACAGGTAGCTCTGCAAGTGATTGCGACAAGTGTACAATAAAATATATCATAAAGTCTACAATATCTTTGATAAATGAGGAAGAAATACTTTTCTAAATCTTTCTTCTTTTATTTATTTCCTTGGTACTATTACTTCTTGTTCTCCTATTTTGAATGGTAAAAATATAGAATGCTTGCTGGACCACAATATCTAAATGAATAAAACAGAACATACTGGGAAATGTTGGCTCATTCTATGTATAAAACAATAAAATAATTTAAAGAATTTCACTTTCTATCCCTCTATCCATCCATCCATCCATCCCTCCCTCTATCTATCCATCTATCTATTCATCCAGCCATCCATCCATTTATCTATCATCTATCTATCTATCTATCTATCTATCTATCTATCTATATTTCTACAATATATATCTATCGATTATCTATCTATCTATCCATCTATCTATGTATCTATATTTCTGTTTCTATAGAATGTCTTATTTTAACAAATGCTGGGGATAATAGCAATCATATATTTTATTATTTATTTATACATTTTTTTATTTTCTGAGAAATGGATCTATATTTCCATCAAAATTCAAGATTCCTGGGAAAATAGATTGGTTATAAAATGTTGTATTACCTCTGGCAATATTTTAAAATGTGTTGGGTAAACAAAGACACGTGGGACCCTTATGCTCAACATAATTGATGAATCAATTTGAGAGCCTTTAGCAAGTAGTTAAGGCAGATAAACCACATCCAAGTGCAATTAAAATAATGTACAAGCCATGTACAAGCCATGGAGCCTTCTCCAAGAAACAATGGCACCATAATCCAGCTTAATGTTGTCCATGTTTGGTCATTTCAGATGGGGGGAAGCACTTTTGTTCATCTTGTTCATATATTAAACTGAAAATGAAAACGCTTATTTCCCCTCTGAGAAATACATAGGAAATCAATACTTTCATTAACTGTAACTCTCAATTTATAGTCCATGTCCTACAACGTTCCAGCTATAAATTACACATGGGAAGAACCAAGAGGAAACTTAGCACTCAATTTTTAGAGTATGCTTTGAATATTGACAGCACTATCAAGCATTTCTATTCCATGATAATAATAAGCCTAGATTCAGTTTTAAATAAAATACCATGATATAAGTCTAAAAAAAATCATCAGGATTTTTCTATTCTATCTTTTAATTTAAAAAATAACACATATTATTTTTTTAAAGTAATTTATATTTTACTTTTTTGAAATTTATCAAGGACTGGCAAATATAAAAAGCAACTAAAATGAACACCTCTAGGAAAATGGATGCACAGCTATGAATGTTAGTTGTCATGGTTCCAATATATGAAGCATGTTGTGCTCTGTTATGTTCTGCCATGCTCTCCTGCAGAACCACTACTTGCCTGTTTCATAGCGCATTTTGTTTAGATGGTCTGCTGTTTGTCTTGAGCTCTTGTTGACAGGTTGTTTCTCAACACTGGGTCCTACACTGGTGCTGAGAGGGGTTTTCCCAGATGCTCCTCTTTCTGGGTGATTGCTCTGCTTTATTAGGGAGCATTCTTGCCTGGAACGTCGCCAGTCATATTTCAGGTTCCAGCAGTAACTGCTCTTGGCTCCCATTTATGTACAGTTATCTGATCTTGGCTTCTCGACCTTGGACTGTATATTACTCTGCTTTGCCTGCCTCCCTGACTTTGTCATTACCTCCTTGCTTCTGACCTTGGACTTTCTCCTGATCACGTCCCTGTATGCTATACGTTCTCTCCTGGTATCCTGACCCTTGGCCTGTATATTGATCCCATCTCTGCCTGTTCCCTGTGTCCTGACCTGTTCTCCTGGGTCCTGATCCCTGCTTGTCTTGTTTGACTACCTCTCTGCTCACACTGTAAGCAAGTAGTATCTAGCGCCACCTAGTGACTAGCATCACACTACACCACATAGTGTTCTTTTATATGGTTTGACTACTTTATTTTTAACAAATATGTTTGAGGGAATAAATTTGTAACACAAACAAAAATATGAGCATTCTGTGTTTTTTACATTCAGGCAGTGACTAAGGACCAAACTACGTCAGAAATGTGTTGCCTTATTTTTTATTTTATGCTCTATACCATGATGTTGGATATATGACTACAGAATTTTATTGGATTTCAATAAACTGGACTTTTATTTTGGGTCATATATGTGCTGGTCACATTACCTCTTCCATGAGACTAGCCATAAAATTTAAAAATATTAATGTTCCACAGTGGGACTAATTCAAAAAGTAAAAAGAAGTTAAATAAAATATGTAAGAAAGTAACAAAAATCCACAAAAATGAGTGTTTGTATTTATTTACTTTCACTTACAGATTAGTGATGAGGGAGTGTCACATAGATGCCTACCACAACTAATCTACGACTTAGTGGCAGCTATGGACTGTTGTAAACTCCTTATTACCCTGATTGCCACTGCACCAGAGCAATCGGGAAGAGATGGGTAAAGTGCAGGGGCTGTCACATCAAATGAATGCTGCAATTCTGGGCGGCTGCTGGTTGATATTTTTAGGCTGGGGAGAACCTAATAACCATAGGCCTCCACAGCCTGAGAATACCAGCCCCCAGCTGTGGGGCTTTATCTTGGCTGGGTATCAAAATTTGGGGGGACAGCAGGCTGTTTTTTTTTAAATTATTTATTTATTTATTCAGTTAACTGTATGATATAGACCTGCCCACTGGCATCTGGGATTGGTTAAAGTGCTGGGGAAGCAGTGAATATGTAGGACCTTAATGAGCGCCTCTGGAAAAAGAATGAGAGGCCGCGGGAGCAGTGTGACAGCCGCGTTGTGCTGCTGATCGGTGAGTATGAAACACTGAGAGAAAGCGAGAGAGAGACAGAGGGAAAGAGAGAGCAAATGAATTTACCCTGGAACAATGTGGGTGTCCCAATGATGCTGCACGGCCAACCAATCACAGTAATGCCACAACCAAGATGGCTGCATCATGACTATGATTGGTTAAGAAGCCCAGCTTGTTTGCTAGGCGGGACATACGAGTATCGAGAGGAAAGTACACAAAAACTTGCACTGTAACAAGTAACCCGAATACCGTACTATCCGTGCGAGTAGCAGATAGTAATAACTATACTTGCTCATCCCTACTTCTGAAAAATTGCAAAAAAAGTGCAATTGCACAATAGTTTTTGGGGTATTGTGTTCACTGTGTCCGCCATATGGTAAAACTGATGTGTACATGTGATGCCTCAGGTTGGAGCGAGTTCGCAGACACCAAACATGTATGCTTTTACTTTTATTTAAAGAGTTAAAAAATTTCAAAATTCAGAAATTTTCGCCATTTTCTGTGACCTGTAGAGTTCTCATTTTTTGGAATATGAGGCTCACTAATTGTTTATTTTTTGTGTCTAGAGCTGATATTTTTATTGGTATCATTTTTGCGCAGATACTATATTTTGATTGTCTGTTTTTGCATTTTGCATAAAATTTGCGACAAACAAAAACCGTAATTTTGGCATTTGTAATTTTTTTGCTGCTATGCCATTTACCAATCACATTAATTGGTTTTATAGGTTGATAGATTGGGCATTTCTGAACAAAGTGATACTAAATATGTGTATATTTTTTATTTTTTTAACTCTTTAATTTGTGATGGGGTAAATGGAGGTGATTTGGACTTTTAGTTTTTTATTTTTAAAAAATTTTTTAAGACTTTTTTTACTTTTTTCATTCTACTAGTCCCCTAAGGGACTACAAAGATCAGCAATCTGATCACTGATTAATTTCTCCTGATCAGAGCAGCACCGCACTGATCAGTAGAAATGCTGCGTTCTAGTTACAGCCGGCGCTCTGTCAGTTGTAACAGGAACTACGTCATAATAGTGACAGGAGTCATGACATGACCCTGTGCTACCATATCAAATATCAGCTCCCGTGATTGCGCCAGTCATGGGGCCTCCGATGGCAGAGGGGAAAGGCGCATTTCTTGCTGCAGCGCTTTAAATCTCACTGTTACGTTTTGACAGCTCGATTTAATGGGTTAACAGGCGCGGGTGGATCACAGGTCCATCTGCGCATGTGAGGCACATACTGTATGTCTGCTGTTCAAATCAGCAAAAATTTGCTGGGATCACCACTGACTCACTGCAGCAGCCGATGGTGATCACCCCTTCATGATTTAGGATGTACCATTATGTCATAGGCGTGAAGGAGTTAAAAGTTATTATTACTTTTTAGTGCCTGCTAAAAATTTCCCAGTGAACCATCTCAATAAGTATTATTACTTTTTAGTGCCTGCTAAAAGTTTGCCAGTGAACCATGTAGCTAGGTATTGTTTCTTTTGATTGCCAGCTAAACCTTACTAGTGAACCATGTAACTAGGTATTAGTACTGTTTACTAGCTGCTAAAAGTTTCCCAGTGAACCATCTCAATAGGAATTGTTACTTTTCAATGCCTGCTAAAAAATTTAAAATAAACCATCTAATAGGTATTAGTACTTCTGTGGGCCATCCTAATATTGCCATCTCAGCCAACAAATATAGAATTGTACTTTTGTGTCAGATGTCTGAGAGTTGGGAGCCTAGGGTTGCGAAGCATCTGTTTCAAATGAGAAGGCTACATGAAACATGAGTGGAAATCATGAGGTCGTGGTGGAAAGAACAGATGAGGTTTTTGAAGTGTATGTGGGACAGCCTAACGTTGGTCAAAGCTCAACTGAGCAAACACCAGCTTGTCTTATCCCAAAAGAACTGAGCAGAACTTCCATTACTGGACGGGCTACTACACTCCATTTCTTTGTCAGCTGCACATCATTTTAACTTGTAAATGAGGGCCAGAAACAACATGTGCTAGAGTGGATGGCAAACACTGCATCAAGTGGCCTCTCCTACTCTTTCTAAACCTCAACATCACAAACAGTTAATTCCTGAAAGGTGTCACCTCAATTACACTTGTTTCTTTCCCCGTCACAACTCTCCACCCACACAACTGACAGTATGGAACCACACATGGATGAGTCTGCAGAGCTGATCACACGTTCTATTCCCTGGGTATCAGAGGTCTGCTCCAAAGATTCCCAGACTGAAGAAGAGGAAATTATCTGCACCGATGCCCAAAATATTTGTCAGTTAGATCTGGACCCATAAGAAGTAGGGTCCAAGCAGGATCCAGACCCTCACCGAAAGACGTTAACCCCCAGGGGTGGAGGTGATGATGATGAGATTCAGATACCAGAAATACATGCATACTGTACTGTGAAGTCAGGTCAGAATCAGAAGGAGGTTGAATGTCAGAGCGAGAAGTTCGACAATAGAGAGGATTATGATGAAGTTGTAGATCACACTTGCTGTGAACCCAGAGGCATGCAGCTGAGAAGCTCAGAAGAGAAGGTGGAGATGGAGAGCTTCGGCATAGTCACAGAGTGGTGAAACCATGACAACCACTACATCCTCAGCCACTACTCTCTGTGTAGAGCAGCATTGGTAGGTCTACATTTCTCATTGGCATCGAGGGTTGCCTAACCTGTGCCTTTTTTATGACTGAAATGGATGACATAACTTATGTTTCTGCAAACTTTGTAAAAAACCGACTCAATAGGGGCAGAAATTCCAATATTTTGTCTACTACCTGCATCAACTGTCACATGACCAACTAAAATCGTTAGTCTGGATATCTCACTGCTCTAAAAAGTGGCCTAATGGGCATCCCCAACCACCCAATGCCCAATGAACCACGTCTGATGCTTCTTCCTCCTCTGTCACCCTTGAAACTGTTCTCACCCAGGTCTCCGCCCATAGAAACCTTCACTTGTTTACTGTCAACAATCGGGGTGAGTGAAAGTCTGCAGTTGTTATGGAAATATATATGCCTGTGGATTTTGATTTATCTCACAGACAGAGCACACCACATGTTTCGCAATCCATCAAGACATATCTGCCTGTACCTTTATCAGAGTCCACCAGTTTGTCATGTGCAAACTACTTCGCCCTCTTTCAGCACACCAGTCAGCCATCGATCATGTAGTTCTGGTTACAGAAAAGATTATTTCCTCCTATACATGCCAAGCTAAGAGCTTGAACTGCACCATATCTAATTTGTTGGGCACATAAATGCTGCCTTTTCCCCTGGTAAATACAGAGGGTTTCCAAAAGTTGATGGCCTTTGCGGTCCCCCAGTACCAGTTGCCCAGTTGCCCTTACTTCTATATTAAAGCTCTCCCTGCGCTATACCATCATATTGCAGACAACATTACCTTTTTATTGAAAAACTCTGTCTCCCAGGGTGCATTTCACCACTGAAGCCTGAATGACCAAGCATGGTCATGGACATTACAAATTGCTGACTGAGCAGTAGGTTTGTCTGGTGGCTGTGGCAGTGGGCAGAGAAGGATCTTCTTCCCAAGTCTTGAAATCCCCAAGACTTGAGGGACAAACCTTTGGATTTACTGCTTTCTCTACTGCTTCTGCTTCCTCCACCTCCTCTAGGGCTTCCACCTGCACCCTCAAGCTCAGAATTAGGGCATGCTTACACAAGCGTGAAGAACGGACGAGTGTAATGCGAGAAAATCTCACACTGCACTCGGACCAATGTTAGTCAATGACAGAGAGCAATTTGTCAGCTTTTGGTCAGAATCTGGATGTGAAAAAAGTCGCAACATGTTGCAATTTTCTGCGAGAGCCGTATCACTCGCATCCATTCAAGTGTATGGGTGTGAGAGAAACATCGGACTGTACTCGGATGTTATCCCAGTGCAGTGCGATATATGCACAGGCTGATAATGGAGGAGATGGGAGATTAACCCCTCCCTCTCCTCCGCAGCGCCCACCCTCAGCTTCACAGTTGAGACCTGATCACAGGATCAGGTCACAGTTGCATGAAACTTGGCTCACGCTTGCAGCAGAGCCTGAGTCGGGGGTCATTAGCTATTGCATCCGATGCTCTTGCATCGGATGCCATATGCTAGTGTGACTCCAGCCTTAATGTAATATGCATTCCAACAGTGGAGAGAGAATCTCCCCACCTCCGTACACTGCAACCAGGGCTCAACAGAATCAGGCAGTGCTGAAACTAATAGGCATTGGAGAACGCAGTCACACAGCTACAGAGTTGTCGACCACTATCAAAGCCAAGTTTGATCATTGGCTATCTCCACTGAACATGGAGCCAGGGAAGGCTGTGTGGGATAATGGTGTGATAATGGTGCATACCTGTTGGTGTGCCAATGCCTGGGCAATATCACACCTGTGACTTGCATAGCTCACATCCTCCAACTGAAAGTACAGCAATTTCTAGACCACTATCCTGGCCTTGATGCACTGCTGCAGAAGGCACGGTCGCTCTGTGCTCACATCCGCAGTTTGAACCCCATGACTAATCGACTTGCATCGCTACAAAGTTTGTTCAGCCTACCAGTTAACTGCTTGATACGGGATATGCTGACACGGTGGATTTCCACCCTGCATATGTTGCAGCGATTTTTCCAGCAGCAACGAGCCCTGGTGCACTTACACATGACACATAGCCTGGGAAATTGCAGTCTGGATGTGGGGAAAATCATGATTGCAGATTGGGCACAGATGAAGGACTTCTGCACCCTCCTGCCATTTGGTATTTATTGTTACCATGAAGTAAATTAATATGCACTGCACTTTATTTAATACATAATGTGCATAGGTTTTTGCAAGAAACTTTAGGCCGATATTTTTGCGTTTCTTTGTGAAAAAAACGGAATTTTTTCGAATATTTTGTAATTTTCAAACCTTTAATTTTTATACTCTAAAACCAACGAGACATATGACACAAAATAATTAATAAATAACATTTCCCACATGTCTACTTTACATCAGCACAATTTTGGAAAAAAAAAAAATTTAAGGACGTTATAGGGGTTCAAAGTTTATGAGCAATTTCTCCTTTTTACAACAAAATTTTCAAAGCCACTTTTTTTAGGGACCACATCACATTTGAAGCGATTTTGAAAGGTCTACATGACACAAAACACCCAAAAGTGACACCATTCCAAAAACAGCACCCCTCAGGCTACTCAAAACCACATTCAAGAAGGTTATTAACCCTTCAGGTGCTTCACAGTAACTAAAGCAAAGTGGAAGGAAAAAAAGAACATTTTACATTTTGCAACAAAAATGTTAATTTAGCCTCAAATATTGCATATTCACAAGGGTAGCAGGATTAAATGAACCCCCAAAATTTGTTGGGCAATTTCTTCTGAGCACGCAGATACCTCTTATGTGGCGAAAAACCACTGTTTGGGCGCACGGCAAGACTCGGAAGGCAAAGAGCGTCATTTGACTTTTTGAACAGAAAATTAGCACCATGTTGCTTTTGGAGAGCCCCTGAGGTGCCGAAACAGTGGAGCTCACAAGGGTATCAGGAAAAATTGCACCATAAAATGTATGGTGCAATTTCTCCTGAGTACACAGACATCTCATATGTGGTGGAATTCAAATGTTTGGGTGCACAGCAGGGCTCAGAATGTAAGGAGCGTCATTTGACTTTTCAAACGCAAAATTGTCTGGGATAATTAGCGCATTCCATGTTGTGTTTGGAGACCCCCTGAGGTGCCAAAACAGTGGAGCTCCCCCACATGTGACCCCATTTTGGAAACTAGACCCCTCATGGAATTTATCTAGATGTTTAATGAGACCCTTGAACCTCTGGGTGCTTCAAAAAAGTTAATAAAGTTGAGCAATGAAAATAAAAAAAACTTACCACGAAATTGTTACTTCAACCAGGTAGCTTTTTTCACAAGGGTATCAGTAAATATTGCACCATAAAATGTATAAATGTATGGTGCATTTTCTCCTGAGTACACAGATTCCTCATATGTGGTGGAAATCAAATGTTTGGGTGCACAGCAGGGCTCGGAATGCAAGGAATGCATGCTATTGAGGATAGTTAGAAAAGAGCTACGAACAATACTTACAGGATGGATCAGAACAGCGGCAGATGGGGGGGCAGCAGATGGGGGGCAGCAGATGGGGGAGCAGCAGATGGGGGAGCAGCAGCATATAAAGGGAGCATCTGTGAATGTGAGATGGCGGCGGCTGGGATAGGGTGGCGGCAAATGGGAGAGGGTGCAGTGGATGCAGGACCAGTGGAAGATGGGGGGAAGGGGGGATGGGGAGGATGGGGGGGAAGGAGAGTGGGAGGTGAGATTGGGGATAGTTACCTTACAGGATGGATCTCGGCAGCAGGATCACAGGAGATGAACGAGGCAGCAGATCGGGGGTAGGGGGTGGGAGAGAGTGCAGATCGGGGGTGTGAGGTGGGAGAGGGAGCGCAGATCACGGGGGAGACAGGTGAGCAGAGCACAGGTCACGGAGGTGACAGGTGAGGGAGCACAGATCATGAGGGTGACAGGTGAGGGAGCACACATCACGGGGGTAACAGGTGAGGGAACACACATCACAGGGTGACAGGTGAGGGAGCATACATCACAGGGGTGACAGGTGAGGGAGCACACATCACGGGGGTGACAGGTGAGGGAGCGCACATCACGGGGGTGAGGGAGCTGGCATCCAATCACGAGGGGGAAGGGACGGGCAGCCGATCACGAGGGGGAAGGGGTGGGCAGCCTATCACCAGGGTTAGAGATGGGGGGAGCGGGCAGCACATCACAAGGGTGAGGGGGCGGGCAGCCGATCACGAGGGGAAGGGGCGGGCAGCCTATCACGGGGGTGAGAAGTAGGGGTGCAGGCAGCAGATCAGGGAGAGTGGTGGCAGATGGAGGAGGGCGGCGGCGGCAGATCGGGAGGCTTTTTGCCGGTTTGATACAGTAGAATGGCAGCACGGCAACTTCCGGGTCCCATGCGCCGGTCACATAACAGCATGGGACCGGAGCTTGTCGCCCTGCCATTGTACTGTTACACTCACTGCACTGGTGTGCTCAGGACCAACAAGTGATGCTGAGGGGTGCGGTCACCGGCACCAGGTCCACGGTGATTGGAAAGATCGGTCACAAGGCCGGTCTCTCCAATCAGAGTTGCTGGAGCAGGGGGATGGTGATCCAGCTGAGGTCACCCAGCTCCAGCCAATGGCCAGTGCTATAGCTGCACTGATCAGGGCTGGATTTCAATGTTGCATCCACTTTCAATGGCTGAAACATTACAGTGGCTGTGATTGGCAATCACAGCCTCCGTAGGTCCGGGGAGGAGGCACCACCCCTCCTAAGGTCAGGTATGGTCCCCTCCTTCCTGAATCTATGGTTTGTGTGAACCGATCGCAGTCACCGGGGCTCCGGTGCCACGATCCCGCCATGACGGAAAGATCCGTCATGGGTCTTTAAGTACCAGGGCACCATGACGGATCTTTCTCTCAAAGGTTGTGAAGGGGTTAAAAGAAAGAAGCAATAAATAGATCACAAAGGCAATATTAAAGTATGTATTTTTCTTTTTTACTAATATAAGTGACGCCCCCAGAGCTAGTGGGGTACTCGGTCCCGGGCCTTGAATAACGGGAACGTGTCACTGGGATGGCTGGTGCCCGGTTCCGTGACCCTGGGGGTCACTTAAAAAAGGAGTTTAAAAATGAAGAAAATGTTTTTCATGACGCCACTTGCAGTATGCGGCTTTGTGGGGGGAAGCTGCCACTGCAAAGTCTCTCACTGCTGGGACTGGTGGTATTAAGCAGCTTGGATGTTATGGCCATCCGCAAGTAGATCTAAGCCCCAGGGGAGAATGATGATACTTTAAGTATGGTTTAAGTTGGTGATGCAGAGGTGTAGGAAGAATTCAGACAATCAGGGGCTGCAGTTTAACTTGTTTTTTACTCACTGGTTCTGTGAAGCTGGTTTTGGTCTCTACCAATCTGTGCCTCAGGTAATCCGTTATTCCCTTGTTCCCAGTGCTGGTGTAATGACCTGGTGAGCTTTACATCCATGCACCCATCTGTAGTTGGTGGGTCCCCATGGCCTGAAGCGTTCTGGGGTCCCCTCCTGTTGTCACAGTCCTAGCCCGTATGGCAGGCAGCTTGAACCTCTCTTCGTTTGGACCTCTGTGCCAGTTCCCGGGTTCCCTCTTTGCTGCTGTACCCTAACACTAACCTTGGTGAGGAACCTTGATGATCCCCTCACCGGAAAGATTTATAAGGTGAACTTAGCCCCTTCAGCCCCCAACCTGTTTTCACCTTGATGACCTGGCCATTTTTTGCAATTTTGACCAGTGGCACTATATGAGGTTATAACTCTGGAACGCTTCAACGGATCCCAGTGAGTCTGAGATTGTTTTTAATGACATATTGTGCTTCAAGATAGTGGTAAATTTAGGACAATATTTTTTGTGTTTATTTGAAAAAAACTGAAATTTGGCGAAAATTTTAAAAATTATGCAATTTTCAAAGTTTGAATTTTTATTCTCTTAAACCAGCGAGACATATGACACAATATAATTACTAAGTAACATTTCCCACATGTCTACTTTACATCAGCACAATTTTGGGGAAACAAAAATATAAGGAAGTTATAGAGGTTCAAAGACTATGAGCAATTTCTCATTTTTACAACAAAATTTACTAAACCACTTTTTTTAGGGACCACGTCACATTTGAAGTGATTTTGAGAGGTCTATATGACAAAAAAAACACCCAAAAGTGACACCATTCCAATATCAGCACCCCTCAGGCTACTCAAAACCACATTCAAGAAGGTTATTAACACTTCAGGTTCTTCACAGGAACTAAAGCAATGTGGAAGGAAAAAATGAACATTTTACATTTTGCAACAAAAATGTTAATTTAGCCTCAAATATTGCATTTTCACAAGGGTAGCAGGATTAAATGGACCCCAAAATTTGTTGGACATTTTTTTCTGAGCACGCAGATACCTCACATGTGGCGAAAAACCACTGTTTGGGCGCACGGCAGAGCTCCGAAGGGAAGGAGCGCCATTTGACTTTTTGAACAGAAAATTAGCTGGAATCGTTAGCCGCACCATGTTGCGTTTGGAGAGCCCCTGATGTGCTGAAACAGTAGAGCTCCCCCACATGTGACCCCATTTTGGAAACTTTACCCCCATGTGCTGCAAAAAGGGGGGGATTAGGTGCGATGGAAAAAAGAAGTCCTGCCCAAAGTAGAGTACGGCTGCAGGATGCTTGCTAATCAGGTACCTAATTGTTCAAGTTTTGTCTTTTGTTTTTATTTGGGGTGCACAAAAAAAAGCAAAAACTCAAGCAATTATGTAACTGATCAGCCAATCACGTAGCTAGTCAGTGCTTGGCGGCAAGCAGATGGGGGGGTGGAGAGGGAGTGGGAGGTGGGATTGGGGATAGTTAGAAAAGAGCCACGAACAATACTTACGGGACGGATCAGAACAGCAGTAGGATCACAGGGGAGATGGAGGCAGATCGATGAGGCAGCAGATGGGGGGCAGCGGCAGATGGAGGCAGTGGCAGATGGGGGGCAGCAGCAGATGAAGTGGAGCAGCAGGTGGGTGGAGCAGTAGTGGATGTGAGAGGTGAAATGGTGACGGCGGATGGGAAAGAGCACAGTGGATGGAGGAGCGGCGGAGGATGGGAGGAGGAGGGGGGAGGGGGGGAAGGGGAGTGGGAGGTGAAATTGGGGATAGCTACCTTACAGGATAGATCTAGACAGCTGGATCACAGCAGATAGAGGCTCACAGCAGATGAAGGCTCATAGCAGATGGAGGCTCACAGTAGATGGAGGAGGGTGAGAGGTGGGAGAGGGGGCAGCAAATGAAGATGATAGGAGAGAGTGGGCAGCAGATCTGGGGGGGGGGGCAGCGACTGATGGGGTAGAGCGGTAGCAGATGGAGGGGGGGAAGCAGATGGAGAAGGGCGGCTGCAAATCGGGAACAGTGGCGGCCGATCGGGAACAGTGGTGGTCGTTTGGAAGCAGTGGTGGGTGATCGAGAGCAGTGGCAGCTGATCGGGTGCAGTGGTGGTCGCTTCGGGGGTGGTGGTGGCCGATTTGGGGGCGGTGTTGGCTGAAAGGGGCCGGTGGCAGCTGAAAGGGGATGGTGGTGGCGGGGGCAGCGGTGGATCAGGGGGCTATATCATGAGCACCGATGAGCACCCGCAGGGACCGCTCTCCTCAGCTTCCACGGACGGAGTGAAGTTGAGGGGAGCAGTTACCTACAGGTCACCAGCATCAGATCCACGGTGATTGGAGAGATCGGTCACAAGGCCGGTCTCTCCAATCAGAGCCAGGAGAAGATGAAACAAAGGTCACCCAGCACCAGCCAATAATCAGTTCTATAGCTGCACTGATCATGGCTGGAATTCAATGTTTAAACCATTTATAATGGCTAAAACATTACAGTGGCTGTCATTGGCTGAGAGGCAGTCATTAGCCAATCACAGCCTCCATAGGTTCGGGGAGGAGACACCACAGGCAGAGGTCCCCTCCTCCCCGAATCTTCTATTTGTGTACACCGATCTCACTCACCTTGGCTCCGGAGCCACGATTTTGCCATGATGTATTGGGTACGTCATGGGTCGTTAAGTACCAGGGCACCATGACGTACCCAATACGTCATGGGTCGTTAAGGGGTTAAAGCGTCTTCCTGAACTAGGGCTCTGCACCCTGCCGATGCTTTTTTCCCGTGAGTACTCACACCATGCTCTCCCTACCGACCGTACGCCTTGAGCCCAACAAGCCACTTTACACTTTGTGTCTCACTGTTAACTTCTCACTCACTCACTGACTACTGACTCATTGACTACTGACTAACTGTCAAGATGTCCGTCTCCTGTCATTTGTACTGACTAGCCCCTCCCCCTCCCGGATTTTTGACTAGCGGATTGGATAAGTCCCGACCAATAGGTGGCCATGCATCAGACCCGTCTCTAGCCTGTTACCCCATCTGGGAAAAAGTGCATGGATGTGTGTGTTTGAATGATATTTACCGGCACTGGTCTTCCAAAAACCCGGGGTTAGCACTACATCTGTAACTGGGAGCAATGCCCTGAGGCATCTGACACCTCAGGGGCACCACATTAGTATGATTTTTAAGTTGCATATAGTGCCAAGAAAAAGTATTCATACCTGTGAACGTTTCCACATTTCCTCACATTACACCCACAAACTAAAATTTGAGATGGGATTTTACAGTCATATGAAAAAGTTTGGGCACCCCTATTAATGTTAACCTTTTTTCTTTATAACAATTTGGGTTTTTGCAACAGCTATTTCCGTTTCATATATCTAATAACTGATGGACTGAGTAATATTTCTGGATTGAAATGAGGTTTATTGTACTAACAGAAAATGTGCAATCCGCATTTAAACAAAATTAGACCAGTGCAAAAGTATTGGCACCCTAATCAATTTCTTGATTTGAAGCACTAAATTGGTTTTGTAACCTCATTGAGCTTTGAACTTCATAGGCAGGTGTATCCAATCATGAGAAAAGGTATTTAAGGTGGCCACTTGCAAGTTGTTCTCCTATTTGAATCTCCTATGAAGAGTGGCATCATGGGCTCCTCAAAACAACTCTCAAATGATCTGAAAACAAAGATTATTCAAAATAGTTGTTCAGGGGAAGGATACAAAAAGTTGTCTCAGAGATTTAAACTATCAGTTTCCACTGTGAGGAACATAGTAAGGAAATGGAAGAACACAGGTACAGTTCTTGTTAAGCCCAGAAGTGGCAGGCCAAGAAAAATATCAGAAAAGCAGAGAAGAAGAATGGTGAGAACAGTCAAGGACAATCCACAGACCACCTCCAAAGACCTGCAGCATCGTCTTGCTGCAGATAGTGTCACTGTGCATCGGTCAACAATACAGCGCACTTTGCACAAGGAGAAGCTGTATGGGAGAGTGATGTGAAAGAAGCCATTTCTGCAAGCACGCCACAAACAGAGTCGCCTGAGGTATGAAAAAGCACATTTGGACAAGCCAGTTACATTTTGGAAGAAGGTCCTGTGGACTGATGAAACAATGATTGAGTTGTTTGGTCATACAAAAAGGCGTTATGCATGGAGGCAAAAAAACACGGCATTCCAAGAAAAGCACTTGCTACCCACAGTTAAATTTGGTGGAGGTTCCATCATGCTTTGGCGCTGTGTGGCCAATGCTTGCACTGGGAATCTTGTTAAAGTTGAGGGTCGCATGGATTCAACTCAGTATCAGCAGATTCTTGACAATAATGTGCAAGAATCAGTAACGAAGTTGAAGTTACGCAGGGGATGGATATTTCAGCAAGACAATGATCCAAAACACCGCTCCAAATCTACTCAGGCATTCATGCAGAGGAACATTTACAATGTTCTGGAATGGCCATCCCAGTCCCCAGACCTGAATATCATTGAAAATCTGTGGGATGATTTGAAGCGTGCTGTCCATGCTCCGCGACCATCAAACTTAACTGAACTGGAATGGTTTTGTAAACAGGAATGGTCAAATATACCTTCATCCAGGATCCAGGAACTCATTAAAAGCTACAGGAAGCGACTAGAGCCTGTTATTTTTGCAAAAGGAGGATCTACAAAATAATAATGTCACTTTTATATTGAGGTGCCCATACTTTTGCACCTGTCTAATTTTGTTTAAATGTGGATTGCACATTTTCTGCAATAAACCTCATTTCAATCCAAAAATATTACTCAGTCCATCAGTTATTAGATATATGAAACTGAAATAGCTGTTGCAAAAACCCAAATTGTTATAAAGAAAAAAGGTTAACATTAATAGGGGTGCCCCAACTTTTTCATATGACTGTATGTGATAGACCAACACTAAGTAGCCAGTATTTGTGAAGTGTTATGGAAGTAATACATGGTTTTCTAAATATTTTTTAAATATAAATGGTAACATTTTGAGAAGCATTTGTGTTTATCTGCCATGAGTCAATACTTTGTGGAACCACCTTTCTCTGCAATTACGGTTGCAAGTCTTTTGGGGTATGTTCAGTTTTGTACATCTAGAGGCTGAAATTCTTTCCAGTTTTCTATGTGAATTAGCTTTAACTCAGTGAGATTGGATGGAGAATATCTGTGAATCACAATTTTCAAGTCTTGCAACAGATTCTCATTAGGATGTAGGTTTGGACTGTGACTGGTCCATTCACACACATGAATATGCTTTGATCTAAACTATTTCATTGTAGCTCTGGCAGTATGTTTAGTGTTGTTATCCTGCTGGAATGTGTACCTATGCCCAGTCTCAAGTCTTTTGCAGCTGCTAAGGCTTTGTGTACACATTACAGATTTTTTTTATGCATTTTTTCAGTGCAGTGCTGAAGACTTTCCTGATACCAGCAAAGTTAATAGAGATTCCTGAAATTGTGTCCTTTAGATTTAGAGAATGTTAATTCTTTCAGCTGTTTTGCTTCACATTTTACCCGTAATAATAATTGTGAATGATCTTCATCAAAAAGCGGCAAAAATGCATCAATATTAAGGCAAAAATGAATGTTTTTGCCACTGCGTTATTTCTGCCAAGAGATGCAGAAATGGTGCAGAACTTTCTGCACCAAATACTTCACATGTTCACATACCTTTAACAGTTTTTCTTCCAGGATTGGCCTGTATTTAGCTTCATCCATCTTCCCATCAACTTTAACCAGCTTCTATGTCACTGCTGAATAAAAGCATCCCCACAGCATGATGATGCCCCCACCATGTTTGATGTTGAAAGGTATTTTCAACGTGATGTGCAGTGTTAGTTTTCCACCGTACATGGTATTTTGCATTTAGTCCAAAATGTTGCACTTTGGTCTAATCTGACCAGAGTAGCTTCTTCCACATGCTTGCTGTAGCCCCACATAGCTGTTTGTAAACTGCAAAAAAAGTCTTATTATGGCTTGCTTTCAAAAATTGCTTTCTTCTTGCCAGATTTCCATAAAGGTTAACATACACCTTGTATGGCATGCATGGAACTATGTGTTACTCTGTAATTTCTTAGCTTGTTTATAGAAGTATACTTTCAATTGTAAAATTAGGCAGAATAATATGGTACTACAGAACTAAAAATGTTATTAAAAAATCATTATATTTGAAGTATGTGACTAGCAGTTCTCCTGTGGACACATTCTTCCTCCTGAGCTGTGGATCTCTGCAGCTCCTTGAGAGTGACCATGGACCTCTAGGCCGCTTCTCTAATTAGTGCAGTGTTTGCTTGGTATCTAACTTTAGATAAAGGTAATCTATCAGCAGGTTTTTGCTAGCTCATCTAAGAGCAGCATGATGTAGGCAAAGAGGCTCTGAGTTCAACAATGTATCACTTAGATTAGTGGCTGCAACTGTTCTGACACAGTGAAAGAATTGATATTTTGTGTATGTAGCATTGCTGGAAGAGCTATCCCCACCCACACCAGGCTTTCAGTGTATATTTCCATATAGAGAACCTGCTAATCACAGAAGGGGGTGGAGTTGGACTACAACTCAAGTACTGCTGAGACCCACTAATTATAAACGTAAGAGGCTTAAGCTAATATTGCAGGTAAACAAAAAAGACTGTGAGATAACAGAGGTAGGGTTGAATTCTCTGTTTTAACACTTGCAGCATGCTGTCTTCTGATTACATTGAACAAACCTGCTGACAGAGTCCCTTTAGACGGCCATGTCTTAGTAGGTTTGCAGTTGTGCTGTTCGACCTCCATTTTTAGATGATAGATTGAACAGAGTTCAGTGAGATGTTTAGAGCTTGGCCTATTTCTTTTATTACCTAACCCTGCATTGCTCTTCACAATTTTATTCCTGACCTGTTTGGTCTTTTTCTTGGTTATCATGATTCTATTTGATCCTCATAAAACCTCTGAGGCCTTCACAGAACAGCTATAGTTATACTGAGAATAAATTATACACAGATGCACTTAGTTTACTAATTAGATGGTTTCTGGAGGCAATTGGTCACTCTAAATTTTATTTAGGGGTTTTAGGCTACAGGGAGTTGAATGCAAATGCACGTGCCAAATTTCACATGTTTTTAAAATTCTCGAAAACTATGATTGATTTCTTTCCACTTCATAAATATTTGCTTCTTTGTGATAGTATATCTCATAAAATCCGATCAAAATACACTTAAGTTTAACATAAAAAAATGTGGAAAAGTTCACAGAGTATGAATATTTTTTCAAGGCGCTGTAATTGTCTTAACAGACCTTGCATTGAATTGTGACTTATTTGTATTCAACTGACATTACTTTTTTTTCTATAGAAATCTATTCTTTTTGTCACTAATTGGTATTTCAACTTTTACAAAGTAGAGAAATCTTCAGTAGAAAAAAATAGATATCTTTATTAAAATAGAAAAGGAAATTGAAGTTTTGGGAATTTAATAAAATCTCCCTCGATACAACAATTTTTGGTTTTTAATATTATCAGCTCAGATATAACTTGTTCTGTAATTTAATTGAAGAAGATGATCTTAATTAATTCTTTTATAGAGTATTTTGCAGCATTAAAAATCAATGTTTAATGAATTGTTAAAGAATGGATGTAGTTTTATGCACTGATATTTTATTCTTTTACAAGTTTTTAATAATTGATCTCTTTTTTAAATAAGTCAAAAAGTAAGAAAAAGTAAATTGATCCCTTGTAACTTACTTGATTCAAAGTAAATATATATTTTTCATTATTTTTGTTAGTATTTATGATTAGAATTTTAGTAATTATGTATTTAAATTTATATACTCAGGAAGCCAACACATTACAACTACAGTAGCATTTATTATATCCAATTCTAAATCCATAGCCAGAAATATAGAGTTGGTCACCATTTTGTAGAAGTTATAGATTGCCCTCTTTTGAGAAAGGATTTCTACAAAATTTCGTGTCTATGGGAAATTTTGCCCATTCATACAGAAAAGTTTTTTTGAAGTCATAAACCAATATTGGATGAGGGGAGATAGTTTGCAGTAACCATTCTAGATCACCGGCATTATGGAGTAAAGGTTAACACCTTAAGTATCACCAACATGCCTTTTCACGCGGGCTTTTAAGAAGCCTTAATCTTAGTGCCAATTTTTCACAGTGCCGATGATTGTGTCTAGCACCCCCTGCAGGTGAAAATTTTGTGAGTGAGAGCTGTAAATGGCAACTGACACACTGTGGCATGAGCTCTGACCAATTTCAGAAGGGTCTAAAGGGCTGTGTCAGTTACAACCTGACAGGTCTCATGCATTGTAGTACATGAGTACTGCAGTGCATGAGACCAACAACCAAAGTAAAAATTATTCAGGTCCCACAGTGGGACTAAGTGAAAAATTGACCCAAAAAAAAAATAGCAAAAAAGTAAACATAAAACATACACATAATTGGTATTGCCACATCTGGAACAACTAGACCTATAAGACTATAAAAAGAAGAATCCTGAACTCAGATACTTGAAGCAAAAGTGAATATTTCATGGTGGTCCAAAAGGAAAGTATACAGCAAGTGATGTTTCGGTCAGATGACCTTTCTCAAAAGTACATGGATAGAAGATGCAGTTTTGAGTGATAATAGCTGTGGCTAGCAGCATTAGAAGATTGTGAGATGCAGAGTAGATAAAATAAGTATGTGTTAAACATGAGTAGGCACCTGGGGAGTGTGACATGCGTGCCTGTAGAGAGTGGTGCTCTTTAAAAGGAGGCAGATCACAATCCCCAGGCACCTTCTCATGCTTTTCACATGCGTGGTTCATCCATCCAGCATCTCACACTCTTCTAGTGCTTTTAGCAACAGCTATTGTCACTCAACACTGCATTTTCGACAGCGCTTCTATCGTGTACTTTTGAGAGAGGTCACCTGACCAAAATATCACTTGCTGTACACTTTTCTTTTGAACCAAAACTTGAACCAAGCTTGCCTGATCTATGTATCTATCTATGGAGTATTGTCAAAAGGAAGATGAGATACACCAGACCCAACAGTGCAGACAAGCTGAAGGATGCTATCAAAGCAATCTGGGCTTCCATAACACCTCAGCAGTGCCACAGGCTGATCGCCTCCATGCCATGCTGCATTGCCGCATTAATCCATGCAAAAGGAGCTCCAACGAAGTATTGAGGCATTTACTGTACAGACTTTTCAGTAGGCCAACATCTGTGAGTTTAACATCCTTTTTTCATTTGGTACTGTATAATCTAATTTTCTGAGATAATGACTTTTGGGTTTTAATTGGCTGCAAGCCATAATCATCAACATCAACAGAAATAAACAATTGAAATAGATTAAATAGATCACTCTGTGTGTAGTGACTCTATATAACATATACATTTCCCTTTTTGTATTGAATTACTGAAATAAATTAAGTTATTGATGATATTCTAATTTATTGAGACGCACTTGTATATTGATCATATATTGATTGGATCCTATCCGTGCACATACAAGTGCCAGGAGGGATGTATTTACTTTATTAGATCTATAAGACTGTCATGTCACTTATTTTGTACGACAAACAGTTTTAAAAAAATAAAAAAAATTATAAAAACTGATTACAAACTTG
This sequence comes from Anomaloglossus baeobatrachus, assembly GCF_048569485.1. Taxonomy (NCBI): domain Eukaryota; kingdom Metazoa; phylum Chordata; class Amphibia; order Anura; family Aromobatidae; genus Anomaloglossus; species Anomaloglossus baeobatrachus. The sequence continues at coordinate 207,896,414 of NC_134359.1, read as the reverse complement.
TATGGAAAAAAACTGGAAAAAATAGGAAGGGCAAATTAGCAAAAAACAAGCACTAATTTGGCTCATTAGTAGTAATGAGTGAGCATGAAAATGCTCGAATGCTCAATAATTGAATCAAGCACATCAGACGATAGAACAGGCTCTATTCGAATTAATGAGAATAATGGAAGTCAATACTCAATAATTGAATCTAGCACATCGGACACTAGCACAGGCACTATTCGAGTAATGAGTATAATGGAAGTCAATAGGATACTCAAGCATCTTTCTGAAAGACCACAAGGGTTGAGGATACAGGAAAATCACTTCAATGGATGGAAATAGTGCTCAAATGGAATGGGAAGACGACTGGATGCATCTCTTACTCCCAGGTCGCTGCTGGGAACAATGTCAAAGTATTATGCCACTTTTATGGACTAACCCTAAAACTTACAAAACCAAACATAAAATAGATTTTACACGAAAAATGTTAAGAAACATTCTTTCCTGTAGAATGACTTGTATGTAAGGCAAAATAAAAAAGAGAAAAAACCCTCCTCTACCCCTTATGTTAACATGTAGCGTTTTTACAGCATTTTTGCACTTTCTCATGTTAAAAAATACTGCAAAAAAGCTGCAAAAATGGTAAAAGAGTTAATGTTTCCATTTCAGACAAGAAAATAAAACCAATTGTGGGCATTTGATTCATGAAATCTCCTAGCTGTTGATACTATAAAAATTTTGATTTGCATAAAACTAATGAAAACAATTCTAAAAAAAACGCTGCCAAAATTCAACGTTTGAACATACCCTTAAGCAGCTGGGCCATCCCTTATCATATTTCCTCATTGCCTATGACTATAGTAGATGACATAGTGGAGGCGGAAATAAAACTCTACCTGCCATTAGTCACCAGTAAATGTAATTTTAACATTTTACTACCTTAATTAGCAGTCCGACACATCCTGTTTTATTTATGAAGGAGTGCCTCTGAACCTCACAAAGCCTATGTTGACAATGCAAGAACTGGAGAAAATTAGAAGGAAGAGAGACTCCAATAAATCCTGCATTAGACATAAAGTAGGGCTTCATACACATTCTGTTAAAATTGTTCAGTAGTATGACTCCTATACTCATAAAGCCTCTACACTAAGTGCAAGGGCGCCAAAAATAAAAAGTTGGCGTTGCATTATATCTTGGAAGACACATAAAGGAGGGCCTCAGAATATATTTTTTCCCAATATGAAGGAATGTGACTCCTAGACTAGTAAAGCCTATGTGCAAGGGCTGACATAAATTAGAAGGAGGGATTGCAATATACCCTGGAAGACATGTAGAGGAAAGCCTCAGAGTACAACTTTTTTCCCCATTATTAAGGAGTGGGACTCCTAGACTGGTAAAGCCTAGCACTATGTGCAAGTGCTGCCAAAAATTAGAACAAGGGACTGCAATACACAATGGAACACATGGATGAGGGCCTCATAATACAATTTTTTTCCAATTAACAAGGAGAGGGAGTCATAGACTAGTAAAGCCTATGTATTGTTCAAGGGCTGCCAAAAATTTGAAGGATGGACTGCAATAGACCCTTGAAGAGTATGACCTTAGAATACAATTTATCCCCATTATTAAGGCACGGGACTGCTAGACTAGTAAAGCCTATGCAATATGTGCAAGGGTTGCCAGAAATTAGAAGGAGGGACTGCAATTTACTGTGGAAGACACATAGAGGAGGGCCTCAGAATCAATATTTTTCCCATTATTAAGAAGTGTGACTTCTAAGCTAGTAAAGCCTATGCACAATGTGCAAGGGCTCTAAAAAATTAGAAAGAGGGAGTGCAATACACCCTGGAAGACATATAAAAAAGGCATTAAAATTAGAACTGAGTGGATCGGTGTAATTTAGTTTTTTATGGGTTCAGCCGGACTTTAGTTAGTATAGTTCGATACCCGGACTTGATCTTGACTCCAATGGAAGTCAATGATTGGTCAGTCCGGTTCTTCATCCACATATGGCCACCTGTACACACGGCACTTTCTGGGGAGTTTTTTTTGTGACACACTACTTTCGAAAACTGAGTTTTTACTTCTAGTGAGAGCCATTCAGAGACTTAATGCAGCTCGCACTGGGTCGAGCATCAAGCTTATCCGAGCACTATGATGGATGCTCGAGTGGCCAGCACATGTATAGCACCCGAACTCGGAACTCAGACACTAATGTTTTTAAAAGTCCGTGTTTTGTATGAACCCTGACCTTTAAAGTTCGGGTTCACTCATTTTTACTTTACAGAGTACCATTTTTCCCATTATAAATGAGTGAGAATCCTAGAACAGTAAAGCCTATGCAATATGTGCAAGGCTGCCAGAATTAGGAGGGTCTAAAATACACCCTGGAAGACACGTAGAGAATTGCCCAAGATTACATTTTTTTCCATTATTAAGGAGTGAGAATTTTAGACTATTAAAGCCTATGCACTAGGTGCAAGGGCTGCTGAAAATTAGAATGCAAGACTACAATACACAATGGAAGACACATAGAGGAGGGCTTTAGAAAACTATTTTTCCCTTTTTTAAGGAGTGGGATTCCTTAACTGGGGCAGCCTATGCACTAAATGTAAATAAAGGTTTAGGAGGAAGGTGGAGGAGCACCTCCATCAAAATAAAGTCAGAGAGGTCTGGAGTAATATGAATAAAATCTCTGGCCACTTCAAAGACAATGGTGGTGCACAGGGCCTATAGATTGGGGGTGGGCTAATGACTTGAATTTGTTTTTCCAATAAATTGGATTCTGGCCCGTTAACAACCTCCCCCATCCCTCTGCTTCCAACTGGTCCCCACCACTTGATGCCCCCCCCACTTTCCGCTCCCTGCTATCTCCTCACCTCCATCACAAACTGAATTAGATCTACCTTCCACTCCAACTCGGCCTCACATTCATCCTACAGTTGATCTGGTGAGGAGTCAGCATATAAATAATATAGATCAGGAAGTCAGCAGGACATGATGGAATCAGCCCCAGACTGCTCAGAGATTGTGCAGACCAGCTCTGTCAGGTGGTCCTGCACATCTTTAATCTGAGCTTAAGTATGGAGAGGGTTCCTGATCTGTTGAAGACGTCCTGTGTGGTTCCAGTGCCAAAGATCTCACATCCTAGGGAGCCTAACCACTATAGACCTGTGGCTCTGACGTCTCATCTGATGAAGACCATGGAGAGACTTATCCTGTATCATCTCCATCCTGTGGTGGGCCCAGTGTTTTACCCTTTGCAGTTTGCTTACCAGCCCGGTATTGGGGTGGAGGATGCTGTTATTTATCTGCAGCATCGATGTCTCTCTCACCTAGAGTAAGCAGGAAACACTGTGAGGGTCATGTTTTTTGACTTCTCCAGTTCTGTCAATACCATCCAGCCTGCTCTGCTGAAAGGGAAGTTGGAGGGAGCAGGAGTGGACAATCAGTTGACGGCTTGGATAATCAATTATCTCACCAACAGACCACAGTATGTGAGGTTTCACAACTGTGTGTCTGATGTGGTGGTCTGCAGCACTGGGGCACCACAACAGGGCACGGTCCTCTCACCCTTTTTGTTTAGTCTGTATACGTCGGACTTTAGGTACAACTCGGACCACTGCCATCTTCAGAAGTTCTCGGATGATATTGCAATTATTGGATGCGTATCATAAGGGTGTCATCAGTGACTTTGTTGGCTGGTGTGAGACCAATGCTCCCCAAGTAAATACCAACAAGACGTAGGAGATGGTTTTTAACCTTGGGAGGAAGTCACCCCCATAGTACCGGTGAACAACCAGGGAAAAGACGTTGAGACAGTGGACTCTTACAAGTACCTGGGTGTCCACCTCAACAAAAGATGGACTGGACTATGAATATAGATGCCCTGTATAAGAAGGGCCAGAGTCGACTCCACCTATTGAGAAGGCTAAGGTCCTTCGGTGTCTGTAGGACTTTGGCTAGAACATTCTATGACACGGTGGTAGCATCTGCCTTTTTATGGAGTGGTCTGTTGGGGGGTTGGTTATACTGAAAGGGACAGAAACAGGATCGACAAACTGGAACGGAGGTCTAGCTAGGTGCTGGGTTGTCCTCTGGAGTCTGTGGCTGTGGTGGGTGAGAGGAGGATGTTATCAAAGCTGAAAGTTATCAAGAAAAACCCCCTCCACCCTCTGCATGAAACTATGGAGGGCCTGAATAGCTCCTTCAGTCAGAGACTTATACATCCGCGCTGTAGGACAGAGTGCTTTTGTAGGTCCTTCATTCCAACTGCAGTTAGATTGTATAATAAATTGTGAAGTTATCTTTTAAATGGATAATTTAACTACATAGTCATTGTTAATATGTACTATTTATATATATATATATATATATATATATATATATATATATATATATATATATATATATATATATATATATATATACGGTATATATATTTATTACTTATCTTTTTTTAATTCGATTTTTCACCTTTCCTGTATTGAGCTGCAGTAATGTGCAAATTTCCTCACTGTGGGAACAATAAAGTTTTATCTTATCTTATCTTGTCTTATCTTATCTTATCTTATATACAGTATATTAAGAGAATTGTAGATTGTAGAGGTAGGACTTATCCACATGCTGTAAAAAATTATGTATGAGAGCATCATACACACCAAGGAAAATTTATGTGGGAAGGCATCATACACACCCTGGAAATAATAAGAGCAAGGTTCGCATCATGACCCTTTTGATATGGTGCAAGAGGATGACATGAAAACTAAGTAAACAAAACTGTATACCCTTATTTGGGTGGAAAGATAAAAAGGAATATTCAAATTGGCCTTATGTTCTGCTGCTGTCATCCAGTGTAGTTGAGAAATCTTTGCTAATCCAGACATTGTTCATTTTTACAAGAGTTAACCTGTCAGCATTATGAGTTGACAGCAGATGTACCTGTCAGTTATTATTTCCCCACTGCCACTAAAAATCCACTCTTACAAAATACTAGTGGAAGGGCAGGCCAGCACCTACAAGATGTAGAAAAATAGTTCATGCCATGTGTCAAGCTTGGTTACCCAATAGCTGTATGGTACAGAGTAATCACGGAGGTTGCTGGTACAGTGGGGTAGGTACCCCTTCAACAGCTTCATAAATTTTTTCCTCCTTCTCAGACTACCACATATATCAGTGCCCATATGCTGGTAGGGTCTAATAAAACTGTCCCAGACCTTTGATGGTGTTCCATTGCCTCTGTTGGACCTGGTGTGTGTCTCCCTTAAATCTCCTTCTTGGTTTCAAAAGGCACTATGACTTTGGCCTTCAGCTTTGTAGGATGGGAATTTTTGTACTGAGTGTTTGACTAGGCCCTTTTGGTATTGCACCATTTTACTAGCTCTCTACACAGCAGGAAGGAGAGATGGAAAGTTCTTTTTGTAGCGTGGGTTGAGAATGGTGAACAACCAGTTAACAGTGTGGCCTAGAATGAATATAATTTGAGAGTCACAGTAAAGGCAGTGGAACATAAAGTCAACCATGTGTGCTTGACTCCCAACAGACAAGATTTCCCTCTTTTCTCCATCTCCTTTTTCTCCTCTTTCCTCTCCTCCTCTTTAGCTCATTCATGCTAAAAAGGCAGGATGAACCCGGTGTGGATAGTACCTTCTATAGAGCATGCAACCAATTCCTCTTGCTCCTCTTCCTTAGACTCCTCCTCCTTACCACCCAATCTGCACTGAGAAGATGCGAAGAGGCTTCATTGGGTACCCTTTATACTTTCTTACTCAATCTCCACCTGGTCCACATGCAAATCTTCCCCTTTAATTGTGAACATCGAGAGTCTGCGTAGACACAGAAGTGGAATGTTTATGCTGATTACGGCATTATCGCCTCTCACCATTTTGGCTGATTCCACAAAGTTTTGTATAATCTCAAAAATATCATGCATCCATGCCTACTCATCAGCTCTTATGTACACAGCATGCTGCTTATGAAGCTTTGCCAACATGTGCAATTTGGAGTTTCAACTTGTGTGCACATCACAAATCAGTCATTGAGCTGTCACTTTCAAGCACTGCTGCAGCACATCCAGATCGGCGGCAGCTGTAGCTGACTTGTGGAAATGGGCACACACGTAACAAATCTTCACATGTAGATAAGGCAAATCTGGGTATGTTTTTAGAAAGCGCTGAACCATTAAGTTGACCACATGGGGCATGCATGATACATGTGACAACTTGCCAAGCTTCAAAGCAGCCACAGGTTATGGCTGTGATTACACACGGTCCTGTTCCCACATCAATGAGACAGTGATGCAGTGGATCCAGCTGATGAATAATATAGATGATAATTCAAGGATGGAAGATGGTCAGGAGGAGGTGCAGGATCTAGTGTCAGAGGTGGGAGAAACCCTGAAAGAACTAGGACAATCATACGTGTCAGTAGTATGTGTGCCGTTTCCTGGTCTGACATGGTGCCAGCCTTTAAAAGGTTCACCCGGGGTGCTGTCAGGAACTGTAGCATCTCTGGCCACCAGCATTTGTCCATGTGTCAGTGGACCTTCCCAATAACTGAGTTGGTAAGAGCACAAGTGATGTTATGGGACATATGCTTGCGCAAGGTGGGGATGAAACACTGGAATAAATATTGGCGGTGGCTTGGGACTGAGTAACAAGGGATGGACACAGCCAACAGGTTGCAGAAAGCCTCAGTGTCCACAAGCCTAAACGGAAATATTTCTACGGCAAGCAATATGAAAATGTACCCGTTTAATATATGGGCCTGGGTGGGTGGCTGGGTATTTCCTTTTTCGTTCCAAGGCCTGGAATAGAGACAGCTGAACGCTGTGCTGGGATTTGGACGTAGTTGATTATGGGGGTTGATACGTGCAACAACAGATGCAGGGCAGGAGGTATCCATGTCTGGGTTCTGGAAAGGGGATTGTCAAGCACATAGAATAGAGGAAGAGGCAGTGGTGCAACCAGCAGACACTAATTGTGGACCCAGGCATTCGTCCTACTTAGAAAGGTGCTTTTATGACATGTGCCTGAGCATGCTGGTGATGGTAGTGGTCAGGCATCTGCTGATCTTGGTACAGCGCAGATTGCAAATGACCATGGTTTTTTTTTTGTCAGCCCTTTCTTTAAAAAAGTGCCATACTGGGGAAAACCTATCACACAGCCTGGGATCATGACGTGTGCAGGTGCTCTGGGGAACAGTTGTCCACCTTCTCCCTCTGGCCACCCCAGTGTGTCTTCCATTCCACTGCCGTGCTGTGGATTCTTCCTTTTCTGTTCTGCTGTCCTTGCTCTGCATGGCACCTTCCCAAGTTGGGTCAGTGATTTCTTCAATCACCACCTCGTCTTCCACTTCAGCACTCTGATCCTCCTCCTGACTTGTTAAATTAACATCACTTGTTGTCAACTGTGTCTCATCATTTACCCCCTCTTTAGACATTAATTACTTTTCCTCATCATCATCTTCTGGCCGGGGCTGCGTACATATTTGGGCATCACTACACACAATCTCTTCATTTCTCTCTTGAAACATGCAGGGTGAGAGGCTAGAATCAATGAATGAGAATGTAAATGGCTCTTTAGAAGGAAGGAAGGATGGTGGAAGGAAGGATGATCAGGGTGATAATTATGTGGTCTAGACTCTTGGCTAGTGTGACTGGACCGTGTGTAAGACAGGGTGCTTCTGGGAAATATAATGGAAGCATTATTTGCCATCCAACCAACCACCTGTTCACACTTTTTTCTGGCTTCAAGAGTGCTGTCCCGTGCCCCCCTGCAATGTTGGATAAGAAGATAAGTGTCATGGATGAGCATGTATCTTTGGTCCCACGGAAGGCGCAGTTTCACCTAGCCCATAGCCTTGGCCTCTGTGTGCACCATCAGCAGCACGTCCACTTCCCCGTGCATTACCGCACACTAGCGCATTTTAATTTAGGTAAAATTAATAGCAGCAGATTCCTGATTTTCTGGCCTAATCAGTAATCCAATTTGACACTGCCAGCCACACAGAAATAGACTTTCTCAAAGACTTTTTAGCTGAGGATTTAGCAAATCTTTTTGTGATCTAAACAAATTTGTACGTCCAATAATTTCTTGCCCAAAATCCCGCTTCCTCAACGGCTAACTGGACTACCAAAGATTCAGTGGAATTTATGAATTTTGAAGTCCTTGTTCTTAACATGGGGTTACTGAAGAAACCAGAACTTCAGCAATATTGGAATATTAGTATTTTATATAACACTCAAGTGTTCCGCATGGTTTTCACCTGGACATGCTTTGAGTCCATTCACAATTTTTTGCATCACAAAGAAAATGCACATTGTCTACCCCAAGATGACCCTAACTTTGTATGAGTATTCAAAGTTAAGCCAATCACCGATCATTTCTGCCATAAAGTTGCTGAAGTGTACACTCCCCAAATGGAAATGTGCATTAATGAGTACCTAATACACTTCAAAGGCAGGCTCAAATTCCAACAATACCTGCCCAGTTAAACGGCTAGGTACAGAATTTAGCTCTACAAGCTGTGCGAGAGTACCTCATGGGACACCCAAAGATTTAGAGTTTATAAAGGGAAGGACACTTTGATTCAACCCCCTGAATGTCCCCTTGGCCTAGGAGTGAGTGGGAAAAAGGTGGGGGATTTTGTGTATCCAATGTTTGATAAGGGCTATCATCTCTATGTAAATAACTTTTAAGACAGTATACCATGTGCAAATCCCTCTCTACCACACCTACTACAGCATGTGATACTGTGTGTAAAAACATCCTCCCTAAGATGATAATTGGGCAGCTGCTCTGAAAGTGCAAGAGCACAGCCCAATGTAGCAAAAACATGCTTGTGGTCAGTACAAGGACAAGTCTGATTTCTTTTCATTGACCACAATCCCTAATCCATGGTGATGACAGCACTGCCACCATTGTACAGGGTTCTTCTACAGATCTGATCTCTTTGAAAAAGCTAAAGTGTTGTAGAAGAAGAAATGGCAATATATGACGTTTACATGCTATCACAATGTGCAGACCAAACTGGCACCTTCCTTCAGAAAAAGGGCCCTGATATTTTGAAGTCAGGAAGCAGCGGACCCCAGTACCTCTGGAACTGAAGGTGTTTTACCAAGTCAACATTTCCCAAATAAAGTCCCTTAAACAGCTAAGAAAGGAATGTTGCAAAAAAATGCACCGAGTATGCTATAGACCTGCCTCAACAAACCCAGCCTTTACATAAAACAATGTTTCAAAGTTTACCACACATCCATGAGTTATTAAATTTCTTTCTTTCTACATTACTCACATCTGCCAACCTGACGTACTGTACACAGCTCACATCTGTCAATCTGACATAGGCTACACAACTCACATCTGCTAATCTGACATACTTTACACAACTCACATCTGACAATCTGATGTACTCTATACAACTTACATATGCCCATGACATACTCTGCACAGCTCACATATACCACCACATCATAAAATTTAATATAACAGGAAAACACTGGATCAATTACAATATAGGATGACTTTGTTTGGGGTTGCTGTTATTTTGGCACCTCAAGGGTTCTGCAAATGGGTCGTGATTCCCGCAGGCCAATCCATCAAAGTCTACACTCCAAAACGTCACTCCTTCCTTTTGGAGCTCGGCAGTGTGTCCAAACAGTATTTTTTTTGTCTGCTGTTTCCTTTATCAGTGGAAGGGTTTTTGTCTGGACTGAGGCTCATCTATGATAACCCAGACAAATTATCTTTAGCCAAGTCTAAAATTTGTTCACTGCGACTGGGGAATTGGCTTGTAGAGGACTATTGTGCAGAATTCTGGCGCTGGTCCATGGGCACTCAGTGAAATCACTCTTACAAAAAAAGCCAGTTTTTCTCTGGTGTATCTGAGAGGGTTGTAGAGGTGTTGGTAATCTAAGAAACTACTCCTTCTCTTGAGAGTGCCCTGTCTCTAGTAATACATATTGATCGTCATTTTTGATCTAATAAAACGAAGACTCTCTGGGAGGATTTTACAGTACCGGCATTACCTCTGTATGCCTCACTCAAGCACAGGCAGCCTGGAGGGATGTCCTATGGAGGAAAATTCTCCTCTACTCCTGAAAGGGGAGGATTTTTTATGTTGCAAAAAGGAACATTTTGTCAGCACCCGCCCCTCTATTACCTTTTAGGCCCAGGTCGGTTGGAGGGTTTCAGCCTGGGTCTAGGTATTTCCTCTACTATAGTGACTCACTGTTACCAGCAAGGGTTAATATTGGGGGCCTAGATGTCCCTATTACAGTCTTTCTGGATAGTGGTTCTGGAGCAAACATTATTGATGAACAGTGTGCTCATTCTTCTGGGTTAGAGGTGAAGGAGTAATCCAGTATGGATTTTTGCCATTGATTCATCACCTCTTTCTCAGGGGGTTTTATTGACTGTGTAAAGAGGATGGAATGCCATATAGTGGTACTGCATTCAAAGCTCATAACTTCAAATGTGCTTAAGGGGCTTCTGGCACAAATTGTATTAGGGTTCCCTTTTTTTGCATTACATAACCCCACTATTGACTGGAAAACCCAATACATAATTAAATGGAGCACATATTGCAACACTATATAACACTGTCTAGGATCCTTTACTTTGGTGGTTACCTTTAGTCTTCCACATCCTCTCTCAGATTTTTGTGGTGTGTTTTCTCATAAGAGTTGTCAGGAGTTGCCGCCACATAGACTTTATAACTGCACCATAGCATTGAAGCCAAGAGCAAAATTGCCCAATTGTTGACTGTAACATTTGTCGGGCCCTGAGAGATTAGCTTTTAAAGAGTATATAACTGAGAGTTTGGCAAAAGTGCACATCAAGCCATCCTCAACTCCGGTGGATGCTGGTTTGCTCCTTGTTAAAAAGAATGATGGTAGACAACAGCCGTGTCTGGACATTTGTGAGCTCAACCAGAGAGGGGTTCATAATCAATATCTCCTGCCACTCATTTCTGACATATTTAATCATATTGCCAATTCTAAATGCTTCTCTGAATTAGACCTTAGGGGGGCCTATAATCTGATCCGGATCAGAAAGGGTTTGAGTGGAAAACAGAGTTTTATATGCCGGTAGGTGTTTTCGAAAATCTGGTGATGCCGTTTGGTCTAACCAATGCGTCAGCAGTATTCCAGCAATCTGTCAATGATGTGTTTTCTCATCTGTTAGGAAAATTTGTAATTGTTTACCTTGATGACATTCTCACATATTCACTGGATTTTGTGTCTTCTTTGGAACATGTCAAATAAATATTACAAGAGTGAATAAAATGTACAATAAGATAGAAAAATGTGTGTTTGCCATTCAAAAATTTCCATTTTTGGGTTACATTATGTCATCTGCAGGTTCTCGGATGGATCCAACAAAATTAAAGGCTATTTTGACATGGGACTTTCCCAAGAACCTCAAAACCAAGCTACGTTTTTTAGGTTTTGCAAATTATTACCTGATGTTTATTAAGAATTTCTCAGCTATAGTAAATCCGCTTACAGACAAGACTAAGAAGGGTATGGACTTCTCTAGATTGACTCAGGGTGCTTTATATGCTTTTGCCAGTCTTAAGAAGAGCTTTTCATCAGCAAACGTATTGATACAGTCTGATGTATGTCATCCTTTTACGTTGGAGGTTGATGCATCAGAAGTGGGGGTGGGAACTGTATTGTCTCAGGGTTTATCTCTTGGTAAACTGTGTCAATGCACTTTCTTTTCGAATAAATTATCTTTGGCTGTACATAATTATGATAGTCGTAACAGGGAATTACTGGCAATCAAGTTTGCATTTGAAGAATGGCAACACTTTCTGGAGTGAGCTGCTCATCCTGTTACAGTAATTCCCAACCATAAAAACTTTCTTTACCTTAAGTTGACTAAACATCCTACACCGAGACAGGCTTGATGGTCTTTATTTTTTGCTTGGTTCAATTTTTGATAACTTATCAGCCTGGTTCTAAAAACTTTAAAGCTGACACTTTGTTCATGAGCTTTCCAGGAGGGGATAACCTTATAACAAGGTGGTCCCCATTCTTGAGAACGAAGTGGTGTAAGTGCTCAGTACTGATGTGAAATCTGAGATTGCTAAGGCTCAAGGTTATTTACCATCTGGGGATCCGGTGAACAAGTTGTTTGCTCCCCTGATTCTTAAGGTTCTGGGGGAGAATCCTGATTCTGTCCAGACAGATCACCTTGGGGTCAAAGATAATCTGGATCTCATTTTGCATCTCTTTTGGTGGCCCAGAATCTGAAGGGGTGTGGTATCCTATGTGTCTGCATGTGCTGCTTGTGCGTGCTTGAAGGCATCTCATACTTGTCCTTCGGGATGTTTGTAGCCTTTGAGAGTCCCTAGTCAACCTTGAACAGAAATTTCCATTGACTTTATTGTGGATTTACTTTCTTATGCTGGTAATACAGTTATTTTGGTAGTGGTGGATAGATTCAGGGCCACCATCAAGGTATTACAACCATGACTGGTGTACCAGGCCCGCTGAAGAGGGGGGGACCGGTGTAATTACATAGCTTTATTAAGCCCTGGCTGGGCCCCCCTCTTCATTGGGCTCCAGTCACAGCTGCTGCAGAGGGACCCAGCGGTGTTGATTCAGCCACTGAAAACAGCAAAATTGCATGCAAAGTCTTTCTAGGGCATCGCATGCAAATTAGCTATGTGGCTGCAAGCAAGGCATTGGAGCAAAGCAGGGAGGTAGCGCATCATCTGGTGGCCCACCGTGATGGGGTAATCACTTAGCAACCTCATCACAGTGCTGCAGGCAACAGGGAGGTGGCGAGTACACAGCATCCAGCGGGGAATGGTAGGAGACTGTTGAGCTGAAGATCCCCGGGGGTGATGGTGGGGCCCATCCAGCTGAAATGCATCGCAGCTCAGAGAGGACACCACACGGCGTGGGAGCTAGAGGGGGTGGGTAAAATGCTTTTTTTTCTTTTTGCGGCAGAAAAACATACAAGAAGAAGACATATATATCAAGAAGGGGACAAAAACTAGAAAGGGGACATTATACCAGAGCGCCCGGGAAGGTGATTGCATATACACACATATATATATATATATATATATATATATATATATATATATATATATATATATATATACACCTCAGGAGGGGCCCTGCAAGGTGACATATACACAAGAAAGAGGACATATATACAAGGCAGGGGATACAAAACAGGATAACACATATATTCCAGAACGTGTCCAGAAAAGGGATATACATTACAATTCAAAAGTTTAGGGTCACTTAGATATTTCCTTATTTTAAAAGAAGAGCACTTATTTTTCAATGAAGCCAACATTAATTTAAACAGAAATACACTCTATACATTGTTAATGTGGTAAATGACCATTCTAGCTGCAAACGTCAGGTTTTTAATGCAATATCTACATAGTTGTCTAGAGGCCCATTTCCAATAACCACCACGCCAGTGTTCTAATGGTACATTATGTTTGCTGTGTTAGTAGGCTAATGGATGTTTAGAAATCCCTTGAAAACCCCTGTGCAAGTATGTTAGCACAGCTGAAAACAGTTTTGATGATTAGAGAAGCTATAAAACTGACCTTCCTTTGAGCTAGTTGAGAATCTGGAGCGTTACATTTGTTTTTCCGATTAAACTCTCAAAATGGCTTAGAAAAGAGAACCTTCATATGAAACGCGACAGTCTATTCTTGTTCTTAGAAATGAAGGCTATTCCATGCAAAAATTGCCAAGAAACTGAAGATTTCCTACAATGGTGTGTACTACTCCCTTCAGCAGAGAGCACAATTAGGCTCTAACAAAAGTAGAAAGAGAAATGGGAGGCCCCGCTGCACAACTGAGCAACAAGACAAGTACATGAGAGTCTCTAGATTGAGAAATCGATGCCTCAAAGGTTCTCAACTGGCAGCTTCATTAAATAGTACCCGCAAAATGCCAGTGTCAATGGCTACAGTGAAGAGGTGACTCTGGGATGTTGGCCTTCAAGTAAAAGCCATATTTGAGACTGGCCAATAAAAGGAAAAGATTAATATGGGCAAAAGAACACAGACATTGGACAGAGGAAGATTGGAAAAAAGTGTTATGGACGAACAAATCGAAGTTTGAGGTGTTTGGATCATGCAGAAGAACATTTGTGAGATGCAGAACCACTGAAAAGATGCTGGAAGAGTGCCTGACACCATCGGTCAAGCATGGTGTAGGTAATGTGATGATCGTGGGTTGCTTTGGTGCTTGTAAAGTGGGAGATTTGTACAAGGTAAAAGGGATTTTGAATAGGGAAGGCTATCACTCCATTTTGCAACTCCATGCCATACCCTGTGGACAGCGCTTGATTGGAGCCAATTTCATCCTACAACAGGACAATGATCCAAAGCACACCTCCAAATTAAGCAGGAACTATTTAGGGAAGAAGCAGGCAGCTCATATTCTATCTGTATTGGAATGGCCTGCCCAGTCACCAGATCTCAACCCCATTGAGCTGTTGTGGGAGCCTCTTGACTGTATGGTATGCAAAAAGTGTCCATCAAGCCAATCCAACTTGTGGGATTGGCTTTTGGAAGCATGGGGAGAAATATCTCCAGATTACCTCATCAAATTAACAACTAGAATGCCAAAGGTCTGCAAAGCTGTAATTGCGGTAAAGGGAGCATTTTTTGACGAAAGCAAAGATTGAAGGAGAAAATTATTATTTCAAGCTAAAATCATTATTTCTAACCTAGTCAATGTCTGGACTATATTTTCTATCCATTATGCAACCTATTTGATAAATAAATGTATGATTTTTCATGGAAATGACAAAATTGTCTGGGTGACCCCAAACTTTTGAACTGTAGTGTATATACAGCAGGAGCGGCACAGGAACAGGACAAAACCAAGATGGGGATATATACCAGAATGTGCCCAGAAGGGGGATATATATATACACTAGTAGGGACCCTTGAAGGGAACATATATACAAGAAGGAAGAGATATATACTAGTAGGGGACAAAAACCAGGATGGGGACATACTGCATATACCAGAATGTGCACTGTTATGAACTGGTAACCATGGACGATCACAAAAAAAATCGCATTAATTAGGAAAAAGCAAAACCACAAGAGTAGTTGAAAACTAAGCTGACCACCATCCCCTATCTATCAGACAACACTAGATGTAACAGTGGAACATACCAAACACACCTAGACACCTCGTCACTGCCGGAGAAACTTGCTACACATGAAAGATAGACATGAGGAATCCTAACTTGCCTCGGAGCAGTCCCCAAAGAAATAGCAAGCCCCCAACATGTAACGACGGTGATGTAAGAAAACACAATAGACAGAAAATATAGATTAGCAAAGGTGGGGACCTACTTACTGGATACAACAGGACAGGACAGATAACTGATTGCGGCCAACAAAAAACCCTACAAAAAATACCAAACTCCCGATAGAAAATAAGTCCTAAGACCACACTGTCTTCCCTCGCTATATCAGGTACTCTTGTGCCAGACTCTTTAAACAGAACAGATATAATGGGAAGAAACAAAATCACAGGACAAATAATATTCTAAAGTGCAAATAATCCAAACATGAACAGGGAGCAAGCTTCCTTTCTTGCTGGAGGAAATGCCCTGCTCACAAAAGCAGAGAGACAGATCCTCACATACAAGAAACCAAACAAAGAACAAAATGGAATAAGCAGAGACACCCTTAAGTGCAAGTACAGCAACTAAGCACAGAAACTAGCAAACTTATCTGGAGTAGGTTCAGGCACAGAATAAATGTGAGAAACTGAAAGGAAAACTCCCAGTCATCTTCAGAAGCAGCAGGAAATATCTAATACTGGCGGCCGCCAGGCAGCAACTGCTCCCCCAAATATACTATGCTGATCTGCAATAGGACTTCCTGGAATCCTAATTAATTCCACTACCTGTTTGAGTCACAGATTCAGATTCAGCTTCATTACCATTCCTGGCCACCAGAGGAAGCTTCACACCAGCACCCACTTGGATGAAATTCACAACAGTACCCCCCCTTGAGGAGGGGTCACCGAACCCTCACCAGAGCCACCGGTTCTGTAAGGATGGGCATGATGAAAGGCACAAACCAATGTGTCAGCGTGAATGTCAGAAGCAAAAACCCAAGAATTGTCCTCCTGAAAAAAACCCTTCCACTTAACAAGGTACTGAAGCTTTCGTCTATTAAGGTGGGAAACCAAAAGTTTCTCTACTTCATACTCTAGATCCCCATCTACCAACACAGGATCAAGAGGCACCGCCGTGGAAACTGCTGGTTCCACATGTTTTTTCAACAAAGACTTATGAAAAATATTGTGAATTTTAAAAGACTCAGAAAGAGCCAAACGAAAGATATGGGATTAATAATCTCCGAAATCTTATAAAGCCCAATAAATCTTGGCTTAAATTTAGGAGAAGAAACTCTCATAGGAATATTTTTGGAGGAGAACCAAACCATGTCCCCCAGTTTAAACCAAGGACCAACAGTCCTACACCGGTTGGAAAACCTTTGGGCATTCTCCTGGGACTGAAACAATTTGTCCACTACCTGACACCAAATCTGCTGCATTCTCTCCAGTACGCAATCAATTCCTGGACAGGCCAAAGCCTCAACCTGCCCTGAAGAAAACTTGGGGTGAGACCCAAAATTGCAGAAAAACTGAGACATCAAAGTCGCAGAGCTAGCCCTATTATTGAGAGCAAACTTTGCCAATGGCAAAAACAAAACCCAGTCATCCTCATCCACAGATAAAAAGCACCTCAAATAGGTTTCCAAGGTTTGGTTTGCTCTCTGTCTGACCGTTGGTGTGAGGATGAAATGCAGAAGAAAAAGACAGCCCGATTCCTAATTTAGAACACAATGCTCTCCAAAATTTGGACACAAAGTGAACTCCTCTGTCTGACACAATATTCTCAGGAATACCATGTAAACAAACAACCTGTTTAAAAAACAAGGGCACCAACTCTGATGAAGACATCAACTTAGACAATGGTACCAAATGGACCATCTTAGAAAATCTATCACAAATAACCCAAATAACCGTCATCCTCTGAGAGACAGAAAGATCCGAAATAAAATCCATAGCGATATGAGTCCAAGGTCTCTTAGGTACAGGCAATGACAACCCACTAGAACATGAACAACAAGGCTTGGATCCAGAATAAACCCCACAAGATTACACAAATCTCCTGACATCCCAAGATGAAGAAGGCCACCAATAAAACCTACTCACTAGATCCCTAGTACCAAAAATCCCAGGATGACCAGCCAACACGGAACAATGAATCTCAGACCTAACTCTACACCTCTATTGATCAGGAACATACAGTTTCCCCAAAGGAAATCTCTCAGGTTTGTCCCCCTTAAATCTCTCAAGTGCTAACATCAAAATGGGCGAAATGGCAGAGAGGACCACACCTTCATTCAGGATGGTAGATGGCTCAGCAACATCAAGAGAATCAGCAAAGAAACTTCTAGAGAGGGTATCTGCTTTAATGTTCTTGGTGACCGGAAGAAAAGAGACGTCAAAATCGAGACGCGTAAAAAATAGAGCACACCTGGCCTGCCTAGGATTCTGTATCTTGGCAGATTCAAGGTAGGTCAGATTTTTATGATCAGTGAGCACCAGAATTTGATGTCTAGCCCCCTCCAACCAATGTCTGCATTTCTCTAAAGCCCACTTCATAGCCAATAATTCCCGATTACCCACATCATAGTTTCGTTCAGATGGAGAAAAATTCAGAGAGAAGAAGGCACAAGGCTTCAGTTTGGAAGTAATAGGATCTCTTTGAGATAAAACAGCTCCTGCTCCAATCTCTGAGGCATCTACAGTCCCTGACAGAATTTCTGTCGCTTATCCATGTTATGTAAATAACCTGACTTTAAATTCATCCATTGGTCTCACAAATTACTCTTTTGAAAGATGAATCCCTCCAAAATTTGGTTTAGGTTATGAAAATAAATCAGATTTTAGCAAGACAAAAGTTTTGTCGCCTTGTCATATTATGCACCCAATCTTAGTTTACATCCTCACCTGTGCTCACTAAATGATCGGTTAATAAGTGGGCGTGTATAAAAAGAAACCCAGCACTCCAGACCGTCAGTTGAACTGCAACTTGACCTCTGACAACATGACAAAAATCCACCCTTCGACCAAAGCCTTAATTATCAAGAAGCTGAAGAACAGATCAACTGCAGAGGTAGCTGGCACCTTTAATGTGACTCAGCATCAAGTACAAAAAATTCAAAAAAGATTCAAAGAGACTGGAGATGTTTTTGACAAGCCCAGGTCTGGCAGACACCTCAAGACAACTGCTCAGGAGGAACGTTTGTTGGTTAGAAAATCCAAAGCCAGCCTCTCTTGCACTGTAGCAGAGCTCCAAATGGCCTGGTCACCTCAAGTCCCTTTGTCAACTAGAATGGTTTGTAGGATTCTGTCTTTAAATGGCCTCCATGGTCGATTTAGTGCCCAGAAGCCAGCACTAACAAAAGGCAATTAAAAAAACGTGTGGCATTTGCTAAGTCCCACAGCCTGCTAATCAGATGGACGGTGGAAAAATGGCAGAAGGTGAATTTCTCTGAAGAATCTTCAGTTGAATTACACCACAGCCGCCGCAAACACTGCAGGTCTCCTACTACTGGAGCCTGTATGGATCCAAAATACACCCAGAAAAAAGTTACGTTTGGCAGTGGAAAGATTATGGTCTGGAGTTACATTCAGTATGGGGGTGTGCGAAACATTTGCAAGCTGGAAGGCAATATCAATAGTCTAAAATATCAAGAAGTATTAGCTACCTCTTACATTCCCAATCATAAAAGGGGTCAACTTCTGCAGCAGGATGGTGCTCCATCTCGTACATCCGTCTCTACAACAAAGTTCCTCCTGGTAAAGAAGATCAAGGTGCTAAAGGACTGGTCAGCCCAGTCACCATACATGAACATCATTGAGCATGTTTGGGGTAAGATGAAAGAGGAAGCTTGGAAGACAAAACCAAAGAATCCAGATAAACTTTAGGAGGCATATAAGACTGCATTCTTTTTTATTCCTTATGACTTCATTAATAAATTGTATGAATCATTTTAGAACCGCATGGATGCAGTTCTTCAAGCTCATGGAAGTCACACAAAATATTAATTATGGTTCTAATAGCACCACAACTTCACTCACTAATATTATGCAACATATCTTTGTATTAGAAGTTAATTATTTGTTTGAATTTCATATTACTTTCTGTAGCCGGCAAAAGTTTTGTTTTGCCAAAATCTGACCTTTCTGTGTTCATTAAATTATCAAAATTTCAGCTTTGCAGCAACTTTATTTTCATAACCTAAACCAAATTTGGTAGGGTTTCAGCTTTTAAAAGAGTAATTTATGAAACCAATGGATGAATTTAAAGTCAGGTTATAAGCTTTTATTTACATAATATGGATAAGCAATAGAACTTCTGTCAGGGACTGTATCTACACTTGAAACGGAAGAGAAACATCAGGTTGCTGCAGGACTGGGGCAGAAGTCAACCTGTTTTTAAGCTCCTGGAAGGCCATAATGGCCTCTGGGGTCCAATTCTCAACATTAGCTCCATCAAAGGTTTAACAATACTAGAGAAATTGCCTATAAATTTACGGTAGAAATTTGCAAAACCTAAAAATTTCTGAAGGGATTGCAAAGACGTAGGCTGAACCCAGTCATAAATGGCCTTAACCTTACCAGAACCATTTCAATAGAAGACGGGGACAAAATAAAGCTCAAAAAGGAATTTTTTTGTACGCCAAAGAGACATTTTGACCCCTTAACGTACAATGCATTGTTCTTAAGAACTTGAAAAGCAGTCCAAACTTACTCAACATGAGAGTCCTAATCATCAGAAAAAAAATCAAAATATCATCCAAATAGATGATCAAAAATTTACCAATTAGTTCCCGGAAAATATCATTCATAAATGACTGGAAGACGGAGGTGGCATTAGTGAGCCCAAAAGGCTTCACTAGGTACTCAAAATACTCCTCAGGGATATTAAAAGACATCTTCCATTCATCGCAATCCTTAATTCGAATGAGATTGAACGCCTCCTTAAGATCAAGTTTTGTAAACCATTTAGCACCTTTAACTCTGGAAAACAGA
Source organism: Anomaloglossus baeobatrachus (assembly GCF_048569485.1). Lineage (NCBI taxonomy): Eukaryota > Metazoa > Chordata > Amphibia > Anura > Aromobatidae > Anomaloglossus > Anomaloglossus baeobatrachus. The sequence continues at coordinate 207,876,311 of NC_134359.1, read as the reverse complement.
TCCGACATCAAGGGCAAAGGATACTGATATTTAACAGTGATTTTATTAAGGAGGTGATAGTCAATACAAGGTCTCAAGGACCCATACTTCTTGAACTAAAAAAATAAAACAGCACCCAGGGGTGAAGATGATGGTCTAATATGACCTTTTTCCAATGACTCCTTAATATAAGTTCGCATAGCATCATGTTCGGGCACAGAAAAATTGAGAATCTGTCCCTTAGGAAATTTGCAACCTGGCACTAAGTCAATGGCACAATCATACTACGTATGGGGAGGCAAGGAATCCCATCCAGTCTCATTAAACACATCAAGGAAGTACGACAAATATTCAGGTACATCATGTGTCTGAGCAGAAATAGACAACACAGAAAGGTCATTATGCACACATTGACAACCCCAACTAACCACAGACAAGGATCTCCAATCTAGAACTGGATTATGGGTCTGCAGCCAAGGAAAGCACAGTACCAAAATATCATGCAAGTTGTGTAGTACCAAAAATTTACAATTTTCCTGAGGAGCTGCTGCAACTCTCATAGTCACCTGTGTCCAAAATTGGGGTGTATTCTCAGCTAAAGGAGTAGCATCAATGCCCCTTAAAGGAATAGGAGTCTGCAAGGTACCATGGAAAAGTGACAACTTTTAGCAAACCCAAAATCCATTAAGTTCAAGGTGGCCTCTGAATCAAGTAAAGCCATAGCAGAAAACGAGGATAGCAAGCAAATTAAAGAGACTGACAAAAGAAATTTAGGTTGCACAGTACCCACAGTAAATGAATAAGCACATCTCTTTTCTCGTTTAGGGTAGACAGAGATAGTAGGAAGCGTCTCCACAATAGAAACACAACTTGTTTCTTCATCTAAAACCCTGCACTCAGTATTAGAGAGAACCCTATCACACTGCATAGGCTCCGAAGACTGTTCTGCAAGCAATACATCACCACTAGTGATGAGCGAGCATGCTTGTTACTACTCGGTACTCGCACGAGTATCACTGTACTCGGTCTACTCGGCGGGGACCGAGTAATCTTGCGATACTCGTGCTGTACTCGTGGTCTTCATTTCTGCAGGTTGGCGCTCTTTTGAGAGCCAGCCCTCATGCAGGGATTGGCTGGCAGACCACTGCAATGCCACAGCCCTGTTAGTTGTGGAATTGCAGTGATTGGCCGGCCTGCACAGCGTGACCGAGCCTTTATACCGGCCGGCGCGCTGTGCTCTGCTCACAGCTATCCAGACAGTCAGTGCAGGGAGAGTGTCGCTGATTCAGGGAAAGCTTTGCGGCCCTTTATAGCTTTTTCAGTTGCAGGGCTGCAAACAGTGTGACCAAAAGTCCTTCTCAGGACTATTCTAGTTGTATACAGGCAGGCAGGGTATAGCCAGGTCGGAGTACAGTAGCAGAGTCCTTCTCAGGACTATTGTTGCTATATACAGGCAGGGTATAGCCAGGTCTGAATACAGGCTAGTGACCAGAAGAGTCCTTGTCAGGACTATTGTACCAGTATACAGGCAGGCAGGCAGGCAGGCAGGGTATATATAGCCATTCCTAGTGGTGACCGTATACCAGCCTTCATCATATCTGGGGCTGGTGTATACAGTCTAAAACAGTCCAGATAGTGTCTGACTTGTCTGTAATTGTCGCTCCCCAAAAAAACCTGTTAGGTTCTTAGTGCGTCCGTGCTTGGTTTTTAAAACCGCACGTGTGTGCCTGTCGGTGGCAGCGTACAGGTGCACTTGTGTGCAATTTCCACAAACTTTGATATAACGCACAAGTAGTGAATACACGTCAGCACAGCATTGCAAAATGCGCAAGGGCATTGGCAAGGAACAAGGAAGTGGACGTGATGGTGGTGCAGGCAGAGGCCGAGGTCATGGGCAAGCTCTAATTTCGCCACAACAAAGGGCCACATCTAGTCGCTCGCACGTCCTGTCCCAAATTCTTGGGGACCGCAGCAGTACACCGCTCTTGAACCAAGACCAGTGTCAACAGGTTGTTAGTTGGATAGCAGATAATGCTTCCAGTCAGATTGGCACCACCACAAACACTCTGTCTTCCACACGGTCAAGTGTCAGTAGCCGTGATACTGCACCGCACATTTCTGAACCTGATCCTCCTTCCTACCACCAGGCTGAGTACTCGGAAGAGCTGTTCACGTTTCCATTCACACATTCTGGCCTCTCGCCAGCTCATATTGAAGTGGGTCATGAGGAAATCGTCTGTACAGATGGCCAAATATTTGAGCAGCCACGTTCTCACGAAGTTGGCAACGTGTCTCAACAAGTGGTGGACGATGATAAGACACAATTGTCAGGAAGTCAGGAGGAGGAGTAGGGTGCGGAAGAGGAAGACGACGTGGTGGATGATCCAGTAACTGACCCAACCTGGCAGGAGGATATGCAGAGCGAGGACAGCAGTGCACAGGGGGAGGGAGGCGTAGCATCACAACAGGCAGTAAGAAGCAGGGTGGTGGCCCCAGGCAGAAGTCAGGCAACCGTTCCCCGGAACAACACGACGACACAAGGTGCCTGTACAAATGTTAGGTCTTCCCGAGTCTGGCAGTTTTTTAAGTTGGCTCCAGATGATTCTAAAGAGGCCATTTGCAACACCTGCCGTGCCAGCATCAGCAGGGGTACCAAAACTAGCAGCCTGACCACCACCAGCATGATCAGGCACGTCAGCCAAGCACACGACTTTGTGGGAAGTACAACAGAGTCGAGGAGCAGTGCTTGCTGATGTCACTGCTACGTCTTCGCTGGTTGTGCATGCGAGCCAATCCCCTGTCCATGCTGCCTGTGAACAAGCCTCCTCCACTCCTGCACCTGCAGTTGCCTACGCAGAAAGAACACCATCATCAAGCACGTCCTTGTCCCAGCGCAGCGTTCAGTTATCCATTCAGCAAACCTTTGAACGCAGGCGCAAATACACTGCCAACACCCCACATGCCACAGTTCTAAATGCTAACATTTCGCGACTGCTTGCGCTGGAAATGTTGCCTTTTAGGCTGGTGGAGACAGAAGCATTCCGCGACCTGATGGCGGCAGCTGTCCCACGTTACTCGGTCCCCAGCCGCCACTATTTCTCCCGGTGTGCCGTCCCCGCGTTGCATAACCACGTGTCACAAAACATCACACGTGCCCTGAACAACGCTGTTTCACCCAAGGTCCACCTAACCACAGACACGTGGACAAGTGCTTGTGGGCAAGGCTGCTACATCTCGTTGACGGCACACTGGGTTAATATTGTGGAAGCTGGGACCCAGTCTGAGCAAGGGACGGAACACGTCCTTCCCACACCAAGGTTTGCAGGCCCTACCTCAGTCAGTGTTTCACCCACACTCTACAGCTCAGGAATGTCATGCTCTTCAGCCTCCTCCTCCTCCTGCGCATCCTCATCCACTGTACCCTCCACACCAGTCCCAAGCTGGAAGCACTGCAGCACTGCCTCGGCGAAGCGGCAACAGGCTGTGCTGAAGCTAATCTGCATCGGTGACAAACCCCACAATGCAGAAGAGGTGTGGACAGCTCTGAAACAGCAGGCAGATCACTGGCTCACACCTCTGAACCTAAAGCCAGGAAAGGTCGTGTGTGACAATGGCCGGAACCTGGTGGCGGCTTTGAGGCGAGGCCAGCTGACACATGTTCCATGCGTGGCCCATGTGCTCAACCTCGTGGTTCAGCGGTTTATAAAGTCATACCCAGAGCTGTCTGATCTGCTGGTAAAAGTTCGCCGCCTGTCTGCACATTTTCGAAAGTCACCTACTGCTTCAGCCGGCCTTGCCGGCTTTCAGCGCCGTTTGCATCTTCCGGCTCACAGACTGGTGTGTGATGTCCCCACGCGTTGGAATTCAACTCTGCACATGTTGGTCAGGATATGTGAGCAGAAGAGGGCAGTTGTTGAGTACCTGCATCACCTAAGCCGTCGGGAAATGGGTCAAACTCCACACATAACACCTGAGGAGTGGAGATGGATGTCAGACCTATGTACCATCCTCCAAAACTTTGAGGACTCCACCAAGATGGTGAGTGGTGATGACGCCATTATTAGCGTCACCATACCGCTACTCTGCCTTCTAAAACGGTCTCTGCTGAAAAACAAACATGATGCATTGCAGGCGGAGCGCGATGAGTTGCAGCAAGAAACAGTAGTGGGTGTGGGTGATAACACACAGCCCAGCCTCGTCTCATCACAACGTGCAGTGGAGGACTATGACGAGGAGGAGGATGAAGACATGGAGCAACTCTCCGGCCAAATTGAGGATATGACATGCACACCAGTCATATCCTCGGTTCAGCGTGGCTGGCCAGAGGACAGGGTAGATGAGGAGGAGGAGGAGGAGGAGGAGGAGGACAGCATGTTCAGTCATCTTGTTGGTCAGGCTACTGAAGTCCTGGCTGTTAAGAGTCTGGCGCACATGGCTGACTTTATGGTAAGCTGCCTGTCTCGTGACCCTCGCGTTAAGAACATCTTGGCCGACAATCATTACTGGTTGGTAACACTGTTAGACCCACGCTACAAGGAGAACTTTTTGTCTCTTATTCCCGTGGAGGAGAGGTCAACCAAAATGCAGCAGTTCCGGAAGGCCATAGTCACGGAAGTGGGCAAAGCATTCCCCTCACAAAACGCTAGCGGCATAGGTCAGGAATCAGTGGACAACCGAGGCGTACAGCCGAGAGAGGCACAAGTCCAATCCGCCAGAGGTAGGGGAACAGTCTTTAGGATGTGGGACAGTTTTCTCAGCCCCTCACGTACCACAGCCCCTGAGGTGCGGGGTAGTGCCACAAGAAATCCTAAGTTTGCCCAGATGCTGAAGGAGTACCTTGCAGATCGAACAACTGTACTCCGACATTCTTCTGTGCCTTACAATTATTGGGTATCCAAGCTGGACACGTGGCATGATTTGGCTCCCTACGCCTTGGAAGTCCTGGCCTGCCCTGCCGCTAGCGTTTTGTCAGAGCGTGTTTTTAGTGCCGCAGGTGGAATCATTACAGATAAACGCACCCGCCTGTCAACTGAAAATGCTGACAGGCTGACTCTGATCAAGATGAACAAGGGTTGGATTGGGCCAGACTTCACCACACCACCAGCAAATGAGAGCGGAATTTAAAGTTTGCCATGTACCTCCACTCACCCATGGGTACACACTTCTGGACTTTGGATAATCGCTGGACTGCTCCTCCTTCTCCTCATGCGCCACCATGATGACCGTTACAAATTGCAATACTTAGGCCTTTGTTTCAGGTATACCCCCAGTGGTAAATTTTTTCGCCCATTCTTTGCAGAATGGACATTACAACGACAGGAGACCCGCTCCTTTGCAATGGGAACAATGTTTTGAGGCCCTCATGCACGTCTCTACCCAGGGACAACGTGGAGCCTCCCAATTTTTGGCTGCCCTGCCTAAGGGCTATACTATAATACACCCACTTCCTGACAATGGACACTTAATGTTTTGAGGCCCTCATGCACGTCTCTATCAAGGGACAACGTGGAGCCTCCCAATTTTTGGCTGCCCTGCCAAAGGGCTATACTATAATACACCCACTTCCTTACAATGGGCACTTCAAGTTTACAGGCCCTCATGCACGTCTCTACCCAGGGACAACGTGGAGCCTCCCAATTTTTGGCTGCCCTGCCTAAGGGCTATACTATAATACACCCACTTCCTGACAATGGACACTTAATGTTTTGAGGCCCTCATGCACGTCTCTATCCAGGGACAACGTGGAGCCTCCCAATTTTTGGCTGCCCTGCCAAAGGGCTATACTATAATACACCCACTTCCTTACAATGGGCACTTCAAGTTTACAGGCCCTCATGCACGTCTCTACCCAGGGACAACGTGGAGCCTCCCAATTTTTGGCTGCCCTGCCAAAGGGCTATACTATAATACACCCACTTCCTTACAATGGGCACTTCAAGTTTACAGGCCCTCATGCACGTCTCTACCCAGGGACAACGTGGAGCCTCCCAATTTTTGGCTGCCCTGCCAAAGGGCTATACTATAATACACCCACTTCCTTACAATGGGCAATTCAAGTTTACAGGCCCTCATGCACGTCTCTATCCAGGGACAATGTGGAGCCTCTCAATTTTTGGCTGCCCTGCCAAAGGGCTATACTACAATAGACCCACTTCCTTACAATGGGCACTTCAAGTTTACAGGCCCTCATGCACGTCTCTACCCAGGGACAACGTGGAGCCTCCCAATTTTTGGCTGCCCTGCCAAAGGGCAATACTATAATACACCCACTTCCTTACAATGGGCACTTCAAGTTTACAGGCCCTCATGCACGTCTCTACCCAGGGACAACGTGGAGCCTCCCAATTTTTGGCTGCCCTGCCAAAGGGCTATTCTACAATAGACCCACTTCCTTACAATGGGCACTTCAAGTTTACAGGCCCTCATGCACGTCTCTACCCAGGGACAACGTGGAGCCTCCCAATTTTTGGCTGCCCTGCCAAAGGGCTATACTATAATACACCCACTTCCTTACAATGGGCACTTCAAGTTTACAGGCCCTCATGCATGTCTCTATCCAGGGACAATGTGGAGCCTCTCAATTTTTGGCTGCCCTGCCAAAGGGCTATACTACAATAGACCCACTTCCTTACAATGGGCACTTCAAGTTTACAGGCCCTCATGCACGTCTCTACCCAGGGACAACGTGGAGCCTCCCAATTTTTGGCTGCCCTGCCAAAGGGCTATACTATAATACACCCACTTCCTTACAATGGGCACTTCAAGTTTACAGGCCCTCATGCACGTCTCAATCCAGGGACAATGTGGAGCCTCTCAATTTTTGGCTGCCCTGCCAAAGGGCTATACTATAATACACCCACTTCCTTACAATGGGCACTTCAGGTTTACAGGCCCTCATGCACGTCTCTATGCAGGGGCATTGGTGAACCTCACAATTTTGGACTGCCCTGGCAAAGGAAAATACTACAAAGACTCACTTCCTCAAAATGGGCACATTAGACTCAAGAGGCCTTCATGTACGTCTCTTCTCAGGGACATCGGAGTGCCACACAATGTTTTCACGTAAAATCTTTCATGTATTAATCTCAAAAAGTAACATACACCAGCTCTATCTCACTATTGGGTATGTGCCCTTAACATTTCTGCCATGAAAAATCATTTTGGGGTCATTTTGGAAGGTTTTCTGGTGAGTCCGTAAAAATGGCGTGAAACGCGGACAAAATTGTTCACAGCTGTGACTTTTGAGTGATAAATGCTTCAAGGGGTCTTCCCCATGCTGTTGCCATGTCATTTGAGCACTCTTCTGAGACTTTTGTGCCATTTTTAGGGTTTCTCCATGCTGCCGGGGGGTCATTTCACAAAAATACTCGGGTCTCCCATAGGATAACATTGGGCTCGTTGCTCGGCCCGAGTACACGAGTATCTTGGGAGGCTCGGCCCGAGCTTCGAGCACCCGAGCTTTTTAGTACTCGCTCATCACTAATCAGCACGTATCGTTTTGTGCTCGCGTAAACGTCTATCAATCTGAATAGCTAAGGTCATAGAGGCATCGAGACCAGAAGGGACAGGAAATTCCATCATAACATCTTTTACAGTATCCGCAAGACCCTTCCGAAAAAGTGTCGCAAGAGCATCATAATTCCATTTGGTAAGGACCGCCTACTTTCTGAATCTCTGGCAAACAATTTCAGCAGAATCCTAACCCTGGATCAATGCCATCAAAGCCTTCTCAGCTTGATCCACAACATTAGGATTGTCATACAACAATCCTAGGGCCTTAAAAAAGGAATTCACATCAGTAAGAAAAGGATCACTAGGTATCAAGGAAAAGGCCCAGTCCTGAGAGTCTCCGCGCAACAAGATGACAATCCTAACCTGCTGCACGGGTAAAATAAGCCGATATACCCTAAACCTCAGAAGCAGCATGCTCAACATGATCAGACAACTGGTTAATATCCATGCCAGCAAAATATTTTCCATGGAACCCAAAGAATAAGAGGAAAGATATACAGAATAAAAAAAAATCCTTCTATTGAGTACTTTCTTTGTTTGGCCGGTGATACTGTTATGAACTGGTAAGGACAATCACAAAAAATCCCAATAATCAGGAAAAATCAAAACAACAACAGTAGTTGGAAACTAAGCTGACCGCAATCCCCTATCTATCGTACAACACTAGAAGTAGCAGTTGGATGTTCCTAGCACACCTAGACACCTCGTCAATGCCGGAGAAACTTGCTACTCCTCAAAGATAAAAATGAGGAATTCAAACTTGCCTTGGAGCAGTCCCCAAAGAAATAGCAAGCTCCCAACATGTAACGATAGTGATGTAAGAAAACACAATAAACAGATAGAAATTATAGATTAGCAAAGGTGAGGCCCGACTTACTAGATACAACAGGACAGGACAGATAACTGACTGCAGCCAGCAAAAAAACCCTGCAAAATATACCAAAATCCTGATAGAAAAAAAGTCCTAAGACCACACTGTCTTCCCCCGCTATATCAGGTACTCTTGTGCCAGACACTTTAAACAGAACTGTAGATATAATGGGACGAAACAAAATCACAGAACAAATAATATTCTAAAGTGCAAATAATCCAAACATGAACAAGGAGAGAGGTCCCTTTCTTGCTGAAGGAACTGCCCTGCTCACTAAAGCAGAGAGATGGATCCTCACATACAAGAAACCAAACACAGAGCAAAATGGAATAAGCAGAAACACCCTTATGTGCAATTATAGCAATTAAGCACAGAAACTAGCAAACGTATCTGGAGTAGATTCAGGCACAGAATAAATAGGAGAAACTGAAGGGAGTACTCCCAGCCATCTTCAGAAGCAGCAGGAAATATTAATCGCCAGCGGCTGCCAGGCAGAAACTGCTCTCGTAAATGCATAGGCTGATCTGCAATAGGACTTCTTGGATTCCTAAGTAATTCCAACACCTGTTTGAGTCACAGATTCAGACTCAGCTTCATTAGCATTCCTAGCCACTAGAGGGAGCTCCACACCAGCACCCACTTGGATGACATTCACAACAGTGCACAGGGGTAGGATATACATACCAAGATGGGATATATATATATATATATATATACCAGGATGGGTACAAATAAACCAGGATGGGGATATATATACTAGGAGGGTCCCAGGATGGGGACATATATACCAGGAGGATGACATACAGTATATGCTAGGAAGGGGAAAATAAACCAGGATGGGGACATCCATAGCAGGTAGGGCCCAGGATAAGGGCATACATACCAGGAAGGGCCCAGGATGGGGACATATATATCAGGATGGGGATATATATACCAAGAGTAGGACATATATACCAGGAGTATATTATACAGAGCAGCAATGTGTGTGTGGGGGGATAGTTTATATAAAGAGGGGCAGCTTGTGTGGGGGGGTAATATACAAAGAGGCAGCTACATTTAGAGATATTATACAGAGGGGCAGTTTGCGGGAGATATTATACAGAGCTGCAGTGTGTGTGGGGGATATTATACCGAGGAACAGTGTGTGTGGGAATACTATACAGAGGAGCAATGTGTGTGGGTGGGGGAAATTATACAGAGGAGCAGTGTGTGGGGGGTATTATACAGAGGAGCAGTGTGTGAGGGGGATATTATACAGAGCAAAAGTGTGCATGTGGGAATATTATACAGAGGAGCAGCATGTGTGGGAATATTATACAGAGGAGCAATGTGTGTGGGGAATATTATACAGAGGAGCAGTGTGTGAGGGGATATTAAACACAGGGGCATTGTGTGTGTATATTATACATAGAGCCGGTGTGTGTGGGAACATTATATATAGGGCAGTTTGGGAGAGATATTATCGAGAGGGGCAGAGTAGAGGGTGTGAGTTGCATAATGAATAGAAAATATATTCCAGGCATTGACTAGGTTAAAAATAATGATTTTTACTTGAAATAATCATTTTTTCCTTCAAACTTTGCTTTTGTCAAAGAATGCTCCTTTGTAGCAATTACAGCTTTGCAGACCTTTGGCATTCTGTTAATTTGATGAGGTAATCTGGAGATATTTCCCCTCCCACAAGTTGAATTGGCTTGATAGGCACTTTTTGTATACCTACGGTCAAGCTGCTCCTTCAACAGCTCAATAGGGTTGAGATCTGGTGACTGTGCTGGCCACTCCATTACAGATAGAATACCAGCTGTCTGCTTCTTCCCTAAATAGTTCATGCATAATTTAGAGGTGTGCTTTGGGTCATTGTGCTGTTGTAGGATAAAATTGTCTGCAATCAAGCGCTGTCCACAGGGTATGGCATGGCGTTGAAAAATGGAGTGATAGGCTTCCTTATTCAAAATCCCTTTTACATTGTACAAAACTCCCACTTTACCAGCGCCAAAGCAACCTCAGACCATCAAAATACCTCCACTATGCTTGACAGATGGCGTCAAGCACTCTTCTAGCATCTTTTCAGTAGTTCTGCATCTTACAAATGTTCTTCTGTGTGATCCACACAGATCCACATGGATTTGCGGGTACTATTTAATGAAGCTGCCAGTTGAGGACCTGAGAGGCGTCGATTTCTAAAACTAGAGACTCTAATGTACTTGTCTTGTTGCTCAGTTGTGCAGCGGGGCCTCCCACTTCTCTCTCTACTCTGGTTAGAACCTGTTTGTGCTCTCCTTTGAAGGGAGTAGTGCACACCGTTGTATGAAATCTTCAGTTTCTTGGCAATTTTTTTCATGGAATATCCTTCATTTCTAAAAACAAGAATAGACTGTCGAGTTTCACATGAAAGTTCTCTTTTTCTGACCATTTTGAGAGTTTAATGGAACCAGCAAATATAATGCTCCAGATTCTCAACTAGCTCAAAGGAAGGTCAGTTTTATAGCTTCTCTAATCAGCAAAACTGTTTGCAGCTGTGCTAACATACTTGCACAAGGGTTTTCAAGTGATTTCTAAACATCCGTTAGCCTTCTAACACAGTTAGCAAACACAATGTACCATTAGAACACTGGAGTAATGGTTGTTAGAAATGGGCCTCTATACACCTATGTAGATATTGTATTAAAAACCAGATGTTTGCAGCTGGAATAGTCATTTACCGCATTAGCAATGTATAGAGTGTATTTCTGTGTAATTTAATGTTAGCATCAATGAAAAAAGTGTGCTTTCCTTTCAAAAATAAGGAACTATCTAAGTGACCCTAAACGTTTGAGTTGTAGTGTGTGTATATATATATATATATATATATATATATGAGGAAAAAATGAGGAAATCCAGCAAGGACTCAGCAAACCAGGATTGGAGTAAAATTTTCATTTCTTTATTAATCTTCAAAAGTTAAAAAAGGACCCACAAGGATCAGGAACCAATGTGAATGGTGTAGTCCCATTTGCGCTAGTTTTCTGCCATTCACATTGGTTCCTGATCCTTGTGGGTCCTTTTTAACTTTTGAAGATTAATAAAGAAATGAAAATTTTACTCCATTACTGGTTTGCTGCATCCTTGCTGGATTTCCTCATTTTTTCCTCATACTAATGGATTGACTCCTATTCCAGTCTGTGCAGGAACTTAACTATCAGGTGGGAAGAAACCTGTGAGCCTCATTGCTGGAGCTGGACACAGGCCTACGTACTCTGATACATATATATAAAAATATATATATATACTGTATATATGTATATATATATATATACTGTATATATATACACTCACACACGTTTTTCCAAGAGCGGCGGTGAGTGTGGAAGGTTTGAGGGGTGGAGGTGGAGCTGGGGCGGAGCCTGGGTGGAGTTTCATGGAGGCCCCGAAATTTTGCCAGTGTGGGGCCCTGAAATTCATAGTGGTGGCACTGGATAGATTTTTCACGATTATACATTTTATTGCTTTACTGTCTTACATAATACCAAGATTTTAGCACAGGTGTTTATTTGTGAGATTGTCAACCTCCATGGAGTCCCCTCTAATATTGTCTCGAATAGAGGAAGTCAGCTTATTGTCAACTGTTGGCGAACTTTCTGCTCCTTGATTAGAGATTAAACTAATCTAATTTGTTGGTGTTCCACCCTCAGTCTAATGGGCAAATAGAATGCCTGAATGAGAATTGGGAGTAATATTTGCATTGCTTTGTTTCAGATAATCATAAAGATTGGTTCTCGTTCATTCCTCTCACTGAATTTGCTATCAATAATTGCCACCATAAATTTTCTGGTATATCTCTTTTTTTGTGTCTATGGTCATCATACCCAGTTCTGTAGGTTTCAGGAGTGGCACTCTTCAGAGGTACCTGGGGAGGACCAACTGGTCTCAGCATGGGATAGGGTTCCACAGCATTTGTGTGTTATGAGTTCTAAATATAATCGTGCAGATGACTGTAGACACGTGCCTGGTCTGGACCTGTGTGTCGGTTATGTGGTGTTTTTATCTTCAAGAAACATTGAGCTTAAGGTACCTTCATTGAAGTTGGGATATTGGTTTATTGGTCTGTAGAAAATCATTGCAGTCATTAGTCCATTTGCTTTCCGCATGCCTTTACCAGCATCTTAGGAGATTCATAATGTGTTTCCATAGATCTCTGTTAAAGAAATATGTGGGTTGAGGGACCCCTCTTCCCTTAACTCCACCTCCTTTCTTAGTCTATTCAGGTGTCCAAAATCGTTGGTTTACTTTTAACTCACTGAGCTTTACAGAATTTGGTTCATTAGTGAGGTTATAGTCCTGAGTTGAGAACATGGTTTCCAGACTCAGCTATCCATGCTGATCGCTTGATTAGGATATTCCATCATCTCCATTCTAAGAGACTAGGTTCTGAGGGTCCAGTGGCCCCTCTTAGAGGGAGGGGTACCGTCAAGCAGAGTTTTGCACAAACTTCACAGACTGTTATGGTGGCATTGGACTCTGTTCAGATGGCAGATTCTGACACTACACCCAATGGTTTCTCTGGTGTCTGGGATCAACACAGGCAGACTTGAGTGTCGATCTGCTATATGCATATACAGTGCCTACAAGTAGTATTCAACCCCTTGCAGATTTAGCAGGTCTACACATTCGAAATTAACTTGGCATTGTGACATTTGGACTGTAGATCAGCCTGGAAGTGTGAAATGCACTGCAGCAAAAAAGAATGTTATTTCTTTTTTTATTTTTTTTTAAAATTGTGAAAAGTTTATTCAGAGGGTCATTTATTATTCAACCCCTCAAACCACAAGAATTCTGTTTGGTTCCCCTAAAGTATTAGGAAGTATTTCAGGCACAAAGAACAATGAGCTTCACATGTTTGGATTAATTATCTCTTTTTCCAGCATTTTCTGACTAATTAAGACCCTCCCCAAACTTGTGAACAGCACTCAAACTTGGTCAACATGGGAAAGACAAAGGAGCATTCCAAGGCCATCAGAGACAAGATCGTGGAGGGTCACAAGTAGAGTTGAGCGCGGTTCGCGGTTCGAGGTTCTCCAGTTCTAGGCTCAAGTGATTTTGGGGCCTGTTCTAGATCGAACTAGAACTCGAGCTTTTTGCAAAAGCTCGATAGTTCTAGAAACGTTCGAGAACGGTTCTAGCAGCAAAAAAACAGCTAAATCCTAGCTGGCTTTCCGCTGTAATAGTGTAAGTCACTCTGTGACTCACACTATTATGACATTTCAGTGTATAGTGTGCGAGAACAGCGCCTTCAGATCACTGCTGTTTCTATAAGATCGCCATTTTTTTTTTTCCTTGTCTTCCTTCCCTAAGCGCGCGCGTCTTCTGGGGCGGGCCAGCATGTCAGCCAATCCCAGACACACACACAGCTAAGTGGACTTTTAGCCAGAGAAGCAACGGCATGTGTGATAGGATGTCCATGTCACATGTCCCTGCATTATAAAACCGGACATTTTCCTCCAGGACGCCATTATCTCTTCTGCGTCTTTGGTGTCAGACATCACTGTCGCAGCTCCGTCCTCCTGAGTCCTATCGCCGATACAGCTGTATGCGCTCCATACACAGCGCTGGACAGCTTAGGGAGAGCACTTTCTATCAGTCCTTTTAAGGGCTCAAACCGGCAGGGTCAGAGCCATAGGTGACAGGTCCTGAAAACAGCGACAACGTCTGTGTAGCCAAGGTCAGGGATTTCGTCGCTGCATTTCACCATTAGGAGGGAATAGAAAGGCAGGCTTCCATTCCTCTACCCAGAGCCCCACAATCCTGGCACTGTACCCTCCTGTCCTCTGCACACTCCAACTCTTTTTAACTAAGCCATTATGCTAGCAAACAGTCAATGTACCTAGTGGCATCCTAAACGTGGCTATTGGACTTTTGTCTAGTCAAACTAGTGCAAAGATATTTGCAGCACGTCTGCCTGCATTGCACACTCAAACTCTTTTTAACTAAGCCATTATACTAGCAAACAGTCAGTGTACCTAGTGGCATCCTAAACGTGGCTATCGTACTTTTGTCTAGTCACACTATTGCAAAGATATTTGCAGCACGTCTGCCTGCATTGCACACTCAAACTCTTTTTAACTAAGCCATTATACTAGCAAACAGTCAGTGTACCTAGTGGCATCCTAAACGTGGCTATTGTACTTTTATGTAGTCAAACTACTGCAAAGATATTTGCAGCACGTCTGCCTGCATTGCACACTCAACCTTTTTTTAACTAAGCCATTATACTAGCAAACAGTCAGTGTACCTAGTGGCATCCTAAACGTGGCTATTGTACTTTTGTCTAGTCACACTATTGCAAAGATATTTGCAGCACGTCTGCCTGCATTGCACACTCAAACTCTTTTTAACTAAGCCATTATACTAGCAAACAGTCAGTGTACCTAGTGGCATCCTAAACGTGGCTATTGGACTTTTGTCTAGTCAAACTAGTGCAAAGACATTTGCAGCACGTCTGCCTGCATTGCACACTCAAACTCTTTTTAACTAAGCCATTATACTAGCAAACAGTCAGTGTACCTAGTGGCATCCTAAACGTGGCTATTGGACTTTTGTCTAGTCACACTATTGCAAAGATATTTGCAGCACGTCTGCCTGCATTGCACACTCAAACTCTTTTTAACTAAGCCATTATACTAGCAAACAGTCAGTGTACCTAGTGGCATCCTAAACGTGGCTATTGGACTTTTGTCTAGTCACACTATTGCAAAGATATTTGCAGCACGTCTGCCTGCATTGCACACTCAAACTCTTTTTAACTAAGCCATTATACTAGCAAACAGTCAGTGTACCTAGTGGCATCCTAAACGTGGCTATTGTACTTTTGTCTAGTCACACTATTGCAAAGATATTTGCAGCACGTCTGCCTGCATTGCACACTCAAACTCTTTTTAACTAAGCCATTATACTAGCAAACAGTCAGTGTACCTAGTGGCATCCTAAACGTGGCTATTGTACTTTTGTGTAGTCAAACTAGTGCAAATATATTTGCAGCACGTCTGCCTGCATTGCACACTCCAACTCATTATAACTAAGCCATTATACTAGCAAACACTCAGTGTACCTAGTGGCATCCTAAACGTGACTATTGTACTTTTGTCTAGTCACACTATTGCAAAAATATTTGCAGCACCTCTGCCTGCATTGCACACTCAAACTCATTGTTACTAAGCCATTATACTAGCAAACACTCAGTGTACCTAGTGGGATACAAGAAGTGGCTGTTGTACTCCATTAGTGCCCCACTGGTGCAAATCTATGTGCAGCACCTCTGCATGACACCCTCCTGCTCTGTTTTTAATGAGCTATAATGATAGCAAAAAATACTGCCATTTAGTGGCATCATAGAACTGGCTGTTGTATTCCATTAGTGACCCACTGGTGCCAAGCTATTTCTATCACCTCTGCATGACACCCTCCTGCTCTGTTTTTAATAAGCTATAATGATAGCAAAAAATACTGCCATTTAGTGGCATCATAGAACTGGCTGTTGTATTCCATTAGTGCCCCACTGGTGCCAAGCTATTTATAGCACCTCTACATGACACCCTCATGCACATTTTGCTACGCTAATGTTATAGCAAACTCAGGGAATTCATTGCTGCATTTGATAATTCGGAGGGATAGAAAGTCAGGCTTCCTTTAGCTTTTCCTTCTGTTCATAGACAGCATCTCCAAGAGCAATTTCTCCTCCACGTCTAAGTGTGGAGAGGCAGCTAGTGCGCATGCGTGTGCCGATTTACCCCAGCTGCAGCCTAATTACAGTGTTTCGCCTAGTGAGTATGCTCAGCCTGACTGTGCCATTCCTGACGCTAAGCCTTCATTTCGGGATACAGCGCATGCTCCCACACTAAGTGTGAAAAGCCTCTTTGCACAGGTACTTGCATTCCGTGCCGGGTCTAAGTCCTGTTTTGTGCCTAGACACCATGCTAAAGCTGATAGTCTTTTTTCAGAGACTGTATTTCATGCTACTGAGCATGCTCAGGCACTTACTGCATCAGAGACTAGGTCCGGTAATGAACTCTTTGGCCCTGCCCCTGATGTGGGGGTCCCATATAGACCACAGGGCATCAGGTGTCCTCCCAAATGGCTTGCAGAGGCCCACCCCTATGACTTGTCACCGCATTATTGATGGTCAGACGATGACTGGTGAGGTGTTTGGGTCATGGCAGCCATGAGGTCATCATTGAAGTTGCGGTTCCAAATAGGACGCTAGTTATGCCACTCATGACGTGTCACTCTACTTTTGTCTCCAGGAGGTGCATTGTGGTTCACCCTGGTTTGGGGCGGACCCAGGTTATAAAAGGGGCTGGAGCCAACAAGGAGGTGCGCAGTCTTCTATTATGCTCCGAAAGAGCACACCTCCATGTGTTGAACCCATTGCGGCTTTAGGCCAGAGGTAGGCAGGGATAGGGTGTCGATGCAGGCCACCACCACAGTTGGTAACGCAGAACGGTTAAGACCAGCTCCTGTCCTACCAGTCCTGCTTGTGCAGCCCAGTGGCATTAACAGGCCTGCTGCTGCTGATGCGCCTGCTGTCCACAGGTGTGCCCCTACGCACACGGTCAGCGTACTCAATGGCCCCTGTGTTGTTAACAGGGAGTTCCTGGGCTGGGTGGGCATGTGGACCCTGTGACGCTAACAGGGCTCCCAGTCTCCAGATCCGAATGGCGTCTAACTCGGTTCAGGCTACTATTAGTTTCATAGCCACACAGCTCTGTATCCTCCACCAAACCTTCCAGTTGCCAACCTCTCCTTTTCCAACTGGGAGCACGGTGGACACTGACTGCTGATGGGGATATATACCTTTCTCTTTCTTTTCTTATTAATTTTCGTTATATAGCGGTAACATAGTATATACCACTTTATCCAAATCTGCCAGTCCCACTGTAACAGATGGTGTTTCTTCAGCAAATGTTACTGTTGCTTAACCACCAAATCCACGGACCAAAACTTTTTTCCCCTTTCCAACACACCTGTTCCCCTTTCCACCAGCATCTGTCCTTTTTCAACTCATTTTGGTATATGACCAAAAGTGCAACTCTGCATGGACACCGTACTCAACGCCATCTCAGCACAGCAGCCAGCCCTCGGTCCCTCAGATGTGGACAAGTAAAAGACCATTTCCTCCTATCCATGACAAAGCATTGAGATTCACTCTGTGCAGCACTGGTGTTTAGTGGAAAAGCAGATCTAAGATTGCGTACCACATTCTGCAGATACTCCTGTATACGTGCGTCCATTTCTATGGCAGGAATTATTTCGCCAAATTTTGTCTTGTACCGGGGATCTAACAGTGTGGCAACCCAGTATTCAGGATTACTTTGAATTCGTACAATCCGAGGGTCATGTTGTAGGTAGTGCGGCAAGAAGGCGCTCATGTGTCTTGTGCATCCAGGAGGACCAAGTCCTTGGTGTGTTGGTGGCAGAGAGGTGAGAATCGTGCCTCCTTCCTCTGCCCTCTCCCCACAACCTCGCACAACCGAAATGTGAGCAAGCTCTCACTCATCTGCTGAGTCTTCCATGCCCATCGCCAGTTCGTCCTCCATTTCTTCATGGGCTCCTGCACCTTCCTCAACACTTTTTGCTGATACTATGCGCCCTTGTTAATCCCTCTCCCTCATCATGACTGCCGCATAGGTGTCGCTGACCATCTGGACCTCGTAGATCTTGTTATCCCTTCCGCATATGACTCCTCCTGTACTTCCTCCCCTTCCTCTTGTCCCAACACCTGACTCCGAATAATAATTACAGTGTGCTCCATCATGTAGATGACCAGAATTGTCACGCTGAGAATGACATTGCCAGTGCTAAACATCTTCGTCGACATTTGTAAACTGTGTAGCAGGGTGCATAGGTCCTTGATCTGACACCACTCCAGCAGCGTGATCTGCACCACCTCTGGATCAAGTTATCCCAGGCTATATGTCATAACGTATTGCAGCAGGGTTCGGCGGTGCTGCCACAAATGCTGCAACATGTGCAGATTCAAATTCCTGCGTGTGGGCACATCGCATTTCAGGCGTTTAACCACCATACCTAAAGACTTCTGTAGCGACGAAAGTTGTTGAGCTGCTGTGTGCGCACGATGGAAGTGAGCACATAGCGAGCGTGCCCGCTGCACAAGGCCATATAGGCCGTGATGGTATTTTAAAAATTGCTGGAGAATTAGGTTCAACACGTGAGCCATACAAGGCACGTGTGTCACATTGCCCTGATGATGGCACGCAGCCAGGTTTGCATCATTGCCGCACACGGCTGTTAAGTCACCAACGGAGTACGCTCCGTCAAATTGTACTCCGATCGCCAGGTGACAACGTGTTCCTTTCATGCATAGTGCTGATGATGGGAGAGGAGTCGAGGCCAGCGGCGCAGGTGGACGCAGGTTATGCTCACCCACTGGGCTGCATTACCTTGACAGATGCAGAATCTCTGGCTGAATGTAGCTGGTGGGTATCTCACAGATGAAATACCATCATTCAGCTACAACCAATGGGAAGACACCACACCCTTTTTTATGCCCATCCTGTCTGCAGACCACTGCCAGACATAGCTCTGCTTTTACCCCCAGTTCAGTTTTATGATTTTGTGTGCTTGTTACCTGACTACTTTTCCTGCTTGCTGTTTATGTACCTTGTTGGCCGATCCGCATTTCACCTCTGCTTGTTTTCTGATTATGTCCTGGCCGTCCCATTCTGTTCCTGTTCCTCAATTAATGTTTTGACCCTGCCTGACTACTATTCTCTGGAACTGCAGCCTTCCACAGGTATTGATCACCTTGGGCCCTGTGTGATTCCTAATCCCTGTATAGGGGTTAAAGGGTTTCAGGGTTCTAGGGGTCCTGCTTGGTGAGTGGCTTCCCTCTAGCCTATCATTTACAGCCCATCTGAGTGTGTGGATCAAGGAAGGCGTTACACCGTGCTCTCTGCAGAAGGCCATGTGGGCCAGGATAGTGCTTTAAAAATTGCTGGACAACCAGGTTCAACACGTGAACCACACAAGGCACGTGTGTCACATTGTCACAGCAAAGGGCCGCACCCATGTTTGCATCATTGTCGCACCCGGCCTTCCCTGGCTGCTGGTTGAGTGGAGACAACCATTGATGAAACTCGGTCTCCAGAGCTAACCGTCCACAACTTCTCAGCGGTGTGACTCACATTTCCCATACATTTCAAAGTAAACATTTGACCGCCTGATGGCATTGAGCTCTGCTGCCAGCATAGTAAGGAGGTGTGTGGTAGTCCTTGTGCGCAGTTACAAGGAAGGGTGGCCTGACCACACAGGGATTGCGCCAAGGTGGAGGACCCACATGAGGTTGAAGAGGCAGAAGCAGTGTATTAACATCTACATACAAAAGAAGGATTGAAGCAACTCGTGTGGACGGCAAGACTTGTACAGCAGACCCTTCTCCATCTCTCCCCACAGTAACCCATTGCCCAGTCAGCGACATGTAACGCCCCTGTCCATGCTTACTGGGCCAATTATCTGTGGTGAAATGCACCCTGTCACACAGAGTTTCTCAAGGAATCAGTGATGTTTAGTGCGACATGCTGGTGTAGCGTGTGCACGCCTTTGTTGGAGAAGGAGTGGCGCCTGGGCATCGGCTCTTGGGGCACTGCGATGGGCATAAGGTCTCGAAAATCCTCGGTTAAAAAGGTTGGAAAGGCAGCATTTTGGTAGCCAACAGTTTCCAGATGCTGAAAGTCAACCTCTAAGCCATGTCATGCCCTTCTAAAAGCATGTAAAACACAGCGAGGGGACTCCAACCACAGTCTCCCTCGTTGCCACTAATTGGGCCACACACACCCCACTTGACTGGCATCAGTTGACCTTCCCTTTTGAAAAAGAAAAAGATGCTTTGCATGAAGCACTCTCAAAAATACGCGTGCCTTTCCCGTCCCCTGGCTGACCCAGGGGAAGAAAAGTCCTCTGAGAGCCATGACTTGTTCATCTTGGTTCTTTTAGAAACACAGCGAGGGGACTCCAACCACAGTCTCCCTCGTTTCCACTAACTGGGCCACACACACCCCACTTGACTGGCATCGGTTGAGCCCCCTTTTGAAAAAGAAAAAGATGCTTTGCATGAAGCACTCTCAAAAATACGCGTGCCTTTCCCGTCCCCTGGCTGACCCAGGGGAAGAAAAGTCCTCTGAGAGCCATGACTTGTTCATCTTGGTTCTTTTAGAAACACAGCGAGGGGACTAAAACCACAGTATCCCTCGTTTCCACTAACTGGGCCACACACACCCCACTTGACTGGCATCGTTTGAGCCCCCTTTTGAAAAAGAAAAAGATGCTTTGCATGAAGCACTCTCAAAAATACGCGTGCCTTTCCCGTCCCCTGGCTGACCCAGGGGAAGAAAAGTCCTCTGAGAGCCATGACTTGTTCATCTTGGTTCTTTTAGAAACACAGCGAGGGGACTCCAACCACAGTCTCCCTCGTTTCCACTAACTGGGCCACACACACCCCACTTGACTGGCATCGGTTGAGCCCCCTTTTGAAAAAGAAAAAGATGCTTTGCATGAAGCACTCTCAAAAATACGTGTGCCTTTCCCGTCCCCTGGCTGACCCAGGGGAAGAAAAGTCCTCTGAGAGCCATGACTTGTTCATCTTGGTTCTTTTAGAAACACAGCGAGGGGACTCCAACCACAGTCTCCCTCGTTTCCACTAACTGGGCCACACACACCCCACTTGACTGGCATCGGTTGAGCCCCCTTTTGAAAAAGAAAAAGATGCTTTGCATGAAGCACTCTCAAAAATACGTGTGCCTTTCCCATCCCCTGGCTGACCCAGGGGAAGAAAAGTCCTCTGAGAGCCATGACTTGTTCATCTTGGTTCTTTTAGAAACACAGCGAGGGGACTCCAACCACAGTCTCCCTCGTTTCCACTAACTGGGCCACACACACCCCACTTGACTGGCATCGGTTGAGCCCCCTTTTGAAAAAGAAAAAGATGCTTTGCATGAAGCACTCTCAAAAATACGTGTGCCTTTCCCGTCCCCTGGCTGACCCAGGGGAAGAAAAGTCATCTGAGAGCCATGACTTGTTCATCTTGGTTCTTTTAGAAACACAGCGAGGGGACTCCAACCACAGTCTCCCTCGTTTCCACTAACTGGGCCACACACACCCCACTTGACTGGCATCAGTTGACCCAATTTTCAAGATGAAAAAGATGCTTTGCATGAAGCACTCTCAAAAATACGCGTGCCTTTCCCGTCCCCTGGCTGACCCAGGGGAAGAAAAGTCCTCTGAGAGCCATGACTTGTTCATCTTGGTTCTTTTAGAAACACAGCGAGGGGACTCCAACCACAGTCTCCCTCGTTTCCACTAACTGGGCTACACACACCCCACTTGACTGGCATCGGTTGAGCCCCCTTTTGAAAAAGAAAAAGATGCTTTGCATGAAGCACTCTCAAAAATACGCGTGCCTTTCCCGTCCCCTGGCTGACCCAGGGGAAGAAAAGTCCTCTGAGAGCCATGACTTGTTCATCTTGGTTCTTTTAGAAACACAGCGAGGGGACTCCAACCACAGTCTCCCTCGTTTCCACTAACTGGGCCACACACACCCCACTTGACTGGCATTGGTTGAGCCCCCTTTTGAAAAAGAAAAAGATGCTTTGCATGAAGCACTCTAAAAAATACGCGTGCCTTTCGCCTCCCCTAGCTGAGCCAGGGGAAGAAAAGTCCTCTGAGAGCCATGTCCACATTGTCAGTGGACAGACATGTGTGCTTATCTGCCAGCAGACCCCCAGCAGCACTGAAGACAGGTTCCGAGAGAACGCTGGCTGCAGGACACGACAAGATCCCCAAGGCGTACGTGGCGAGCTCAGGCAATTTATCCAGATTGGAAGCCTAAAATGAGCAGGGCTCAAGTTGCACAATAATGGAATCGATGTTTCCTTGCATATACTCATATATCTGTGTGTCCTCCTCTTTTTCCTTGTCCAGCTCTTTTGTTTTCGCATGAGTATATGTCCTTGTCACTTTCCCATGTGTTTGAGTTGTTTGTCACCTTTTGGACCCCTTTGAGGGTGTTTTCTATGTGTTTTTATGTGTTTGTGAATGCCTGCCATTGTTTCCTATGCAGTTCGAGTTCAGTTCGTCGAACGTTCGACGAGCCGAATTCGAACGGGACCTCCGTTCGGCGAACCGACCTCGAGCCGAACCGGGACCGGTTCGCTCATCTCTAGTCACAAGGCTGGCAAGGGGTACAAAACCCTTTCCAAGGAGTTGGGCCTAACTTTCTCCACTGTTGGGAGCATCATCCGGAAGTGGAAGGCTTATGAAACTACTGTTAGCCTTCCACAGCCTGGACAGCCTTTGAAAGTTTCCACCCGTGCCGAGGCCATGCTTGTCCAAAGAGTCAAGGCTAACCCAAGGACAACAAGGAAGGAGCTCCGGGAAGATCTCATGGCAGTGGGGACATTGGTTTCAGTCAATACCATAAGTAACGTACTCCACCGCAATGGTCTCCGTTCCAGACGAGCCCGTAAGGTACCTTTACTTTCAAAGCGTCATGTCAAGGCTCGTCTACAGTTTGCTCATGATCACTTGGAGGACTCTGAGACAGACTGGTTCAAGGTTCTCTGGTCTGATGAGACCAAGATCGAGATCTTTGGTGCCAACCACACACGTGACGTTTGGAGACTGGATGGCACTGCATACGACCCCAAGAATACCATCCCTACAGTCAAGCATGGTGGTGGCAGCATCATGCTGTGGGGCTGTTTCTCAGCCAAGGGGCCTGGCCATCTGGTCCGTATCCATGGGAAGATGGATAGCATGGCCTACCTGGAGATTTTGGCCAAGAACCTCCGCTCCTCCATCAAGGATCTTAAGATGGGTCGTCATTTCATCTTCCAACAAGACAACGACCCAAAGCACACAGCCAAGAAAACCAAGTCCTGGTTCAAGAGGGAAAAAATCAAGGTGTTGCAGTGGCCTAGTCAGTCTCCTGACCTTAACCCAATTGAAAACTTGAGGAAGGAGCTCAAGATTAAAGTCCACATGAGACACCCAAAGAACCTAGATAACTTGGAGAAGATCTGCATGGAGGAGTGGGCCAAGATAACTCCAGAGACCTGTGCCGGCCTGATCAGGTCTTAAAAAAGACGATTATTAGCTGTAATTGCAAACAAGGGTTATTCCACAGAATATTAAAACTAAGGGTTGAATAATAATTGACCCACACTTTTATGTTGAAAATTTATTAAAATTTAACTGAGCAACATAACTTGTTGGTTTGTAAGATTTATGCATCTGTTAATAAATCCTGCTCTTGTTTGAAGTTTGCAGGCTCTAACTTATTTGCATCTTATCAAACCTGCTAAATCTGCAGGGGGTTGAATACTACTTGTAGGCACTGTATATATATCGACATATATATGATATATTCATAGACAGGCTAGCAAGAGTGCGCCTTTAATCTTATATGGGGAAACCTATCAAGTATGCTCCCTCCTATTTATACTGTTGAAATCCTTCTACCCGTGTCAGATATTGTTTTTTTCTGTGTTAGGCCTTGTGCGCACTAGGCGTTTTTGCCGCGTTTTTAGCGGCGTTTTTTACCGCGTTTTTGTGCTGAAAACGCAGTGACATTGCTTCCCCAGCAATGTCTATGGGTTTTCAGAAGTGCTGTCTGCACACAGCGTTTTTTTGTAGCTGCGTTTTTGTGGTGACCACAAAAATGCAGCATGTCAATTATTTCTGCGTTTTTCACTGCGTTTTTCACCCATTGAGTTCAATGAATGTTCAACAACGCAATGAAAAACGCATATAGCTGCGTTTCTATGACTAAAAACGCAGCTATAAACGCAAGGGGTGGGCAGTAAAGTGACGTGTACAGGAAGAGGATTCCTTCTGTTGGTAAGCACAGAAGCATGAATCCTCCCGGTACCGTCACCGCTGCTTCCACCTCCCGTCCGGTGCCATGTCAGCTCCGTGCGGCGCCTTGTCTGTGCGGGAGGTGGAGGCCGCGGCGAAAACCAAAGTGAACAGTAGAAAAAAAAAAATGTCATATATACTCACCTGTCTGCAGGGTCCCGGTGCCATGCCTGCTCCCAGCCCCTGTCTCGGTACCGCCGCTCTGGCTGTGTGCAGTCTCCCCGGGGCAGGACCTTGCTTGCAGGACCTGGCGGTGGATCACCTGATGCAGTCACCTGACGCATCAGCTGATCCTGCCATCAGGGGACTTTATCAGCTGATTACCGGCAGCTCCTGCAGCGATCGGACGGGATCAGACTCCTGTCCAATCGATCGCTGCAGGAGCTGCCGGTAATCAGCACAGCACATAAGTGAGTATTATTTTTTTTTTTCTACTGATGGATCAGCTGATTGTATAATCGGCTTTTATACAATCAGCTGATGTGTGATGTGATTCACGTCCTTTAACCTGACACATCATCTGATCGCTTTGCCTTCCAGCAAACCGATCAGATGATATTGGATCCGGATTGGACGGCGCGGGACCCTGACCCAGGATTACTGCGGAGGGGGGTTCTTTATTTCAATAAAGATGGAGTCACTAATTGTGTTGTGTTTTATTTCTAATAAAAATATTTTTCTGTGTGTTGTGTTTTTTTTTTTTATCATTACTAGAAATTCATGGTGGCCATGTCTAATATTGGCGTGACATCATGAATTTCGGGCTTAGGGCCAGCTGATAATATACAGCTAGCCCTAACTCCATTATTACCTAGCTAGCCACCCAGCATCAGGGCAGCTGGAAGAGTTGGATACAGCGCCAGAAGATGGCGCTTCTATGAAAGCGCCATTTTCTGGGGTGGCTGCGGACTGCAATTCGCAGTGGGGGTGCCCAGAAATCTTGGGCACCCTGCACTGTGGAGTCCAATCCCCAGCTGCCTAGTTGTACCCGGCTGGACTCAAAAATTAGGCGAAGCCCACGTCATTTTTTTTTTTTAATTATTTCCTGAAATTCATGAAATAATTAAAAAAAAAGGGCTTCTCTATATTTTTGGTTCCCAGCCGGGTACAAATAGGCAGCTGGGGGTTGGGGGCAGCCCGTACCTGCCTGCTGTACCCGGCTAGCATACAAAAATATGGCGAAGCCCATGTCATTTTTTTTTTCTTTTTGGGCAAAAAACTGCATACAGTCCTGGATGGAGGATGCTGAGCCTTGTAGTTCTGCAGCTGCTGTCTTCTCTCCTGCATACACTAGTGAATGGAGGATGCTGAGCCTTGTAGTTCTGCAGCTGCTGTCTGCTCTCCTGCATACACTAGTGAATGGAGGATGCTGAGCCTTGTAGTTCTGCAGCTGCTGTCTGCTCTCCTGCATACACTAGTTCTGCAGCTGTCTGCTCTCCTGCATACAATGAACATTTTGAAGGTAGGAAATGACATCAGACCTTTTTTTTTTTTTTTTTCATCAACAATCTTTAATGGCATTGTGCACTGATTAAAAACGCAGTGAGCAAAAACGCAGCAAAAAACGCACCAAATCGCGGCAAAAACGCATGCGTTTGTGCCGCGTTTTTTTAGCCGCGGGTGCATTTTTTGAGACAAAAACGCACATAAAAATGCAGCGTGAAAAAAATGCCTAGTGCGCACATACCCTTAGTCTTTGAGGTCTGGTGTTCCAGACTCTCTATAGTCAAAGATGTGTTTAGTGATGCTTTCTTCTTGGTGCAGCTGTGTTGTGTACTCCAGGTGTTTTGTAGTTTCTTCTTGCTGTTTTCCTCCTGAATCTCTTGTTGTCTTATCCGGTGTGTGTATCTGTCATGCACAGCTGAGGTGATTAATGGAGACATCCCGCCTCTGTTCATGAATTTGTCACAAAACAGCTCTTTGGTGCCCCCTTATCATCAAGACATTTATGGAAATGACAGACAATAGGTAAATGAAGCTGCTGATATTTTGCTATTATGCCAATTAAAGAAAGTCCCATAGTGAGGAAAAAGTATATATAGTATTTCACTGGTTCCAGCTGATGTTATATACAGTACAGACCAAAAGTTTGTACACATCTTTTCATCTCAAGAACAACCATTAAGAGGAGACTTTGTGCAGTAGGCCTTCATGGTAAAATAGCTGCTAGGAAACCACTGCTAAGGACAGGACAGGCAACAAGCAGAAGAGACTTGTTTGGGCTAAAGAACACAAGGAATGGACATTAGACCAGTGAAAATCAGTGCTTTGGTCTGATGAGTCCAAATTTGAGATCTTTGGATGCAACCACCATGTCCTTGTAGAAAAGGTGAACGGATGGACTCTACATGCCTGGTTCCCACTGTGAAGCATGGAGGAGGAGGTGTGATGGTGTGGGGGTGCTTTGGTGTTGACACTATTGGGTATTTATTCAAAATTGAAGGCATACTAAACCAGCATGGCTACCACAGCATCTTGCAGCGGCATGCTATTCAATCCGGTTTGCGTATGGTTGGACCATCATTTATTTTTCAACAGGACAATGACCCCAAACAAACCTCCAGGCTGTGTAAGGACTATTTGACTAAGAAGGAGATTGACCTGGCCTCCACAGTCACCAGACCTGAACCCAATCGAGATTGTTTGGGGCGAGCTGGGTCGCAGAGTGAAGGCAAAAGGGCCAAAAAGTACTAAGCATTTCTGGGAACTCCTTCAAGACTGTTGGAAAACCATTTCCGGTGACTACCTCTTGAAGCTCATCAAGAGAATGCCAAGAGTGTGCAAAGCAGTAATCAAAGCAAAAGGTGGCTACTTTGAAGAACCTATAATATAAGACATATTTTCAGTGGTTTCACACTTTTTTAAGTATTTCATTCCACATGTTTTCATTCATAGTTTTGATGTCTTCAATGTGAATCTACAATTTTTAGAGTCATGAAAATAAAGAAAACTCTTTGAATGAGAAGGTGTGTCCAAACTTTTGGTCTGTACTATATACATATATACCTCAGGTACCTTCCCTACCAATTCCCACATTAATAAAAGCAAAATATTCGCTGCCACCATCAATTATTTATTTGTAGAGTGGACACCCATTAGATAGCGTAAGGTATATTCGGGTTCGTTATTTAGAGCAAGAGGAACAAAGCTATTAAATTTTATATATTTAATCCTAAATTTTTTTATAAAAATATATAATATTTTACAAAGTGAACATGGACCACTTGGCAGTGCTCTCCCTGCTTGGGAAGTCTGATTAGGTGGACAGCCATGTCTTCATATATTTAGAGTTGCACCATACTCCTTTAATTTTTGGATGGTAGATTGCACAGTGCTCCATGGGTTGCTAAGAGTTTGGGATATTTTTTTATAGCCAAACTCTCCTTTACTCTTCTCCAGATCTTTACTCCTGACCTATCTAGTGTGTTTCTTGGATTGAAAGATGTTTTTGATTCCTAACGTTTTCAAACAAACTTTTGAGGTCTTTGTAGACCAGCTGCAGGTATACTGAGAATAAATTACACACAGTTGGACTTAATTTACTAACTCAGGATTTTATTTAGGGGTATCAGACAACAAGGAGCTGAATTAAAATTTGCATCACAATTTTCAGATTCATGTTAATATAATAATATTAAACCCTCTATTGTTTACTTTATACTTTGCAAACATTTGCTATTTTGTGTCAGTATATCACATAAAATCCCAATAAGGTCCCATTTAAGTCTGTGGGTATAATGTGAAAAATATGAAAAAGTTAACTGGGTATGATTACTTATGCAAGTTAACATGTATATATATATATATATATATATATATATATATATATATATATATATATATATATATATATATATATATATATATAATAGTAAGCTTGGATCTACACTGTTCAGCAAAAGAGGAGTAAACTTTTAACTTTCAGGCTCCATTACTCATTTTCTACTAGAGATGAGCGAGCCTTTAAAGGCTCGAGTTCGGCTCGGTTCGTCGAACGGAGGCCACGTTCGAGTTCGGCTCGACGAACGGCTCGACAAACCTCTCGATCCCCATTGAAAAGAATAGGAGGCAAACGCAAACACATAAAAACACATTATACATGTACACATACAGTTAATAAACATTGCCATTACACTTACAGGTCCCCGCGACGCGTCCTGCATTCTGTCTCCTGCCGCTTTTCCTTCCGATAATCGCTGCATCCTCCCAGTAACCAGCACCAATGATAGGACCTTCCGTGATGTCAAATTAGCCATGTGACCAGTCACGTGTCTATTATCTCATTGGCTGCAGACTGGTCACATGACTATGACGTCATGCTAGGTCCTGTCAGTGCATCTCTCCGGAAAGCGATGTTCGTTTGAGCATGTCCTTTTACCAGCGAGATGCTCTGGCACATCATGGGCTTCCCCATCCATGCATGTCAGCTCTCTTTACAGAGTCAGCCCACAAGCAGGGACTAGCTGTCACAGCCGGTATATAGCGGCATCATTGCTATGGTAACCCGTCTGTCAGCGGTGACTTCACCGCTAACAGCCGGCAGCCTCTGGTCACATACAGAGTGATTGCTGCATGGAGCAGCAGCGTCTTCTTCCCATGCAGTGCTGTCTGATGTAGCAGAGCTGCATGGGTTGAAGGGGAAAGAAAACAGAAGAGCAGGATCGTGGAGGGCTGACAGGGAGTAATAAACATGGAGTCTCTAAGTGTGTCTGTGTATTTATTTCTATTAAAGTATTTTTTCTCTGTGTGGTGTCTTTTTTTTAACCCTTATTGGAGATTCTTAATGGCCGGGTCAAACTTGCCTGACATTAAGAATCTCTGACTTAATACTAGCTAGTAAAACAAAGCTAGTATTAACTCATCATTACCCAGCAAGCCACCCGGCTTCAGGGCAGCTGGAAAAGTTGGATACAGTGCCAGATAATGGCACTTCTATAAAAGCACCATTTTCTAGGGCAGCTGCGGACTGCAATTCACAGCAGAGGCGCCCAGAAAGCTCGGGCTAACCTCCAATCCCCAGCTGCCTAGTTGTACCTGGCTGGACACAAAAATGGAGCGAAGCCCACGTTGATTTTTTTTTAATTATTTCATGAAATTCATGAAATAATTAAAAAAAGGGCTTCCCTATTTTTTTTGTTCCCAGACGGGTACAAATAGGCAGCTGGGGGTTGGGGGCAGCCCTTGCCTGCCTGCTGTACCTGGCCAGCATACAAAAATATGGCAAAGCTCACATAATTTTTTTTTTTCAGTTTTTTGGCAAAAAAAATAAAAAATGCTTCCCTGGATTTTCCATTGCCAGTGAAGGTAACACCAAGCAGTGGGGGTTAGCAGCCAGTAGATGCTTGGATTACCCTTAGCTAGCAATACAAAAAATGCAGCAGCAGCCCATATTTTTATTTTTAATTATTTATTTAAATAACTAAAAAAAAAGTGGGCTTCCCTTTATTTTGATTGCCTGACATCACGGTACTGTAAAAATAATTCATTAAAAAAATGACGTAGCGCTCCGCGGTATTTTTGATTCTCAGCGCAGATAAAGCAGACAGCTACCGGTTGCCACTCCCATCTGCCTTGCATTATCTTGGCTGGCAATCAAAATACAGGGAAGCCCATTAATTTTTTTTATTTTAAAAAATAGTTAAAAAAAATGACGTGGGGTCCCCCCATTTTTGATAGCCAGCTAGGGTAAAGCAGACGGCTGTAGCCTGAAAACCTCAGCTGGCAGCATTACCGTGGTTGGTGATCCAATGTGGAGGTCACCCCAGGCTCTTTTTTCTAATTATTTTATAAACAATAATAATTACAAACAAAAGTAGGGTGCCCCCCAAATTGGATCACCAGCCAAGGTAAAGCGGACAGCTGTGGTATGGTATTCTCAGGGTGGGAAGGTCCATAGTTATTGGCCCTTCACAGCCTAAAAATAACAGGCCACAGGCACCCTAGAAGTGGTTCATCCACTAGATGCACCAATCCTGGCGCTTCACCCCAGCTCATCCCGTGCCCTGGTGCAGTGGCAAACAGGGTAATAAATGGGGTTGATACTAGCTGTAAGGTCACCTGACATCAAGCCCAGCAGTTTGTGATGTCATGACATCTATCAGATACCCGACATCACAAACTTTCAGTACTAACAAAAAAAATAGACAAAAAAAAATTTATTTGAAAAAAACAGTCCCCAAAACATTACCTCTTTCACCAATTTATTGTAAGGAAAAAAAAAATAAGGGGGTCCCACGACGACTCTGGATCGTCTAGAATATGGGGTGACACGCTCAGGAAATATATCCCCCATTTTCTAGGAGTGCAGACCCTCCATGTGAGGAGTGTGGGTGCAATTAATCTGCACCCACTCTCTCCGGGTGCACAGCAGCAGAGTCCATGTCGTAACTGTTGCTATCAAAGCTGCAATGCCCTGCTCATGAGGTAAGAGCATGCCTAATCAGGAGAACTATTCTACATTTCCAAATATTGGTATTTGCTGATATTATTGCTATTCCACCTACTATATATTGGGGATAGGATCGTGGAGATGGAATACCCCTTTAAGTCCAGTTATCCTGCTGAATGAATACTAAACAACAGAGCTCACTATTTAGCTGTGTTCTCTTGTGGAGTGTAACGGACTCTCATGTTTGGTAGTCATTCAGCAAGGCAACTATAAAATCAAATACCTCCATTTAGAAATGTAGTATAGCTCTCCTGATCAACTATGTTGCTTACCTCATGAGCGGGGCATTGCAGTAGCTTACAGATGCATGGTTACCGCCACTCACTGTGTCTGAACACAGGAAGCTGAGCTGACAGCCGATCTGTGCATGCGACAGTGTCTATTGTGAAGGAGGAAGCCGCGGGGGATCAACGCTGCACAGGTACCGTGGGACACTGGGGAACACTGGTGGGGTAATTAGGGGTGATGTGGCAGGGTCTGGGGAGGAGTTTTCTGTTGCATGAGTCATGGCACATGCGACAGAAATCACAGGAGTAGGGTAAATGCGGCCAGCATGCTGCTGTGTGCCCGGCTATCTTGGATTTCCGGGAGGAGGTCGGGGGGGGGCACTTTGGCGACACCGGGGGACCAGAGGGGACCGGGGAGGAGATTTATCTCCCATCTGACATGTTTGTTCATGCCAGATGGGAGATAAATAATTTTTTACCGGCGCTGTCATTTACTGTAACGTGATCAACGGTATACGGTGTATACCGGTGATCACGTGAGCGGGGACCGGAAAAAACAGCCTGAATCATGATCTCCAGGGTCTCAGCTACCCCCTGAAACCCCGTAGATTGTCTGACACTGGGGGCGCTATTCCCTTATTTCTGCCTGCCGTTTATATACTGAAAGAAGTGAAAACAGGGAGCGCATGTGAAGAGTCTCAGGGCAGGAGTAACGGTGAGACCGGTAATTAAAACTGCTCACCTGGAGTGGTTGTGCAGCCCTCGCACAACCACGGTAATAGACGGGAGTGTAATGTTCCGCTGTCAGGAGGATTATCCGTAAGATCCTCCCAGGGAGACGGATTAATGTGAGCCTGAACCAGCCGCGGGTTAGTGGAGGGAATAGGTGTCCAATAGGTCTTGGTTTTGATGAAGCCTCCGTTTAAGCAGCTCTTGCCATGGACCCCCGAAGGGGGAAATAGGTATCAATAAAAGTGAATCATGGTCTAAAGGAGCGCTATGGAGGTCACAAATCGTTTAGTAAGTTTTATTTGTTTTATCAAAGCCACAACGCGTTTTGATATACACAATATCTTCGTCATGTGAATAATATTCACCTGACGAAGATATTGTGTATATCAAAACGCGTTGTGGCTTTGATAAAACAAATAAAACTTACTAAACAATTTGTAACCTCCATAGCGCTCCTTTAGACCATGATTCACTTTTATTGATGCGGTTTATATACGGCAGATCAGAATAAGGCTACATTCACATGACCAATCTGTTTTTGCGTTTTTTCACGGATGCATCCATGTGGCATCCGTTTCCGTTCTGCATACGGTCCGTATTGTCATCCGTTTGTCATCCGTGTGCCTTCCGATATTTTGTGTACTGCAAAAAAACTGAAGGAAGGAAAATACATAAATTTACCCAGGATCCATAGCTTCAACCAACATGAGGCGGTCACATGTTCACTCCAGTGCCATTTTCTACTGCTTTTCACAGCATAGAGCGCTCTTGTGATTTTCTTGCGCTTGTACACTTCATAACAGTCTTTTCTGTCGTTATAATGGCAGAAAGACACATAATGCCCCACTCTCCTGCATTTTGTAATTTTGCACCCTTTGGTGCCTTTAATGTGGCACTAAGTGGTGCTTAGCCTTGTATTTAGCCAAAAAAATAAATACATTTTAAAAAAAAATGACGTGGAGTTCCCCCTATTTTTGTAGCCAGCTAGGGTAAAGCAGATGGCTGCAGCCTGCAGACCACAGCTGGCAGCTTCACTTTGGCTAGTACTCCGAAACTGAGGGCACCCCACATTGTTATTTAAAATTAAATAAATAATTAAAAAAAAACAACACGTGGGGGTCCCCCCAAAATTGTATCACCAGCCAAGGTAAAGCGGACAGCTGGGGTATGATATTCTCAGACTAGGGAGGTCCATGGTTATTGGACTCTCCCCAGCCTAAAAATAGCAAACCGCAGCCACCCCAGAAATGGCGCATCCTTTAGATGCGCCAATCCTGGTGCTTTGCCCCATCTCATCCCGTTGCCCTGGTGCGGTGGCAAATGGGATAATATATGGGGTTAATACCAGATGTGTAATGTAACCTGGCATCAAGCCCTGGGGTTCGTGATGTCAGGCGTCTATCAGATACCCGACATCACCAACCCAGTCAGTAATAAAAGAAATATAGACGACAAACACATTTTTATTTGAAAGTACACTCCCAAAACATTCCCTCTTTCACCAATTTATTAGAAAGAAAAACCAATCCAGGTCTGGTGTAATCCAAGGGGTTCCCATGACGATCCATACCATAGTCAATGTCCCAGTCAATGAAGAACAGAATGTTCCATATTGGCTGGTAGAGCAATGCAGTGACCTGAGCTAACATCAATAGGTCAGCCCAGGTCACCGCAGCGCATGACAAGTGCTGCTGGCAGGAGGATAGCGAGGTACATTACCTGCGGTGATCGCTGCACTCCTGATAGCAGAGCAGGGAGTTTAATGACCGCCGCCTTCACAACCAAGTATTGCGGGTGCCTGTGACGTCACCACTAGTCACAGTCTCGGGTCGGCAGCGAGAGGAGATGTGACAAGCAGCGGCCATAGAGGACAGTGGCAGCGCTGATGTCAGGAGGGCAGGACTTCATCACCGCAGGTAAGGAACTTCACTAACCTCCTGACAGCGCTTGTCATCCCCGCGGCTGCTGGCACTGCAGTATAGGCAGCTGTGGACACCGTACAATGCGGGCAGCTGTGGACACTGCTGAACGGCAGCTGTGGGGCTGGGGCTGGAGTAGGACATAGACTGCAGCGACATCCGACGGAAGTCACACGGAAGTGCTTCTGTGTGGCTTTCGGGGATTTTTGCCCACGTAGCCAGGGTAAACTTTGGGTTAAGCAAAGCGCTTTGCTTGGATACCCGATATTTATCCTGGTTACCAGCTTACCGCAGGCTGCCAGTGATGACTCCCTGCACACATAGCTGTAAAAAGCCACGCTTTTTGTTGATCGAACCATTCTCGAACGTAACTCGAACTGTCGAGCTTTTAGTAAAAAGCTCGAGTTCGAGTTCGATCTCGAGCACCCCCCAAAATCACTCGAACATGAAATTGGCAAACCTCGAACATCGCTCAACTCTATTTTCTACTACAGCTTTGAACGTGAGACTACTTTCATTTAGTTAGGCAGATTCTTGTCATTTCACTGCATCTGTTCTTAAATTCCCTATTAGTTCAATGTGTTAATAGGTTGATTCCCAAGCAAAAGGTAACTGATTTGAATCATGGAGCAGCCATAAAGACGATTTCCCAAGAAAAGAGAAACAGCATCATCTAGCTCCTTGATTCCAGTCTTTCAGCCAAGAAAATTGATAAACTGCATCATGTGAGTGCCCTGAAATTAGGAAGACTACAAAATGAAGTCTGTCCATCCATTCAAAAGCCAAGAGGTTGATATCCATCTAAAATATTGGAGTAAAAAAGTAGGATCATCACAAGGTCAATCAGTTCGGGCTCGACGAACATGACAGTGGCTCATATGCTTCGCAATAGTGAGATCACAGACAACCATGCAAGCACCATGCGACACACAATACACAAGTCTGGAATGGTGGTGCAAAAAAACTTGAAGAAGCCTTGACTTTAATATCGTCATAAGAAGTGAAGAATAGAGTTTGCCAAACAGTACAAAATGTTTCTAGTAGAATATTGGAAGCAAGTTATTTAGAGCACTGAAATGAAAGTCCATAGACCAAGTTCTGATGGCTGCAAATGAGTGTGGAAGAAACATGGGAAAAAATACTAACGGATCGAGACATTAAAGGAATTATCAGTGGAGGAAGCTTGATGATATATGGTTATTTCACAGACGAAGGCCTTGGATAATTGACTAGAATGTATGGTAGTCTCAATGCTGAGCTATATGTGAATATCCTACTGGATGAGTTACTTCATAAACTTGAGTACTATGGGTATGAAAAGGACAAAGTAGTGTTTAAGCAAGACAATGACCCAAAGCATACGTCAAGATTGGTAAAAATGTCGTTCAATGACAATGAAGTAGAGGTTATTGATTAGTTCCCAGACATCAACCCAATCATACATTTGTGGGTAGAGTTGAAGGAAAAACTGTATACATACCTAAGTGAGTTGACCAGTAATCACCAACATTGGGAACACGTGGAAGAGACTTGGACTCAGATTTCAGTTGACAAATGCTTAAATCTGAGCAAAAGCATGCCCAGAAGGATTCATACAGTATTAAAAGCAAAAGATGGATTTACAAAATCTTAACAAAATAATAAAATTAATACTTTAGATTTCAAGGAGAAAAACTGTGACATGGCAGTTACATGACTATTGACTGCAATATTATTCATATGCTAAATAGCTGCAAGTCAAATTTATGTAGGTGAAAGCCAAGATGATTATCTATATAATGAAGGTAGTCTCACATTTGAATCTGAAGTAGATGGTGAGATATGGAGTAGAGATGAGCCACCCCCTAGTGTTCGAGTTCATTTGATTCGTCGAACGGCGGATGTGTTCGTCGAACGTTCGACGAACACCTTCGAACCCCATTGAAAACAATGGCAGGCAAACACAAATGTACCGCCCTGTGCTCGGCTGCAGCCGAGCCGCTCGGGTACGGGCTCGTTTGGTGGGTGGCGCGAGCACCTCCGGACCCGGGGGTCACGTCGCTCTGCAAGGGGATGCTGGCGATCTCGATGGGGGTGTTAGGTAGGTGTACGGCCGGAGCCGTGTTTGAGTTCGTGACGCCACCCACGGGATGTGGTGAAGGTGTAGACACCACCGCTGCAGTTACGGGGCACCCGGAGGAGATGGTTGTGCAACAAGATGTTAACCCCTACATGGGCAGGGATGGTGGCCCCGGGGCCCGCTTGGGGAGAGTGCTAATTGGGCGGTGCAGGGCGGTGCGCGGCCGGATGGCACTATGGTACTCACGATTACTGACACACACAAGTCTCTGATGAACAAAGTTGATGGTGGTCGGTGGCCGCAGCCGGCTGCGTCTTGTCCCCCATCTGGGTTGGTGGTCCTGGCCTTCTTCCTGCACCTTGTAATGTTTGTGTGGACTGCCTGTGCCTTAGCAGCGGGAGTTGACTCCCCGACTGTGTATGTACCGGTGGAGTCCGTTTGCCTGCAGGTGCTGGCCAGTGGTCTCTCTCTGCCTGTGCGGTGGCTTTCTATCCCCCTTGGTGGGCTGCTGCCGTCTTTTGGGTCTTGGAATGGTAAAGGATCTAAGGTCCAGACCTCAATCAGTGAATTCGACGTGGTCCAGTGGCTTCTGGGCCTCGTTCTGGGTCTGAGTACCCCCCTTGTGCTCCGGTTTCCAGTCGGTTCCCCGGTTCGGTACCGGCCGGGCCACTACCCTGTCCCGGTCCCTTACGGTTCCACCTGGCCGTCTTCCCGGCTCCTGCAGGCCAGGCCACCGCCAGCCTCCTAGCAAAGGTACCAGGGCTATGACCCTGGCACCTGTCAGTTCCCGCTGCAGACCTGTCCCCACAGGCCTGCTGCACACTCCTCCTCTACAAACTGATCTGCCTGACTGTGAACTTGAACTGAACTGAACACTTTTTTTCCTGCCTCAGGCCCTCAGGACTCCTCGGTGGGCATGGTCAACCACCTGGCTTCGCCCCCTGGTGTGACCATCAAGCTCTGAGGGAGGTGACTAGGGATTGATGTGGTTGACTGCTGTTACCTTTTTAGGGGGACAGGTGTTATGCAAGGGCCTATCTGTGACTACCTGGCTAGTCCAGGGTGTCAAATTCCCCCTTGGTTTAATACAGACCGTCCGGGGGCTGTCCGACCACCACCGTTTATTTTAACTGAAAAAGATAAAAAGAGAAAAAAACATACAACTATATTAACATTATTTACATTTGTCAAGTATATGTGAGATTTCTTCCCTTTCGGGAGGCATTTTGCTTAAACCGTTGCTAACTTGTAAAAACATTTTTATTAACCGGGAATGGGACGGGACTGGGTCCTTTTAGTCACCCAACCAAGCAAACCTGCCCCTTGATGCTGCCTCTAAGAAACAGGTCAGCACCCCTTTTCCCCAGTCCAGGAAACAGGAACGGGTCCGGGTATTGCCCAAATATTGTAATATTGTACAAAATTCCATACCCGGCAGTCTCTCCAGAGGCCCCACATCCAGGGGACCCCTGACCCGGAAGATTGTCACCGGTTGCATAAGTGACAGGGCCTCGGCCATCACATTTCTGCAGGCCCTTCCTCCAGCCTGCCTCTCCGGAGGCTGTGGGACCGAAAGGGTGGTCCGGGAATAATTTAAAAATCCAATCATTTTTGGGTGGCCTGCAAGTTCTCGGCCTTGTTTATGGGTTCAACGGGCAAATCAACAAAGTCCCAACAGGGACGGGCAGCATGGTCCCAACGAGGACTTTAACATGGTAGCCGGGATCCGCTACCTTTAACACTTGTGCTCTTCTTCCAGCACCACATCAGGACTGTATGGCGGGGAAGGGGACAGGGTGTGCCTCCGGGCACTGCGGCTCACCCTCCTCTTCACACTGAGGGCAAACCAGCCCCTCTCCCCGCAATGCCGGGTGTAGGTGACGAGCTTGCCGGGATTCAGGTCACGATCCGGGTGACCCAATGGGAGGTGAGGGTTAACGTCCCGCTGGGAGATGAAAATTTCAGACTCCAGGCCCAGTTCAAAGATGAACCCCCATCCACGCCGGGGGTCAAAATGCTGGACATAGCCCTCGTAGGTCGGGCCCCGTACCCGGTAGGTGGCATTCCAGAGGTTTTCGTTCTCCCAGATGATACGGGCCAGCACCTCGGCCTTCTGCCTCTTCCGGGCTGCTATTTTGCGGCCCAGCTAGTTCTGCTGCCGCTCCCAATATGGAGCGTCTGCCTGCTCCCTTTGCGTGGGGTCGGGCCCAGCCGGAGCTCCCCCGTGCTGGCTAAGACCGGCACCATCTGGATTGGGGAACCCCGCTGTGTCGTGGCCTGCTGTGCTGCCTTGCAGCGACAACCCTCTGCTGCCTCAGCCGAGGCCTGGGACCTGGGAGCAGCCAGCATTACCTCCGGGGCCTTCTTCCGGTCAGCATCCACCACCTTCTTGGCCAGGTGGACTGCCGGGGCCTGGGCCTCTTGGGGCACGGTCTCCTTCGGGACCAGCGGGTCCACTCTGGGAACGGGCACCTTCCACGGAAGCGGGATTGGTACAGGTCGAAAAAGCAGCCATCCGCAGGCTGCCTCTACAGGTGGATCCTCACGGGTGTCCGGGACGGGTTCCGCCGCCATTGTCAGGGGGCAGCGGACCAAGCGGAGGAGCAGTGGCAGCCGATACGGGCGATGCGGGGGGCAACATGGAGGGCAGGAGCAGACCGGGTCCCTCAGCCTCAGCGGCCGGTCCCTCGGGGACATAGGGGTGTGGGTCGCGTACCCGCTCCTCCACGGCTGCGGCTATCTCCCCCATCTCGGCCACCCACCGCTCCATGAGGAAGCGCACCTAGGCCTGCAGCCGACAGCACATCTGCAAGGTCGGGGCTTCTATGCACGCCGCTGTTCCAGGTGCGGGCTCCGGGATCTCAGGCTTGCTGGACGAGGCGGGCATGGTGCACTCTTGGTGTCCAGAAACAAAACGGGTGGAAAAGTCCTGGAGTCCCTGCTCTTTATCAGCTTGGTCACATAGCACGGCAGCTTCACCCGCCCCCCTGTGATGACATGGACACCCAATGCCTCTCATGGGTTAAAGTTTCTTAACATTCAGCCAGACGTATTGTTCTTATGTGTGGTAAGTCATGTTTGCTTAGCGATTGTTTCTCCAGACCCTTCCAGTAATCATTGTATTGTAGTTGTGTATTGCTAATGTAATTACCTTAGTAGCCATTGTCTAGTCGGT
Organism: Anomaloglossus baeobatrachus; assembly: GCF_048569485.1. Classification (NCBI taxonomy): domain Eukaryota; kingdom Metazoa; phylum Chordata; class Amphibia; order Anura; family Aromobatidae; genus Anomaloglossus; species Anomaloglossus baeobatrachus. The sequence continues at coordinate 207,837,486 of NC_134359.1, read as the reverse complement.
GACTTGCAGACTACATGTATACCCTCAGTCTTTCTGTGGACATCATTTGGATGAACATTGTCCATGCAGCTTTAGATTCATCCAATGGGGAGGCGATCTTGTCCAACCAATCGATGAGGACGCAGTGTATCCAAGAGGAAGGCTGTGGCTATAAAAGGGATTTCTTTAAGCCACCAGGTTGTTGATGGATGCTGATGGATCCAGTCTAAGCTCTTAGAAACTGACTAGAGGATCAGGATACCCTGTGGCTTCAATCTATAGACTCCGGTTCCGATTGGAGACCATATCCACAGTCTAGGGATTTCGACTCCGGCTGCCAGGATTATATCATCATACCAGGACTACCTAAGGAGGACACTCAGGTTGGGACAGTTCAGTCACCTGCTACAGACTTTGCAGACCTCACACAGCTTCCTAAATCTGGCATTATTCCTTTCTCGGTGGGTGCCCGCCAAAAGCGGGGTGCTGCTGGATTGGAGTAAATAGCCCTGGGACCTCTAAAGCATGGACATTCTAAATCCCTGGTGAGCCAGCGGAAGGGTGAGACTCTGTTGCCTGTTACATTTGTGTTTTGCTGGTTATGTGTTATGTGCCGTTAATTGTTTTTGGGTCAAATAAAGTCTAATTATTGTGATTCCCTCACCCTGTGTTGTCTGAGTAGTGTTACGCCCACGGTTAAGGAGGCCGGCATTCAGTTGGGATGAGCCCTGAGCCACGCTGTCTTTCTAAAGGTGGCGGGTTTTAGCGGACGAGAGCACCCACTGAGCCCCGTGTCTCCACACACCCCTTGGTCTTTTTGCGGCCTTTCCTTTTCCAGCCGGACAACTTCACTTCGTGACCGCTCACTTTCTCTGCAAGGCCATGTTCTCAGGGGGCAGGGCTTACGCTTTCACTCACTTTCTGCAGGGAAGAAGACTCTGGCGGGAATCTTCATGCCAAAAGATGGCGACTTCTCCAAATTTCGCAACGGATCACCGCTGACTTCCACTTCAGGGTGAACTTCACTGAGTAAGTGAATGGATCGAATCCTGTTCGTGACGCCAGAAGAGTCTATGTGTACCACCCCACGCTCGGCTGCAGCTGAGCTGCTCGGGTCCGGGTTCGTTTGGTGGGTGGCTCGAGCACCTCTGGACCCAGGGGTCATGTCGCTCTGCAAGGGGATGCTGGCGATCTCGATGGGGGGTTGTTATGTAGGTGTACAGCCGAATCCGTGTTTGAGTTTGTGGTGAAGACGGGGTGAAGGTGTAGACACCACTGCTGCAGTTATGGGGCACCCGGGGGAGATGGTCGTGCAGCAAAATGTTAACCCCTTCATGGGCAGGGATGGTGGCCCCGGGACTCGCTTGGGGAGAGTGGTAATTGGGTAACGCAGGGCGGTGCGCGGCCAGATGGCACTGTGGTACTCACAATTACTGACACACACAAGTCTCTGATAAACAAAGTTGATGGTGGTTGGTGCCCGCAGCCGGCTACATCTTGTCCCCCACCCGGGTTGGTGGTCCTAGCCTTCTTCCTGCACCTTGTTATGTTTGTGTAGACTGCCTGTGCCTTAGCAGCGGGAGTCCGCTCCCCAGCTGTATATGTACCGGTGAAGTCCGTTTGCCCGCAGGCGTTGGCCTGTGGGATCTTTCTGCCTGTGCGGTGGCTTTCTATCCCCCTTGGTGGGCTGTTGCCTTCTTTCGGGTCTTGGGATGGGAAAGGACCTAAGGTCCAGACCTCAATCAGTGAATTCGACGTGTTCCAGTGGCTTCTGGGCCTCGTTCTGGGTTTGAGTACCCCCCTTGTGCTCCGGTTTCCAGTCGGTTTCCTGGTTCGGTACCGGCGGGCCACTACCCTGTCCCGGTCCCTTACGGTTCCACCTGGCCATCTTCCCGGCTCCTGCAGGCCAGGCCACCGCCTGCCTCCTAGCCAAGGTACCAGGGCTACGACCCTGGCACCTGTCAGTTCCCGCTGCAGACCTGTCACCACAGGCCTGCTGCACACTCCTCCTCTACAAACTGATCTGCCTGACTGTGAACTTGAACTGAACTGAACACTGTTTCTCCTGCCTCAGGCCCTCTGGACTCCTCAGTTGGCGTGGCCACCTGCCTAGCTCCGCCCCCTGGTGTGACCATCAAGCTCTGAGGGTGGTGACTAGGTTTTGATGTGGTTGGCTGCTGTTACCTTTTTAGGGGGACGGGTGTTATGCAAGGCCTACCTGTGACTACCTGGATAGTCCAGGGCGTCACACAAACACATACAAGCACCTAGAAAACACCTTCTAAGGTCTCCAAACTGTGACAAACTACTCAGAAGACACCACAAACACATGGAAAAGTGACAAGTACATATACTCGTGCTGACAGAAAAGAGCTGAACGAGTAAAAGGAGAAGACACAGATATAGGCATGCCATGCCCTTCTAAAATCATGTAAAACACAGCAAGGGGACTCCAACAAGAGTCTCCATTTTTTCCAAAAATTGGGCCACAGACACCACCTAAGTGGCATCAATCGTCCCACAGTTGCAAACTTAACATGTTGATTTGCATGAAGCACAATCAAAAATACACAAGCCTTTACTCTCTCCAGAATGACACAGGGTTAGAAACGTCCTTGCGGATCCATGACTTGTTCATCTTGATGAATGATCATGTAAAACACAGCAAGGGGACTCCAACAAGAGTCTCCATTTTTTCAATAAATTTTGCTACAGAGACCACTTAAGTGGCATCAATTGTCCCACAGTTGCAAACTTAACATGTTGATTTGCATGAAGCACAATAAAAAATATACAAGCCTTTACTCTCCCCAGGATGACACAGGGGTAAAAAAGTCCTTTCGCATCCATGACTTGTTCATCTTGATGAACGTTAGTCTTTCCACATTGTCACTGGATAGACACGTGCGCTTATTTATCAGCACACACCCAGCAGCACTGAAGACATGTTCTGAGAGAGCGCTGGCTGCGGGACAAGATCTCCAAGGCGTAAGTGGCGAGCTCAGGCCATTTTTCCAGATTGGAAGCCCAAAATGAGCAAGGCTCCAGTTGTCATAGTCATAGTATCTATATTCACTTGCAGATACTCCTGTATCATCGTCTATGTGTCAGACTTCTTGTGTCTTGTGGCCTTGCAATGGATGGTCTAAAAAATTCATGAAACGATTCCATAAAATTGCTGTTACCACCAGATACGGTGTTGCTTGTACAGTTTAATTGATGATGACTCAACAGTCCCATGGTTGGCAAGTTGGAACTGTGAGATTCACTCTGTGCACCACTGGTGTTTAGTGGAAAAGCCATTCTCATATTGTGTAACAGCTTCTGCTGATACTCCTGCATACGTGCGTCCCTTTCTATGGCAGATATTATTTCACCAACTTTTGACTTGTACCGGGGATCTAAGAGTGTGTTAAAACCCAGTAGTCAGGATTACTTCGAATTCTGAGAATTCGAGGGTCATGTTGTAGGTAGTGCAGCAAGAAGGCGCTCATGTGTCTTGCGCATCTAGGAGGACCAAGTCCTTGCTGTGTTGGTGGCGGCGGGTTGAGAATCATGCTTCCTTCGTCTGCCCTCTCCCCCACACCTCGCACAACAGAAATGTGAGCAAGGTCTCCCTCATCTGCTGAGTCTTCCATGCCAATTGCCAGTTCGTCCTCCATTTCTTCGTAAGCTCCTGCACTTTCCTCAATAGTTTGGTTTCTAACATGCGCCCTTGTTAATCCCTCTCCCCCACCGTCCCACGCTTGCTGCCTTGGTGCTGTTGACCGTCTGGACCTTATAGATCTTGGTATCCCTTCCGCATATGAATCCTTCTGTACTTCCTCCCCTTCCTCTTGTCCCACCACCTGACTCCGAATACTGTTTAGAGTGTTATCCAGCACATAAATGACTGGAATTGTCATGCTGATAATGGCATTGTCAACACTAAACATCTTCGTCGCCATGTCAAAAACTGTGCAGAAGAGTGCATAGGTCCTTCATCTGTGACCACTCCAGCAGCGTGATCTTCCCCACCTCTGCATCTCCTTGGCCCAGGCTATACATCATAACGTATTGCACCAGGGCTCAGCGGTGCTGCCACAGTCACTGCAACATGTGTAGAGTCGAATTCCAGCATGTCGGTACATCGCATTTCAGCCAGCGAACCGGCAGACCAAAAGACTTCTGAAGTCGTTCAGCTGCGGGGTGAGAATGGCTAAAGTGAGCACATAGTGACCGTGCCCTCTGCAGAAGCCCATGTAAGCCGGGATAGTGGGTTAAAAATTGCTGGACAACAAGGCTCAACACGTGAACCATACAAGGCATGTGTGTCACATTGCCCCGGCGAAGGGCCGCACTCAGGCTTGCAGCATTGTCGCACATGGCCTTCCCTGGCTGCTGGTTGAGTGGAGACAACCATTGCTGAAACTCGGTCTCCAGAGCGGACCACAACTCGTCAGCTGTGTGACTCACATTTCCCAGACATTTCAATGTAAAGACCGCCTGATGCCGTTGAGCTTTGCTGCCAGCATAGTAAGGAGGTGTGCGGGATTCCTTGTGCGTAGTGACAACGCAGGTGGCCTGACCAGACAGGATTTGGGCGGAGATGGAGGACCCAGATGGCGTGGAAGAGGCATAAGCAGTTGAGGAACTTCTACATACAGAGGATTGACGCACAACTCATGGGGACGACAAGATTTGTACAGCAGACCCTTCTCCATCTCTCACCATAGTTACCCAGTGCTCAGTCAGCAACATGTAACGCCCCTGTCCATGCTTACTGGTTCAAGTATCTGTGGTGAAATGCACCCTTATCACACGCAGAGTTTCTCAAGGAAGCACCCCTTTCTTGGAGAAGTAGTGGCGACTGGGCATCTGGTACTGGGGCACTGCGATGGACATAAAGTCTCGAAACTCCTGTGTGTCCACCAGGTGGAAAGTCAGCATTTCTGTAGCCAAGAGCTTGCAGATGGTGAAAGTCAACCTCTTAGCTTTGTCATGGCTCAGAGGAAATGGTCTTTTACTTGTCCACATCTGAGGGACCGAGGGCTGGCTGCTGTACTGAGACGGCATTGAGTAGGGTGTCCCTGGCAAACTGCTGGTCTGTGAGGAAAGTGTAGGCGGAGACATAATGTTGCCTTCATCGAAAGGTGGTGTCTCGATGTCTGAGAGAGCTCAACACCAGCAGCTGTTTCCACTTCCAAAACAACTGACGACCTGCCAATCACCCTGCCTGTTGCAGGGAGAGAGGTGGAAGGTGTTACGAATCGGCGCCGCCATAGCCGCAAGCAGCCTGCTGCGGTTCCAGTTGCGCCCAGGCGCCGGCTTCCATTTTTGGCGGTGCCTTGGGTCGTGCAGTTGGCTGCTTGCTCCTCCACGTCTAAGGGGGGCTTTTCACGTTGCGATGATGAACGAGCGTAAAAGTGCCAAAAATCGCTGATTTGTATCACGTCGTTCATTTCCATAATGTCGCTCCTGCTGCAGATATGATGTTGTTTGTCATTCCTGCAGCACCACACCTCGCAGTGTGTGAAACCGCAGGAACGACAAACATCTCCTTACCTGCGCCCACCAGCTATGCGGAAGGAAGGAGGTGGGCGGGATGTTATGTCAGGCTCATCTCCGCCCCTCCACTGCTATTGGCCGGCCATTTAGTGACGTCGCGGTGACGTCGCTGTGATGCCGAACGCACCTCCCCCTTGAAGGAGGGATTGTTCGGCGGTCACAGCAACGTCGCCGACCAGGTATGTGAGTGTGAAGCTGCCATAAAGATAATGTTCACTACGGCAGTGATCACCAGATATCGCATGTGCGACGGTGGCGGGTACTATCGCGCTTGACATTGCTAGCCGATGTTAGCGATGTCGCAACGTGTAAAGTACCCCTTAGTGTGGAGAGGCAGCAAGTGTGCATGCATGTGCTGATTAACCCCAGCCAGAGCCTAAGTCCAGTGTTTCGCCTAGTGAGCATGCTCAGCCTAATAGTGCCATTTCTGAGGCTAAGTCCTCGGTTCAGGCTAGTGAGCATGCGCCTACACTTAGTGCAAAAAGCCTCTTTGCATAGATATTTTTCACTGCGTACTGTGTCTAAGTCCTGTGTTGTGCCTACTGAGCATGCTCAGGCTAATAGTCTTATTTCTAAGACTGTTGTTCAGGCTATTGAGCATGCTCAGGCACTTAGTTCATTGGAGGCGAAGTCCGGGAAGGACTTCACTGAGCATGTCCGTGATGTGGCAGGCCCTGATAGGCCAGAGGGCATCAAGTGTCCTGACGATGTGGCCACTCCGGACTGGCTCGTGGAGGCCCGCCCCTATGACACGGAACCTCACCATTGGTCATCAGACGATGACTGGTGAAGTGTTTGGGGCGTGGCTGCCATGAGGTCATCAATGACGTGGCAGTTCCAGAAAGGCCGCTGGTGTCATCGCTGATGACATGGCACTCTGCTATTGGACCCTGGAGGTGCCATTCTGGTCCACCCTGGGTTTGGGGCGGGCCCAGGTTCTAAAAGTGGCTGGAGACAACATGGAGGTGCACAGTCTTCACCTATGCTCAGATAGAGCACACCTCCATGTTAGAGCCCATTGCGGCATAATCTTTTGTTTGGAAGCAGTAGGTAGGGTTAGGTGTCCGGTGCTTGTCACACCAAGACACCTGAGGCTCAGCACATCAGGGTCAGGGGCCGTGCTTCCTTGCTGCCATTCCAGTTGTGCTATAGCAGTCCAGTAGCGTTAACTGGACTGTGGCTGCTGCGTCACCAGTTCGTTTGTGCCTTCTACGCACACGGACAGTGTACCTGCTGCGTCACCTGTCCAAGAGTGCCCTCTATGCACACAGACAGCGTATTCCAGAACCCCTGTGGAGTTAACAGGTTTGCCCTGGATTGGGTGTGTAAACCCTATTTCCCTCCTCGGCTTCCCAGTCAAATGCTACTGGTGTGACTACCTGGTCTGACGTGTCCTTTACACACGTGGCCAGTTAAGTGGTGACCAGAAACGCTAATTGGAGGACCGCTCGACCTGACGTGTCTTACACACGTGGCCGACAGGGCGCTGTCGCAGCGGTCTTCTCGGTCAACGCTAACTGGTTACCATCCGGCCTGACGTGTTCTCTACACACATGGTCTGAGTAGCGCCCGCTCCACCGAAACGCTAACTGGGTTGTCGTCTGGTTTGACGTGTCCCCACACACGTGACCGGTTCCCAGGTCTCATGGGTTATCTCTAAGTCATCAGCTCTGTATTCTCTGCCTAACCTTTGGGTTGCCAGCAGCTCCTTTTCCATCTGGGAGCACGGTGGACCTTGACTGGCAATTGGGAATACACTACCTTATCCTAATTTGCCAGTCCCCCTGTAACAGTAGGTCTGCAACCAAAAGCATGTGTGACTGCTGTCCCCACAGTCACAGAGAATGAAGAGCACACGGATGCACTTGAAGGGGCAGACGATGGTTGGCCCGCTCCGCTAGGCCGCATTATAGCACAGTGAGTTTCCCACTGCGACCTATACTTCATATCCATGTGACAGTTCATGGACGAAGTACTCAAACTAGTGAGTTTTTGGCCTCTACTTAGAGATTGGCGACAAATCTTACAGATGACATGAGTTGGGAGATCCTTTGCAAGGTCAAAAAAGGACCAGGCTAGGCAATGCTTAAAGCCCATGTGACCTGCATTGCCACCTGAATTCTGCTCAGAGGCAGAGTTGTGGCTGAGGATGCAGTTGTTGGCGTGCATCCAGTACTCCGTCTCTGTCCAGGAAGGCGCAACCTAACCTCGTCGTCAGTAGCATCCTCCTCCACCTCCTCTGCTGACCTCATCGACTGCCTGACTGTGGGTTGACAGTAAGTGGGATCTACAACCTCATCATCACCCTGTGTGTTTGCACTCCCCTCGTCCTCAGAGCCAACCTCTTCCTACTCTGACCAAATACTTACGTTGTCATTCCAATCAGGTATCTGAGTCTCACCATCATCAGCATGTTCCTCATTGTCTCCACCAAGAGGAGTTACAGTTTGGGCATGAGGGTCTACATTATGCTCAGAACCTTCTTCATCTGGGCCTGAATCTGACTCACAAAGCTTCTGGGCATCAGTGCAGATCATTTCCTTCTCTGGACTTGTGTCGCCCTGGGCAAGCCAGGGGACACAGGTCACACACCACCACACCCTACATCCCAGTTAGGAACACCAAAGCTAACCAAAAATCCTTGTTGCCTTCCTCCAGAGGCTGATGATTCACACCAGAGGTGGGCCAGGCGGTTGGCTCCGTCCACCGAGGAGTTCACAGCTCTGGAGGCGGGAGAAACCAGGCAGTCCAGTGAGGGACATGAAGGAGTGAACAAGAGATTAGCCCAGGCAGGGCTCGAGTGAAGTTCAGTTTAGGAGGAGGAAGTGAAAGGAGTAAACGAGTAGTGAAAGTAGAAAGAAGTAAAGTGGTAAAGGAAGAAAGCAAGAGTGGTGACAGAAAGGAAGCCTGAAGTAGTCCAGCTGTGTGCAGGACAGGTCAGCAAGGTCAGCAACGGCGGTGACTGTCTGGAGGGGGACCGTTTGGAAGTTCCTGGAAGGACCGCGGACGAGTAGTGGCCCGGCGGTCTGGAGCAGTGTACCGAAGGACAGTCAGCACCAGGGCAGGGGCCTCTCGGACCCCAGCAAGGCTAGGAGTCGCCATAATTTGCCAAATCCGTCAGTGAAGGGGACGTAGATCCCTCAACAACCAAGTCCCGATTGAAGGCAACAGCCCAACCAGTGTAGGAGAGACACCGCCACCGCCAAGGCACCAGTTTCTCAGGGCCAGCGCCTGCGGGCAAAGAGTAGAGCTCCTCCGGTCCAGCTTGAAGCCGGGGAGCGGGTTACCGGTGGGAATCCATCGCTACCAACACAGAAACAAAGGTGCAAGGAAAAGGGACATCACCGTCACCTACTGGGAGAGCAAGTGCAGCCGTCCGTGGGAACCGTCTTTCCAGCCGTGTGGTTTACCGTAAAACTGTGTCAACGTCTCAGGCTGAGTGCGTACCACAGTGCCGCAAGGCACGGCGCTGCCCCCGCGTCCCTGCGCCCACCAGGCCCTGCACCTCCCTCACCATCACCGGGCCCCGGGATCACCAACCCCTACCCACGGAGGGGCAACACAACACCTGGCTGCTCCGCATCACCATCCCCGGGATCCCCATATTGAGCAGCGGTGGTGAAATCACCACAACCGTGGGTGGCGTCACGGACAATAAACTATTCCCACACCCAACAACCCCCTTTCACTCACGGGCGAGGAGTGCCGCTCGAGAACCCCCGGGATCCGGCCCACAGCTCGAGCCACCACTGAGCAGCAGCCGCCGGACCCGAGCAGAAGGGGTGAGCGTAGTGTGCTGACACCCTCCTCCCTGCCCGCGACAACTTGGCGTCACGAACAGGATCTTACCGCTCTGCCGTCTGGTAGAGGTGCGCCTTGTTACCGCCGGAGGTATCCGGCAGGAAAATTTCAGAAGCCGCCATCTTTGGCGCGAAAAGTTCCCGCTCGAGCGTCTTCTCGAGCAGTAGAGGCGCGAAGGCCAAAACCCCGCCCCGAGAGAGGAGGGGCCGAAAAGAGCTAAGGGGGACGCGATGGCGGCTGGACGCATGTAGCTGCAGCTATAAAAGCAGGGACACCAGGACTCTGCAGCGATATTGGGTTCCTGGAAGACCTCGTTATCACGATGCAAAACCCTGCTCACAACGAGGAAGCCCCCGAGCCTGGCACGGCGACGTGGTTGAGGGACCGGACCGTCCCGCTGAGTAACCGTCTGCAGGCTCATATGCAACTCCTCCTGGAGGAGTGGGAGACCGACATGGCGGACGTGGTGGCTGCTATGTGGAGACGCGAGGCAGAAGAGGATTTGGAGGAGCGGGTAAGCGACCCACGCCCCTGTATTCCTGAGGGATCGGCCGTTGGAGCTGAGGGGCCCGGCCGGCTTCCGCTCACCCTACCTCTCTCCCTGCTACCCGTAATAGCTGCTGCCGCCCCACCATTAGGCCCGCTACCTACCCAACCGGTAGCGATACCCTGCCCAGCCTCTCCGGCGGACCAGCCGGCTGCAGACGTCCGGGACATCCCTGAAGTATGCCAGGGGGAACCACTGGAACCGCGACCCCTTAACAGCATGGTGCTAGAAGTCCCAGTAGAGACTGTGCCAGACCCTGAGCCCGAGACTGTGGCCTGGATGAAGGCCCGGGTGATGCAATTCCACCAGTGTCAGCAGGATCAGATCTTCCGGATGATGGAGCAGTGGACCAACGAGGTGGAGGAGCTGCTTACAACTGCCCCGAGGTACGGAGGGGGAATGGATGTAGCAGAGCCGACTGGTGACCCACGTCCCTATGTCCTACCAGGACCGGCCGCTGCGGCTGAGGGGCCCGGCCTAGTCTCGGCCTATGCATCACCCTTGCCGTTACTTATGAGGCGCCTTAATGTCAGCTCGCCTAATCTGCTGCTCCGTGCTACCGCAGAAGGGGCTGAGGTGCTGGATGTTGGAGGCCAGGAGGCTGCGACAGCTAGCGGCAACCCGCCTGACGCAGGAACACGAGATGACGACTCCGGCCCTAGTCCAGGGTCTGCTGCTGAGTTTGAAGAGGCAAGTGAGCGTTCCCGCTATGTAGGAGACCCCGTGGTTGTCCATACCCCGCGTGCCGGTGGAAATGGGTACCGGGTGCCCCTGTCACCGCAGGCATGTCAGTGCATGTTTGATGTGCCGGTGGCAGAGGACGGGTCCGCCTCAACAGAAAAGTACGAGTAGGGCAGCGGGTGCCGGCAGCAGCAGTCCCCGTTGGGACCACCATTTTGTTTGAAGTTGTGTGTTTAAAAGTTTGAAAAGTTTGCAGAAAATGATGAAAAATGATGATACCGAGTACCTCACCTGATTATCTGAGTGATTTGCAACCGGCCGGAGCCGGCACCGTTGTCCCCGTGGGGACCGTTAAAAGTTGTTTTGCATGGGAACTATCCATGGACAAGCCCGTGAACTTGCAGGGCAACCACAAACGTTAAGTGGCTTGTAAATAAGTTGTTTACCGTTACCGTTTTCCGCAGTTGCCGCCTCCGGAGAGGCAGGTTGGAGGGAGGGCCCTCAGCAGAGCAGGCTGGGGCCCAGCCACCAAAGGAACCGGTGGCTACCCTCTGGAGGGGAAGGACAGATCCCGCTCGGGTAACTTGTGCTGGACTGTGGGTCAAGGGGTGCTGCCTGGGTTTTAGGGGCAGCATCAGGGCCAGGTTGCTTGGGTGGGAGAGAGCGGAAACCGTAACTGTAAACCGTTTGCAACGTTTAAGAAATGTGCCTCCCGTTATGGGAAGATTCATTAAAAATGTAAATATGTTATTTTACCCTGTTATCTTTTACAGAAAAAAAAATAAAACCGGTGTTGGACGGCAGCCCGCGGACGGTCTGCATTTTGCTAAGGGGGAATGTGTCGCCCTGGGCAAGCCAGGGGACACAGGTCACACACCACCACACCCTACATCCCAGTTAGGAACACCAAAGCTAACCAAAAATCCTTGTTGCCTTCCTCCAGAGGCTGATGATTCACACCAGGGGGTGGGCCAGGCAGTTGGCTCTGCCCACCGAGGAGTTCACAGCTCTGGAAGCGGGGGAAACCAGGCAGTCCAGTGAGGGACATGAAGGAGTGAACAAGAGATTAGCCCAGGCAGGGCTCGAGTGAAGTTCAGTTTAGGAGGAGGAAGTGAAAGGAGTAAACGAGTATTGAAAGTAGAAAGAAGTAAAGTGGTAAAGGAGGAAAGCAAGAGTGGTGACAGAAAGGAAGCCTGAAGTAGTCCAGCTGTGTGCAGGACAGGTCAGCAAGGTCAGCAACGGCGGTGACTGTCTGGAGGGGGACCGTTTGGAAGTTCCTGGAAGGACCGCGGACGGGTAGTGGCCCGGCGGTCTGGAGCAGTGTACCGAAGGACAGTCAGCACCAGGGCAGGGGCCTCTCGGACCCCGGCAAGGCTAGGAGTCGCCATAATTTGCCAAATCCGTCAGTGAAGGGGACGTAGATCCCTCAACAACCAAGTCCCGATTGAAGGCAACAGCCCAACCAGTGTAGGAGAGACACCGCCACCGCCAAGGCACCAGTTTCTCAGGGCCAGCGCCTGCGGGCAAAGAGTAGAGCTCCTCCGGTCCAGCTTGAAGCCGGGGAGCGGGTTACCGGTGGGAATCCATCGCTACCAACACAGAAACAAAGGTGCAAGGAAAAGGGACATCACCGTCACCTACTGGGAGAGCAAGTGCAGCCGTCCGTGGGAACCGTCTTTCCAGCCGTGTGGTTTACCGTAAAACTGTGTCAACGTCTCAGGCTGAGTGAGTACCACAGTGCCGCAAGGCACGGCGCTGCCCCCCGCGTCCCTGCGCCCACCAGGCCCTGCACCTCCCTCACCATCACCGGGCCCCGGGATCACCAACCCCTACCCACGGAGGGGCAACACAACACCTGGCTGCTCCGCATCACCATCCCCGGGATCCCCATATTGAGCAGCGGTGGTGAAATCACCACAACCGTGGGTGGCGTCACGGACAATAAACTATTCCCACACCCAACAACCCCCTTTCACTCACGGGCGAGGAGTGCCGCTCGAGAACCCCCGGGATCTGGCCCACAGCTCGAGCCACCACTGAGCAGCAGCCGCCGGACCCGAGCAGAAGGGGTGAGCGTAGTGTGCTGACACCCTCCTCCCCGCCCGCGACAGACTCACTGCAGCTTTGGAGCAGACCTCTGATTCCCAGGCTATAATGTGACTGAACAGCTTTGCAGACTCAACCATCTGTTACCCTATACTCAGCAGGGCGGTGGAGACTTCAGAGCTGGTAGGAAGCAAGTGTGATTGGGGTGACACCACAGAGGAATGGAGAATGTTGATGAAGTTGAAGTGGAAGAGAGGCCTCTTTATGGAGCACTTTAGATCCATTCACGCACCTGATCTTTTTGTGCCTCATCTACAGTTGGTAGTGATGTTCGTGTCCGTAAGAAAGGATCATATCAGATTGTCCACGGAAAGAAGTAGACATCTTATTTTTGCTGGAAGATTGTCTTTCTTCAGCAGAAGTTACAGTTGCTATACCACCCACCCCATGGACACAAACTTTTTTTCCCTTTCCAATACGCCTGTTCCCCTTTCCACCAGCATCTGGCCTTTTGCCACTCATTTTGTTTGTGAACTAATTGGACACTGTTTGTTGCAGTTACAATTTGGCTAGTAGAAATGGAGAGGTGGTGTAGCTTTCTTGACAGCAGAGGTACGTCACGGACTAACACAGACACTGATACTATGCCCTAAGGAATTGCCTGCACTTTTTGCAGTTACAATTTGGCTAGGAGAAATGGAGAGGTGGTGTAGCTTTCTTGACAGCAGAAGTACGTCACTGACTATCACAGACACTGATACTATGCCCCAAAGAATTGCCTTGACTACCTGCAGTTACAATTTGGCTAGTAGAAATGAAGAGGTGTGGTGTAGCTTTCTTGACAGCAGTGGTACGTCACTGACTATCACAGATGCTGATACTATGCCCCAAAGAATTGCCTTGACTACCTGCAGTTACAATTTGGCTAGTAGAAATGAAGAGGTGTGGTGTAGCTTTCTTGACAGCAGTGGTACGTCACTGACTATCACAAATGCTGATACTATACCCCAAAGAATTGCCTGAGCTGATTTAGACAGACACTGTGAAAACCCTTGCACAGCGCTGGCCCAGACCTTTCTAGCAAAAATGGCTAATACCTGCTCTAATCTAGCCCTGAAAAGGGCTGAAATTACAAGTAGTCCCTAATGCCTAAACCGATGTCTTGATTGCACTGTATAAGTGTATAGCGCCCACAACAGCAGCAGCAGGAGCGATAACTGACACACACCCGCAACAATGAGATAATGGCGGTGATGGGGAAAATGGCCGGGTCTTATAGGGCAAGGATATGTGACATGCACAGCCAATGAAACATGCCCTTGCTTGTCTGGCAAAAATCCACTTTGCTGTGTGTGTGTGTCTGTGATTGGCTGACAGCCTGGCCCGCCCCACTGGATGCGTGGTTAGCAAAAAAAAATGGCTATCGCCATTCTTTCAGCACTCAGCAGCACTGATCTAAAGCCCGTACCCCCCGCAGACTATATGCTGAATATTGATAATATAATTATTAACAGTGACTGACAGTATGACCGTGAAAATCCATCTTCTAACTAGCTATGCTTTTGGTGATCGAACCATTATCGAAAAGTAACTCGAACGGTCAAACGTTAAGCAAATCGTTCGAGTTCGTCGAACGACTCGAACATCACCCAAAACAACTCGAATTTGAAATTGAATGGTTCGAATTTGAACGGTTCGATTTGAACATCGCTCATCTCTAATATGGAGCCTGCATGTCAAAAGTTCAAAAGACTGTTACTTTTTGCTCATTAGTGTATAATTATATACATGCAGTAATCTTGGTTCTTGTACCTCATTTCTTTAGTTATATTGGATCTGCTGCTGTTCTTATGTAGTAAGCTTACTAATGGATTTGCAATAGCAAAAATCCAGTTTAGCATCCCCTCTCCACCTATATTATTTGGTGGCCTAAGTTGTTTGAGTAGTCGTTTTATGACTGCTTTTAAGCGATTTGCTTACTTACAGTCATGTGTAGCTGCTATACCTAATTCTCAGAGCGTTCAGTGAAAAGCTACAGCCTGTGCTTCATTAAGAAAAGCTTAAAGAGAATATAAATGACATGTGAATGCAAGTATGAAGATTGCATAATAGTGGTCACGTGATGATGGCTTAAAAAAGCAAGTAGAGCTAAATCCTGACTGCGAGTATAATGCGAACTGTTAGAATATTGCATGCATCAGTGCTTATTTTTTAATTGATGGTCTTGACATAAATACAGATGTAGTAATTCTTATATTGTTAGACAATACAATACTTTATTAATATAGCCATGTATCACCTGACAAGATATGGATTTTTATTTCTGTACAGGATTGGAAGTATTGGAAGTAAACACAAGAATGCATTGTCAGCACCACTTACAATACTGAAATACAGCATTACAATCACCATCATCACAGGAATACAACAATAGAACCATCAATAATGCGTAAATTCACCATCACAACTACCATGAGTACAGAAATACATCACCAAAAACACCACCAGTACATGAATTCAGCACCACAACTGCCATCAGTACAGAAATACATCACCAGAAGCACCATCAGAATGGGATTACATCACCAGAAGCACCATCAGTGCATGTAATGACTTGGTGTTTTCCCATTTGTGTGGGCAGTGAACTGTTCTTAATTAGGCCAGATGTATGGGTCCTTTATTTGTTAAATCAAGAGAAGATAGTCATTACATCTTGCCAGACTGATCGGAGCCCTATTGTTTGTAAAAATGTATTCCCTCAGCCCTTCTGACTACTTAATTCATAGGGAAATTGTGCAGTTGGATTAAACAAGCGACAAATGAGAGAGCAGCTATCTCCACCAATCCTGTAAAAGTAAAAAGTGATATAAAAGAGCATTGCTTCTGTCACCAGGAGATAGATTCTACATTACCCCAGCCAAGGAGCTTTGGTTTCAGCCGAGGGAGTCACAGAACTGCTTCACTTGGGATATTCTATATTACCTCAGCCAAGGACCTACAGTTCTATCTCTGGGGATCAAAGGACTGCTTTATGATTCATTCTACAGGATTTCATCCTAGGATCCACAGTTCCACAGAATTGCTTCACTGCTCAACACTGAGACCACAAATTCACTTGGAGAACCCAGGTTTAGACAATTTGGACATCTGGTTAAATATCTTACTGTGATTGGTCAGCTTTATAAGCTTGCCGCTATCTTTTCTCAGTGGGTGCCCACCAAAAGAAGGGTGCTGCTGTACTGGGATAGTTCTGAAGTCATGAAAATTCTAATCCCTGGTGAGCCAGCTGAGGGGTAAGACTCTATTGCTTATATAATCTTGTGTTCTTGCTGGGAATGTACAATATGTTTTTCCTGTTGGTGAATCAATAAAGTCTTACCAATGTGTGGTTCCCTCACCTGTGTTTTCTGGATACGGTTTTGCCCACGGGGAAGGAGTGTGATCATTCAGTAGGATAAGGCCTGGTCTGTGAGGTCTTTCTGATGACAGCTAAATCAGTGGCCTATAGCACCCAATGACCCTTGTGTTTCCACAACATTTGATATCAACATATGGCACTGAGCCCAGCTCATCCGGGGGAGCAGCAAGGGACCGTTGTTCGTAGATACTATCCAAGCGTTTCAAAACTAGGGAGGCATATAAGCATACCCAGCAGGCCATATTTGAGGCACACAAATTTTGGACACCACCATGTCCAACCCCACCAGCTCAGGAAAGAGGACCAGAGTAGTCATAAGTAGTCATTCAGCCGCAGCAGTGCACGGCTACTACTGTGCCAGTTTTGACAGCTTTAATACAGGACCATGGACAAACTGAATTAGTCAGTTGGGATGACCAAAACTTTGTGGAAGAGGAAAAAAACCCTGACGAGGGTGACACAAAGGAATTAAACTGCTTGATAAGTCAAGGATCCCATGGCAGTCTGCAATCGAAATCCCAGTCCCAAGCAGCCGGATTTTAGGAGTTGTTGACAGCATTTGGACCCTAAGGGGCACTTTGCACACTACGACATCGCAAGCCGATGCTTGCGATGCCGAGCGCGATAGTCCCCGCCCCCGTCGCAGTTGCGATATCATGGTGATAGCTGGTGTAGCGAACATTATCGCTACGGCAGCTTCACATGCACTCACCTGCCCTGCGACATCGCTCTGGCTGGCGACCCGCCTCCTTATTAAGGGGGCGGGTCGTGCGGCGTCATAGCGATGTCACACGGCAGGTGGCCAATAGAAGCGGAGAGACGGAGATGAGCGGGACGTAAACATCCCGCCCACCTCCTTCCTTCCGCATAGCTGGCGTGAGCCGCAGGACGCAGGTAGGAGATGTTCCTCGCTCATGCGGCTTCACACACAGCCATGTGTGCTGCCGCAGGAACGAGAAACAACATCGTAACAACATTGTAACATCGGTCATTCCCAAATTATGGAAATGACCGACGCTACACCGATGATACGATTACGACAATTTTGCGCTCATTAATCATATCAAAAAGGCTTTACACATCGCCTGCGACGCCAGATGTGCTTCACTTTCAATTTGACCCCACCGACATCGCACCTGCGATGTCGTAGTGTGCAAAGTGCGCCTAAGCCTCAAGCGAGGAGAAGGTTTGTGTTCTGCAATCAGTTGTGGGAGTTACAGTTCACCTACTAGCACTCAGTCAAACAGAACTATTCTATTACCCAGCAAAACTCCCACCAGGACAAATACTTGCAAGCAGGGGTTGTGACTTGCCAAATACACAGTGTTATTATATGTGCTGACACCTTGGACATACAGTACAGACCAAAAGTTTGGACACACCTTCTCATCTCCAGAACAACTATTAAGAGGAGACTTTGTTCAGCAGGCCTTCATGGTAAAATAGCTGCTAGGAAACCACTGCTAAGGACAGGCAACAAGCAGAAGAGACTTGTTTGGGCTAAAGAGCACAAGGAATGGACATTAGACCAGTGGAAATTTGTGCTTTGGTCTGATGAGCCCAAATTTGAGATCTTTGGATCCAACCACTGTGTCTTTGTAGAAAAGGTGAACGGATGGACTCTACATGCCTGGTTCCCACCATGAAGCATGGAGGAGGACCATGGTTATGGTGGACGGCCCACATCGGCGCCTTCCCTCCCTCTATTCTGTCTTTGGGGGCGGTTACCTGTTCTGTGAGTGATGCAACACTGGGCGAAGCTCTTATCCGCGCCTCCACTACTATCACCTACTCACTATGAGGGCGGTCACCTGATCAGGGGAGCGACGGAATGATGGGCGTAGCTTACATCAGCATTTCCTTCCCTTTGCTTTGTCTTTGAGGGTGGGTATCTGATCTGTGAATGATGCGATGATGAGTGGTGCTCACATCGGCATTTCCCTTTAATCGAGGAGTTACGTGGTGATGGGCGGAGTTTACTTCTGATGCCACTCATCCCCTTCTTTTGCTCCATCATACGAGGCCTCTCCGAATCTCTGGGGGCGGTCACTCAATTTGTGGCGATGGGTGGTAACAAATGGCCTTGTGTCGCGGTGGTGGGCGGTACTTGTATCCGCTCACATGACATTTAAGAGCTGCAGATTCAAAGCCATGCGCGCTATGCCATGCCCGGACACACCATGCTGGTAGTCCATACTATACTGAAGGTTGGACCTTGTCTATGGTTATATGCTGAGACTAGTTGTGCACGCTTTTATCATTATACTTGTTCTCACCATATTGCTCATTTTCCAGCCTTGAGTTTCTTGACCACGGTCCCCTGATGACTAAGTGAATTAAGAAACGCGTTAGGAGGTCTAGGAACATATAAGGTCAGACAGTTCACATTTGAGGAGTACTGTGAGGCTGTTGTTTCTGCCCCCTCCTCTATTGGACAACACTTATTTTGCTATATTTACCGCAGTGATGTTTAACCAATGGTTTTGGTGTTATTCTGAACACTGTAGGGTATGTTCAGTCTGAATTATATCTTGGCGTACACATTGGTGTGACAATTGTCTAATCTTTGTCATCTCTAATATCCTCATACATTTACCCACACCCCTCTTGCTGTCTTGTCTTCACATATTTACGCACTCCCACCCATATGGTCATCTTCTAACACATTTACCCACTCCCCCCAATACTGTTATCTCTTCGTACATTTTCCCACTCCCCCTTACTGTCGTTTCTTCACAAATTTATCCACTTCCTTTATATTGTCATCTCCTTACACATTTACCCACTTCCCCATACTGTCATCTAGTCTCACCTTTCCACCCCAACTGCTGTTTCCTCCCACATTTATTTACTACCTTTCAGTGTTGTTTCCCCATACTGTTTTCACTTCATACATTTCTCCCCTCCTCGCATATTTTCATATTCTCTCACTACCCTCCTCAATAAATCTACTGTTTCTTCAAATCCATTTCAGTGCCTATATTATTGCTGCTGTATATCTACTATGCTGTGCAGTTATGACATCAGCAGTGTGATAACCTTAACTTAATCCCATTCTTGACATCTGCCTGATGCAGAAATGCCGATAGTCAGGGCTAAAATTGTACTTGCGAATGAAAGACTTTTCCTATTGAATTAAGAGATTTGGTGGCTCAGTGCTACTCTGAGCTAGCTGTCTATTTGACAACCGGCTAGGGGAACGGCTGGATCCAACTTCCATGGGGCAACAAAAGGCTGCCTCCATGGAAACACCCTAGATCCCTAGTTTTATCATGCAAATAGGTAGCACTTGAGAGATATTAGTTTTTGTTATGACTCCTCCTTCAGACTGGATGTACAGCAGCTCGTACTGTAATAATATCAACATCTTGAAAAACATTGTCATGACATTGATTGTAAAATTTCAAATACTTTGTGGTTTTGTGGATTCAAGGCTCGCTCACACAAGGTTATAACACAGACAAAGGCTATCCAATGTTTTATCAGATATCCATTAGACTAATATTATCTTATGGAGAAGTGACGACCAGTGCTTTCTTTCCTCATAACAATACGACATGAAAAAATCTGCAGCATGCTGCGAGTGGCAGCATATACTAGATTATGCACTCCCTTTCACATATATGGATGCGTGTTAAACATCGGACCACACTCGCATGATATATTAGGGCAGTACAATTTACGCAGATGTACCACCCCGCTCTCAGCAGCCGAGCTGCTCAGATCCGGTCCTTCTGTGGGTGGCTGTATTGCAAATATAAAAATGGCTATTTTTTGAGTCTATACATTATGTTAAACTAGAACATATTGATTAGTCAGACAGACAAAGTGTACATGGTTACAAAATCTTGTATATACTTAAGGATTTCGGTGTGTTTGTCTTGAATATACAGACAGACAATATACCATTGTAACAGAAACCTTATGATTTACTTACAATCAAATATCTGATGGTTTTGTGTGTTTGCTATCCATTGAAATTGAAACTATGATTTACTTTAGTTCAACAATCTGATGTTTTAGGTGTTTGCTATATACACAGATAGACAATATATCCATTTACCTAGCTCAAATACCTGATGTGTATTCTTGGGAGACTTGAATGCTGTGGGTTTATTACCCCATTGTCTGATGTGTGGTGTATCTCTGGTTCATCTATGCCCAATGACTGGCCATCAAAGGACATGGATCAATAAGACTACAACACATTAACTTTAAGGCTTGTAAATATTGTTCAAGCCTCTATAAGATCAGCTGAAGTATAGCACAGACAGAAGCTCGTGTTTCCTGCCTCCGTGAGACGTCCGGGCAGTGATGTCCAGGAGTTCTCTGTCTATGTCATGCTTCTCTGACCTCCAGACAGATGATGTTTCAATGCTCCTTGGTGATGTAAGTATATTTAACTGTACTTAACCTTTGTATGTTGATTATACAAAAGTGTACGCAATATCATACTTTTCCTTTAAGTTTGTATTTCATATTAACCTTTATAATAAAATTACTTAATTGCCTTCTTTAAAGCCGTATCTGAACCTTAGTGCTAAAAATATTAGCAAAACAGTGGCTCGAGGGTCTCCGGACCCGGAGGTCTCGCGGTCATTTCAATTGAAAAGGGGGTTATGGTGTGTGGGATTTTGGAAAGTTTGAACGTGACGCCACCCACGGTATGTGGTAAATGGGTTACCACCGCTGCCATTAAGGGGACTCCCGGGGGTGTTGGGCTGGCAGCTGGATGGTGTTAACCCTCCGTGGGTAGGGATGGATGCCCCAGGGCCCGGTGTGGTGTGAGAGGAATTGCAGGGGGCAGGAAACTCACAGTTCGGTTGTCCTGGTGTTGGATGAGGCTGTGTTGATGTGGAGGGTCAGGAAACAAAGAGTCCAGTACCTAACCAGAAATTGCCGGTGTCCAAAGGCCTTTGGTACGGTGGTGTTCAGATCCCACACCCGATACAAGAAGCAGGGCCCTCTCTCTTTCCTGCACTCCAGCTAAGAGTCACCTTCTCTGTTTCGGATGGGGGAAGTCCTCTCTTTGCACAAGTCCGGGGTCCCGTGTACACTACCGGCGGGCCACTACTCTGCCCCGGTCCACCACAGGTTCCCCTGAGCCTACTCTCCACTTCAGCTCCAAGACTTCTGCTTTATCTGTGCTTCACTTCCCCTGCAGCACAGGAGCTACAACCCCTGTCTGCACTCCTCTCTCTATCTTCCCCTGACTGACTCAACTCCTCCCCTCCTGCTCTTTTTGTTACACTGGGGGGAGGGTGTGGCTGCCTCACTGTACCAGTATGGGATCAGGTGCTACCAGGGAGGTTTAACTCTTTCTGTGACTACCTGGTTTTGCCAGGGCGTCACATTCCCCCTTGGTTAAACACAACCCATCCGCGGGCTGTCCGGACACCGACATTTTTTTTATTTTTCAAGAAAAACTGCAATGCAAAAAATGGGTAAAATATTAACATTTCATCCCCCTAAGGGGAGGCATTTCTGCTTACAATTTTGCTAAACTGTCCTTCCCGTCAGTCCATAAAACAACATTTTTACAACTACTGCCGCTCCCAATACAGGGCACGGGTTCCGTGCTCCGCCTCCTGCTCAGGAGCTAGGCCCACTTGGATGCCCTCAGCCTGGCTACAACCTGCCTTGCTAACTGTCAAGGGCCCCAACGCTCAGTGGCCTGCTCCTCCTCTCGGCAGGTGCACTCCCGCTGTTCCACAGCCAGGACGGGGTATATGGGAGCGGCTGGCATTGCAGTTGGGGGAGATTTCAGGATGGGTGCTGCCGTCGTTGCGGCCGGGCGGACTTCCGGAGCTGACGTCATCACAGTTGCGGCCGGGCGGACTGCCGGAGCCGACGTCATCACTGTTGCCTTCGGGCGGACTGCCGAAGCCGACGTCATCACCGTTGCGGCCGGGCGGACTGCCGGAGCCGACGTCATCTCTGTTGCAGCCGGGCGGACTGCCGGAGCCAGATGGGATGTCGTCCGGGTTGCAGCCTGCTGTGACATCTTGCCACTCTTGTGTCTAGGAATGGAATTTTGCAGAGTCCTGGCGTCCCTGCACTTTACAGTTCTGGTTACATGCCGCAGTGTCTTCGCCCGCCCCCTCTTTGTCTTTTGCGAGCACTCCCTCATGCGGCTGGTTTGTTTTGCTTTTGGCCTCAAGGTCTTCCTTCCAGCCATGTTCCAAGGGGGCGGGGCTTCGTCTTCGTGCCCTTTCTCGAGGAAGAAGACGCCGGGCTGGTTTTCGCGCCCAAAAATGGCGGCAAAGATGGCGGCAGGTCAAACTTTTCAAACAGTTCACAGATTTCAGAACAAGGCACACGGCATCTACTGATGGAGTAAGAATCCTGTTCATGACGCCAAAAATTGAGGTGTACCGCCCCACTCTCAGCAGCCGAGCTGCTTGGATCCGGTCCTTCTGTGGTTGGTTCGAGGGTCTCCGGACCCAGGGGTCTCGCGGTCATTTCAATTGAAAAGGGGGTTATGGTGTGTGGGATTTTGGAAAGTTTGAACGTGACGCCACCCACGGTATGTGGTAAATGGGGTACCACCGCTGCCATTAAGGGGACTCCTGGGGGTGCTGGGCTGGCAGCTGGATGGTGTTAAGGGATGGATGCCCCGGGGCCCAGCGTGGTGTGAGAGAGATTGCAGGGAGCAGGAAACTCACAGTTCGGTTGTCCTGGTGTTGGATGAGGGTGTGTTGATGTGGAGGGTCAGGAAACACAGAGTCCAGTACTTAACAAGAAATTGCTGGTGTCCGTAGGCCTTTGGTACGGGGGTGTTCGGATCCCACACCTGGTACAAGAAGCAGGGTCCTCTCTCTCTCCTGCACTCCAGCTAAGAGTTACCTTCTCTGTTTCGGATGGGGGAAGTCCTCTCTTTGCAGAAGTCCGGGGTCCTGTGCACACTACTGGTGGGCCACTACCCTGCCCTGGTCCACCACGGGTTTCCCTGAGCCTACTCTCCACTTCAGCTCCAAGACTTCTGCTTTTTCTTTGCTTCACTTCCCCTGCAGCACAGGAGCTACAACCCTTGTCTGCACTCCTCTCTCTGTCTTCCACCGACTGACTCAACTCCTCCCCTCCTGCTCTTTTTGTTACACTGGGGGGAGAGTGCGGCTGCCTCACTGTACCAGTGTGGAATCAGGTGGTACCAGGGAGGTTTAACTCTTTCTGTGACTACCTGGTTTTGCCAGGGCGTCACACAGACACAGACAATAGAGGAGATGGAGAAATTAAATTCTCCATCTCCTCTACACCTGTAATGTAATTCTCTTATATAAAAATGTGACGCCCTGGCCTATAAGTTCGTCAAAGGTTACTGTGAAATCTGCCCTTCTGTACAATATCCACCTCCTCCTTGATTAAGGGTCCCTGACCTTTGGTGTTGCCAAGAACAAGCTAATCAAAATCCTAGGAACACTCTGCACCACACCCACCAGACACACCAGTGGCTGACCTGAAGGGAATATGGTCGCCCACTTGGGGGGTTGGTTAAGGGGAGGTCAAGAGTGTTAGGAGCAGAACAGTGTATTGTTGGAGGTTAAAGTGAGAGGTGGTCAGGAGCTGGGCTCCTTGAGACTACTAGGTGGCAGATGTTGGTCTAGACCTAGTAGGAGCTGGACCCCGGTCGCAGGGGATCGTGACAAGGGGCACGGACTGTCGAGCAGGACAGTCAGCGGCCTTCTGCCATCACCGGGCAGGGGCCAGGACACAACGGGGTACGTTGGCCCTAGGTCAGGAAGGAGCTTCAGGCGTCCTGGCAATTTACCTGATGAGGACGGTGCCTTCAAGATCCACTCTCTACCCACTCCAAAATCAGGGTACTAGCGCAACAAGGGGAATAGGACTTTCCTAATACATAGTCCAGAAAATTCCAAGCGTGAACCCTGAGAGCAAGCTCATCCAGTTGGCCACACTGGTGAGCGGGACCCGATAGTTCTATGCTAAAGGGACCAGTTAGAAGTAAGGTGCCACGGAAAAGGCCACAGGCTAAAAAGCAACACCAACGGGCACAGGATCCAGGCGTGCTCCCTCCCTTCTGCTGCGGTATCAAAAACTTTGGTTTACCACGGTTGTCGGTCTCAGCATTATTGCACTGATTGAGTACTAAAGAGAACCCTGATCATCCCAATGACACCTCCCTGTCACCTACACTGAGTTACGGGGCATCCCCCTACCCGTGGAGGGGTTAAACATCTGGCTGCTCACACCATCACCACCGAGTACTCCCCATTGCAGTGGTGGTACTCCATCTTACCACACATCACGGGTGGCGTCACGAATTGTTTATACAATCCCCTGTAAATTTTCCTCCTTTATTCTGAGTGGCCACGCGACCCCGACCCTCGGGTCCGGAGACCCTTTGAGCAACCGCGGATCCGGATCTGAGCAGCAGCGGCAGGCAGTTGACGCGGGGGTGGCACAAAAACATTGAATCATAGTAAACTGACACACAGCTCAATCTGTGATAAGAGTTTGAGCTGAGTGTCATTAGGATAATCAACCGGATTCGCTCACAGAAGAGAATCTACAGCCAAGTGACCACAGCCTAACTGACTAACTGAGAGGTAAGTAGTACACTTCAGGATTTTTTTTTCTACTATACTGTAAGTACTAAAGGAAATTTTTGGACTTGAGTCTTACAAAAAATATATTCTTTTGTTTATAAGCAGATTTTAGAATTTTGTAATGAAATTTTAATTTTGTTAGTTAATTTTAATTCTTTCCATGAACATAACAAATCAAAGCTAAAATCACTAATTATAAAACATTTAAAGGAAGCTTTAAATGGTCTCGGATTAACCATGTCATGATATCATATTCTTCATTCGAGCCTGATTGAGTGTGCCATATACTGTGTATACAGTACTCTATATAATTGCAAAACAGAACAATTATTCTTGTTTCATTAATTCAGCCACAAACTCACTATCCTGTTGAATCTCCAACTAAGTGAAAGAAACAAAGAGTAGATCTGTTTTCTGAAAAATCGACCATCTGTCCAACAGCAGGGAGGATAAAAAATAGTTGTAAGAAAATGAGCCAGCTTTAAAGGACTCCTGTATAAGATGGCTCCTCAAGGCTTGTTAACTGATCTGGTAACCGCTGTGTCT
Source organism: Anomaloglossus baeobatrachus (assembly GCF_048569485.1). Classification (NCBI taxonomy): domain Eukaryota; kingdom Metazoa; phylum Chordata; class Amphibia; order Anura; family Aromobatidae; genus Anomaloglossus; species Anomaloglossus baeobatrachus. The sequence goes on along the minus strand of NC_134359.1, from coordinate 207,812,354 downwards.
GATTTTAACTAATTTTTCTTTATTGAAAAGATAGATTGCAAACCTATAGGGACAGCTTAGTGATTGCATTTGAAAAGCCTAACAAATTACCTGGATGCTTAACAGGAAACAATGTAGTTTGGAGAGATGGTCTTTATGTGCGTGTCTCTATGCTAAAACTGTCCCATTAGGACCTTTAAAGAAAATGAGTGTCAAATATAACTCAGCAATTAGTGAACTGAAAAGTGAAGACAATTATGATATATATATATATATATATATATATATGTGTGTACTATATATATATATATATATATATATATATATATGTGTGTGTGTGTGTGTGTGTGTATATATATATATCTATATATATATATGTAAGTATGTATATATAAAAAAATTGTTTAAAAGATCTGAGAGTCCTCAGTGGCTGATACCTTTTAATGGCTAACTAAAAAGATGGTAATAATAGCAAGCTTTCGAGACTACTCAGGTCTCTTCATCAGGCATGGTATAACACAAAATCTGAAGAGTCACATATTTATACACAACAGGACTTAGAATAGTGCATTAAAAAAACAAAAAAAAAAACAAGTTATATAAAACAGAACTTTCTCTATGGCAGGGGGCAAACTGTTGTGGCCATAAATATTGCTGCAGTTCAGTGTGAAAGTTTTATTGTCCTCTGATAAGGGTCTGGTCCAGGCTGTGACGCGCTCGGATGGTCAGAGGAGCACATCTTTTAACTGATGTAAAAAGACATGAATCCATGAGACACATTCATTTCTACTCTGTATGTGTCAAAGGTCATCATAAGTTTGCACTCCCATAGTCTCCTATCTCTCTGGGACTTGAAATTTCCTTTCAATACCAGCAATTTCATGTCCATGATGCTGTGGTCTGAGTTACAAAAATGTTTGGCCACAGGTAGATCCATCCTTTTTTCTCTAATTGTGTGGCGGTGAGAATTCATCCTTGTCCTGAGCTGTTGTCCGGTCTCCCCTACATGCAGATCCCCAGTTGGACATTTGGTGCATATAATTAAGTATACCACATTGGTTGTGGTGCAGCTGAAGGTACCTGGGATCTTGTAGTCCTGATGTGATCTGGGAATCTTTATCTTGTCCGTTGTCAATATTAATGGACAGGTCTTACATTTTTTCTGGTTGCAGGGAAATGTTCCTGTTGGTGTTGGAGAGGACAGGGAGCTTCTGACAATGATGCTTTTGATGTAATCTGATGCCCCAGATCACATCAGGACTACAAGATCCCAGGTACCTTCAGCTGCACCACTAACATGTGGTGTACTTAATTATATGCACCAAATGTCCAACTGGGGATATGTATGTAGGGGACACCGGACAACAGCTCAGGACAAGGATGAATTCTCACCGCCACACAATTAGAGAAAAAAGGATGGATCTACCTGTGGCCAAACATTTTTGTAACTCAGACCACAGCATCATGGACATGAAATTGCTGGTATTGAAAGGAAATTTCAAGTCCCAGAGAGATAGGAGACTATGGGAGTACAAACTTATGATGACCTTCGACACATTCAGAGTAGGAATGAATGTGTCTCATGGATTCATGTCTTTTTACATCAGTTAAAAGATGTGCTCCTCTGACCATCCGAGCGCGTCACAGCCTGGACCAGACCCTTATCAGAGGACAATAAAACTTTCACACTGAACTGCAGCAGTATTTATGGCCACAACAGTTTGCCCCCCTGCCATAGAGATAGTTCTGTTTTATATAACTTGTTTTTTTTTTTTTTTTTTTTTACTGCACTATTCTAAGTCCTGTTGTGTATAAATATGTGACTCTTCATATTTTGTGCTATACCATGCGTGATGAAGAGACCTGAGTAGTCTCGAAAGCTTGCAATTATTACCATCTTTTCCGTTAGCCATTAAAAGGTATCAACCACTGGGGACTCTCAGTTCTTTTAAACAATTTTTTTATCTCTACTGGCTAACATGGTACAAAGATGTATTTTACTTGTATATATATATATATATACATATAAACGTACACATATCTATATATCTATATTTATATCTATATAAATATATATATATTTTATATATATATATATATATATATAAAAATATATATGTATATATATAACCAGATTTTTATATATATATATATATATATATATACAGTGCCTACAAGTAGTATTCAACCCCCTGCAGATTTAGCAGGTTTGATAAGATGCAAATAAGTTAGAGCCTGCAAACTTCAAACAAGAGCAGGATTTATTAACAGATGCATAAATCTTATAAACCAACAAGTTATGTTGCTCAGTTAAATTTTAATAAATTTTCAACATAAAAGTGTGGGTCAATTATTATTCAACCCCTAGGTTTAATATTTTGTGGAATAACCCTTGTTTGCAATTACAGCTAATAATCGTCTTTTATAAGACCTGATCAGGCCGGCACAGGTCTCTGGAGTTATCTTGGCCCACTCCTCCATGCAGATCTTCTCCAAGTTATCTAGGTTCTTTGGGTGTCTCATGTGGACTTTAATCTTGAGCTCCTTCCACAAGTTTTCAATTGGGTTAAGGTCAGGAGACTGACTAGGCCACTGCAACACCTTGATTTTTTCCCTCTTGAACCAGGCCTTGGTTTTCTTGGCTGTGTGCTTTGGGTCGTTGTCTTGTTGGAAGATGAAATGACGACCCATCTTAAGATCCTTGATGGAGGAGCGGAGGTTCTTGGCCAAAATCTCCAGGTAGGCCATGCTATCCATCTTCCCATGGATGCGGACCAGATGGCCAGGTCCCTTGGCTGAGAAACAGCCCCACAGCATGATGCTGCCACCACCATGCTTGACTGTAGGGATGGTATACTTGGGGTCGTATGCAGTGTCATCCAGTCTCCAAACGTCACGTGTGTGGTTGGCACCAAAGATCTCGATCTTGGTCTCATCAGACCAGAGAACCTTGAACCAGTCTGTCTCAGAGTCCTCCAAGTGATCATGAGCAAACTGTAGACGAGCCTTGACATGACGCTTTGAAAGTAAAGGTACCTTACGGGCTCGTCTGGAACGGAGACCATTGTGGTGGAGTACGTTACTTATGGTATTGACTGAAACCAGTGTCCCCACTGCCATGAGATCTTCCCGGAGCTCCTTCCTTGTTGTCCTTGGGTTAGCCTTGACTCTTCGGACAAGCCTGCCCTCGGCACGGGAGGAAGCTTTCAAAGGCTGTCCAGGCCGTGGAAGGCTAACAGTAGTTCCATAAGCCTTCCACTTCCGAATGATGCTCCCAACAGTGGAGACAGGTAGGCCCAACTCCTTGGAAAGGGTTTTGTACCCCTTGCCAGCCTTGTGACCCTCCACGATCTTGTCTCTGATGGCCTTGGAATGCTCCTTTGTCTTTCCCATGTTGACCAAGTATGAGTGCTGTTCACAAGTTTGGGGAGGGTCTTAATTAGTCAGAAAAGGCTGGAAAAAGACACAATTAATCCAAACATGTGAAGCTCATTGTTCTTTGTGCCTGAAATACTTCTTAATACTTTAGGGGAACCAAACAGAATTCTTGTGGTTTGAGGGGTTGAATAATAAATGACCCTCTGAATGAACTTTTCACAATTTGAAAAAAAAAAAAAAAAAGAAATAACATTCTTTTTTGCTGCAGTGCATTTCACACTTCCAGGCTGATCTACAGTCCAAATGTCACAATGCCAAGTTAATTCCGAATGTGTAAACCTGCTAAATCTGCAGGGGGTTGAATACTACTTGTAGGCACTGTATATATATGTATATATACCGGTATATATATATATATATATATATATATATACTAGAAGGTGGCCCAATTCTACGCATCGGGTATTCTAGAATTTACGTATTGTGTAGTTAATGTATGATTTTTGTTATATATATATATATATATATAGATGTTGTTGTGTGTAGTTACCAAGTGTTTGTGTAGGGCGCTGTACATGTTCTGGGTGTTGTCCGGGTGTGACGGGGGGTGAGAGCGGTGTTGTATGTGTGTTGCGTGTGTTGCGTTGTTTGTGGAGCGCTGTGTGTCTGTAGCGTTGTGTGTGTGTGTTGCGCGGTTTGTGTGAGTGTGGTGTGTTTTGGGGGGAGGTATGTTTTGTGCAATGTGTGTGTGTTGCGTGGTATGTGCATATATTTATGTATGCCGCGGTGTTTGTGTGTTGGGTGTTGTGTGTGTGCAGCGTTGTCTGTGTGTGTGGGTGTCTATGTACGGCGTTGTTTGTGGTTCCCAGTGTGTGTGTGGTGTGTTGTGTGTGTGTGTGTTGGGAGGAGGTGTGCACCTCCCATCGTGCTCCATCCCCCATGCTGCGCACCCCCCATCGTGCTCCATCCGCCATGCTGCGCACTCCCAAACATGCTCCATCCGCCATGCTGCGCACTCCCAAATGTGCTCCATCCGCCATGCTGCGCACTCCCAAACATGCTCCATCCGCCATGCTGCGCACTCCCAAACGTGCTCCATCCGCCATGCTGCACACTCCCAAACGTGCTCAATCCACCATGCTGCGCACTCCCAAACATGCTCCATCCGCCATGCTGCGCACTCCCAAACGTGGTCCATCCGCCATGCTGCGCAGTCCCAAACGTGTTCCATCCGCCATGCTGCGCACTCCCAAACGTGCTCCATCCGCCATGCTGCGCACTCCCAAACGTGCTCCATCCGCCATGCTGCGCACTCCCAAACGTGCTCCATCCGCCATGCTGCGCACTCCCAAACATGCTCCATCCGCCATGCTGCGCACTCCCAAACGTGGTCCATCCGCCATGCTGCGCAGTCCCAAACGTGCTCCATCCGCCATGCTGCGCACTCCCAAACGTGCTCCATCCCCCATGCTGCGCACCCCCCATCGTGCTCCCAGCCTCCCCCAGCATCAGCCTCCCCCTCCCAGCCTCCCCCAGCATCAACCTCCCCCAGCATCAGCCTCTCTCCTCCCAGCCTCCCCCAGCATCAGCCTCCCCCAGCATCAGCCTCTCTCCACCCAGCCTCCCCCAGCATCAGCCTCTCTCCTCCCAGCCTCCCCCAGCATCAGCCTCCCCCTCCCAGCCTCCCCCAGCATCAGCCTCCCCCAGCAGCAGCCTCTCTCCTCCCAGCCTCCCCCAGCATCAGCCTCTCTCCTTCCAGCCTCCCCCAGCATCAGCCTCTCCCTCCCAGCCTTCCCCAGGATCAGCCTCTCTCCTCCCAGCCTCTCTCCTCCCAGCCTCCCTCTTCCCAGCCTCCCTCAGCATCAGCCTTCCCCTCCCAGCCTCCCTCAGCATCAGCCTTCCCCAGCATCAGCCTCTCTCCTCCCAGCCTCCCCCAGCATCAGCCTCTCTCCTTCCAGCCTCCCCCAGCATCAGCCTCCCCCTCCCAGCCTTCCCCAGGATCAGCCTCTTTCCTCCCAGCCTCCTCCTCCCAGCCTCCCTCAGCATCAGCCTTCCCCTCCCAGTCTCCCCTAGCATCAGCCTCCCCCTCCCAGCCTTCCCCAAGATCAGCCTCTCTCCTCCCAGCCTCCTCCAGCACGCCGTGCTCCTCTGCCGACACTCACAGATCCGATCGCATACACTCACACACACCCGATCGCATACACTCACACACACCCAATCGCATACACTCACACACACCCGATCGCATACACTCACACACACCCGATCGCATACACTCACACACACACACACTGACGATATCGCACATCCACGCTCACACTCACAACATCCGGAGATACCACATGCTTCTGGCCATGTGATCCTCCGGCAGGCCCTGGAAGGTCACAACAGCACAGTATCGAGGCCGAGAAGCAAGCGATATCTCCGGATGCTGTGAGTATGTGGATGCGATGTGATGTGTGTGTGTGAGGTGTGTGTGAGAGGGAGTGTGAGCCGGTGTACACTGGTAACTATGATACACATCGGGTAACCAAGGGACCTTAGTTACCCGATGTGTATAATGGTTACCAGCGTTCACGGGCTCCGTCAAGATCCCAGCATCGCAAGGTTATGTCTGCGATATCCCAGGATGTTGTGAGTGTGTGGATGTGATGTGTGAGGTGTGTGTGAGAGTGAGTGTGATCTGATGTGTGTGTGTGTACTCACCTGGGAGTCGGAGCTCCGTGTCAGTTGGGCCAGAGCGAGCGTGCATTGCGTGAGGGGGGCGGGGCCTGCAGAGAGCCAGGCCGAGAGGCCAATCCGTGTGGGGGGGCGGGGCCATGGCGAGCCCAGCGGCCAATCAGCTTTGTGTCACCGTAAGGACACAATTTTGGAGCATAACAGACAGACAGACAGACAGAATAAGGCAATTATATATATATATAGATTATAACTGTTAATTTATGCAGCTTCATTTGCTATAAGATTTCTAAGATTATCAGTGAAAATAAAAAATTATCTGCCAAGACCATATGGAAATAAGGGGCACCAGGAGATGAATAAGCATTGTAAACTATTGCATTTGGAATCATGAGAATGTAAAGAATATAGTAAATATTAAGAAAAGTAAAGTTTCTATCCATTTTCCTTGCCCAGTATCTGTCATATAATTATATAATTTGTAAAGAAGTGTCATGTTAAATTTGAATGATTTTTTAACAACTTTGAACTATGAATTATGCACATGATCATTACAAAATCCATAGTTTGCAGATTCAAAAAATGCTCTCCTAGAAATCTATGGACCCACACTTTGCTCCCCAATCTTAAATAGAGGGGCTTTTTTATAGTCAAAATCCATACACAGAAAATAGTGCCATATCTCAGGACATGAAGGGCTCACAGGTCTATAAACTGGAGCTATAGTAACTCTTTGTACAACTATACAGGTTCTGACCATGGCTGGATAATTGCCTCGTAAATTATAGGGGCAGGATACATGACAGAATTCAAATAAGTGTGACCGCAGTAAAAATCCTTCTAGCCTGACTTTCCAGGCTAATAACTGGGCTAATTCTTAACTTCTTTATGTTCAATTAATAGCAGAAGAAAAAAAATAAATGCTTTAATTATGTTTCTAAGAACCCAGAATTTCCATGTACTTAGCTATTTGTATTCATGTTTTCAGAGGCCATTGCTAATTTTATAAGATCAGCAATCACCTATGTCATTGTATACATAGGTTCCAAGCTTACAGTAATTGCATAATTGGCCACTTTAAGGCATGACAATATCTAGGCTATGTGCCCACGGGAGATTAAACCTGCGCCTTTATCTGCGGAAAATCTGCAGATTGTCATGATTTTTCAGATAAATCCGCAGGTTTCAGCATGTGCAGACACTCCCCATGTTATCCTATGGGACATGGGGAGTGTCTGTGTCTATGCTGCAGATACGTTCGGCTGCGGAACATGCTGCGGTTGTCCCGCAGCCGCACGTATTTGCATGTCAATTATTTCTGCGGAATTACCTGCGAAAATCCTGGCCCTCCACTATGAAGATACAGGCCGGGACTTCCGCATGTAAGTCGCACGACTGCCCGCAGGTTTACCGCAGATATTTCACTGTAGTACCGCAGCTAAAATTAGCTGCGGATTCCGGGGAGCAGCTGTGGGAAACCTGCGGATGTACCAGCGGATATATCCGCAGGTACAAAGTCCAGTGGGCAAATTGCCTAAGGCTATATGCGCACGCTGCAGTTTTTGACGCGTTTTCTGGTGCATTTTGTTTGTCAGAATTATCTTACTTTTGACTTCCCAGCAAAGTCTATGAGAATTCAGATTCACTCTTTTTTGTCTGCAGTTTTTGTTACAAACGTCTGGCAAAAAATACCTGCAGCATGTTCATTCTTCTTGTGTTTTTTGCTTGCTTTCACTTAAAAAAAAACGCATGAAAATGGCATGGTCAAAAGTGCACCATCATTACAATAGTTTTTTTTTACATTTCCAGGCACTCTGCGACTTGGTTGTGTGCTGCCCAGTGCTATGGGGTACTTGGTCCTGGGTGGTGTATTACTGGGATGTGTCACTGGGTGGCCGTTGTCCGATTCCGTGACCCTGGGGTCGTTTTAAAAAGGGGATTATTTACAGGGGCATAGTTAATAAAGTTTATGTCGTGACGCCACTTGCAGGTTGCGGTTATGGTGATTGAACCGCCGCTGCACAGTCTCTCCGCTTGGGCTGATGTGAGAGGAGCCTGGATGTTGGGCCCTCTGCAAGTAGGGTCAGGGCCCCAGGGGGTTAGGTGATGAAGTTAGGCGCGGAAAGAATGGTAGGCCACACGGGGAGTTGCTGTGTAACTAGTTCTCTTTACTCACAGTAGATGGTAACTTGTACCCGGAGGAAGGCTGGTATTCACCTCTGGTTCCCTTAGTCCCAGTTGATGACCTGGTGGCTTCTTTCCCCTGCACCTTTCTCAAGTTGGTGGGTCCCCGTGGTTTGGAGAGTCTTGGGGTCCCCTCCTGTTTGTCTCTCAGCCTCTGGTCCGCATGGCGGGCAGTAGGAACCCTGTAGGGTCAGTGTTCCGTTCCGGTCCCAGGTTCTCCCATTACTGCTGGTGCCCTCAGACTTCTAAGGTCAGTGAGGTCCTGGATGGTCCCCTCACTGTGCATATTTTTATCAGTTCTGCCTGGAGCGTTTGCCTGACGTAGGGCTCTGTACCCCGTTGGTGCTTTGGTTCCGGGAGTACTTCACCGTACTCCACCGGCAACCACACGTCTGGGCCCTCAGGTCACTGTCACACTCCCGTGTCAGTGCAGTTACGTCTGTCTTCTCGCACGTCCACTTACTACCTCTAATTGTCTAACTAACTGTTGTCCCCTCTTACCTGGTCGTTGTCTAGTGGATTGGATCGGCTCCACCCCTGGGGGGGCCATCCATTGGGTCCAATTCTGGTCTGTCACTAGTCAGTGGGGATGGGGGAAACTGGGATTATAATGTGTTTTGCTGTTACCGGCACTGGTCTTCCAGGTCCCTGGTGATAGGTCCTGCATCTTTGACAGGATGCAGTACCTTATTGTTCCGTGATGGGTTCAGGGGCACTACAGTTTCAGTTTGGGTGCAGCTTTTGTGACAACAATCTGTATTGTACGCATATAGCCTAAGAGGACCAGTAACGTGGCCTTTTTAATAAACAGTGCAAGCAAGGTATCCCTGTATCGTACCAGCAGACTTCCAGCCATGTCATACTGTAATTGGTCTAGTTATTGTCAAATTTCTTTAAAGGGAACCAACCACCAGTATATCAACAGGATTTGGCCTCTTGCTCCTGAGATGTTTATGAAAACAGAGGAAGTAAGGGCGCATCCGACGAACATCCGGCATATCACAAGCCGGAGGACAGCATCCTCAATAAGATGGTGCCGAAGAGAGCGGTATGTGCAGACTCCGACTCCAACATCATTTTATACTGTGCACTTGCCACACATAAGTATAGTGGTGGCAAAAGGGGGATCTACAAGTGCATCTTAATAAATTAGAAATTAGACTATCATCAAAAAGTGAATTTATTTCAGTAATTCAGTACAAACAGGGAAACATATATTATATAGAGTGTTTTGAGTGTTCTATTTCAAGTGTTTATTTCTGTTAATGTTGATGATTATGGCTTACAGCCATTGAAAACACAAAGTTCATTATCTCAGAAAACTAGAATATTATATAAGACCAACTTAAAAAATTCTTTTAAACTCAGAAATGTTGGCCTACTGAAAAGTGTGTACAGTAAATGCACGCAATACTTGGTCGGGGCTCCTTTTTCATGAATTACTACATCAATGTGGCGTGACATGGAGGCAACCAGCCTGTGGCACTGCTGAGGTGTTATGGAAGCCTAGGTTGCTTTGATAGCAGCTTTCAGCTTGTCTACCTTGTTGAGTCTGGTGTCTCTCACCCTCCTCTTGACAATACCCCATAATTTCTCTATGGGGTTTAGGTCAGGTGAGTTTGCTAGCCTATTAAGCACAGTGATACTGTGGTTATTAAACCAGGTATTGGTATTTTTGGCAATGTGGACAGGGGCCAAGTGCTACTGGAAAATTAAATTTCCATCACCTGAAAGCTTGTTGGCAGAGGGAAGCATAAAGGGCTCTAAAGTTTCCTGGTAGACGGCTGCATTGACTTTGGTCTTGATAAAACAAAGTGGACCTACACTAGCAGATGAAATGGCTCCCATCACTAATTGTGGAAACTTCACACTAGACCTCAAGCAGCTTGGATTGTGGCCTCTCCACTCTTCCTCCAGACTCTTGGACCTTGATTTCCAAATAAAATCAAACATTTGCTTTCATCTGAAAACAACACCTTGGACCACTGAGCAACAGTCCAGTTCTTTTTCTCCTTGGTCCAGGTAAGACGCTTCTGGCATTCTCTATTGGTTATGAGTGGCTTGACATAAGGAATGCGTCAGTTGTAGCCCATGTCCTGGATACGTCTGTGTGTCATGGCTCTTGAAGCACTGACTCCAGCAGCAGTCCACTCCCTGTGAATCTCCCCCAAATGTTTGAATGGCCTTTTTCTAACAATTCTATCAAGACTGCAGTTATCCTGGTTGCTTGTTCACTTTTTTCTACTTTTTCCTTCTACTGAACTTTCTATTAATATGCTTGGATACAGCACTTTGTGGACAGCCAGCCTCTTTACCAATGACCTTTTGTGCCTTACCCTACTTGTGGAGTGTGTTAATGACTGCCTTGTGGACATCTGTCAAGTCAGCAGTCTTTCCCATAATTGTGTAGCGTACTGAACCAAGCTAAGGGACCATTTTAAATATTTAGGAAATCTTTGAAGATGTTTTGTGGTAATTATTCTAATTTTCTGAGAAAATGACTTTTGAGTTTTCTTTGGCTTTAAGCCATAATCATCAACATTAACAGAAATTAACACTTAAAATAGATCACTCTATTTGTAATGACTCTATATAATATATGTGTTTCCCTTTTTGTATTGAATTAATGAAGATAATTAACTTTTTGATGATATTCTAATTTATTGAGATGCACCTGAATATTTACATACAGGCCTTGAAAACCACACAGGGAGAAATAATAAAGGAAGACCAACAGAGTCCCGCCCTGCTGTACAAATCAATCAACTGCTGCATTTTTTTTAGACCTTTGATAAAATGTTTTACTGCAATGAAACATACAATCTGGAAACTGAAGGTATGATTTTATTCACCATCCTAGCACCAGTAAAGCACTGCCTTTAGTTTCTATAAGAAAATCCTGGTGGTTGGTTCCCTTTAAATGGAATCTGTCACAAGGTTTTTAATGAACCAATTCAGAGCGGCAAACCCCAGAGACCCCAATTCAAATAATCTGCCTCTAACTAGGTTGCTTGCTGTTATTTCATTAAGGCCTCTGACACACTTCCACATAAAAAACATACGTGTCTCACGTTCCGTTTTTCGGATCGGTGTTCCGTTTTTTATGGGCATTTCTCCGGTACGTGTGACATCCGTGTGATGGCATATGCTTGCCGTGTGTGCATGTGGAATGTCCGTGTATGCGTACGTGTAATGTCCGTGTGGTGTCCGCCGGTGTTGATCTGTGTGTGTTGTAAAATGTCGTTGCTACATACCCGCTGACAGCCGACACAGACAGAGACGAGCGATGAGAATGAACTCGGGTGAACCTCACCCGACTTCATTGTCATACCACGGCTCTGTGTGTGGCGTCCTGATTAGTGGACATCCGTGATGGAATCACCGGTGACCACCAATCCCCTGAGTAACTGAAGTTAGCGGCGACATTAGCGCTGCCGTCACTCAGGTTACACGCGGCTAGCTGGAATCCTCAACCTGAGAACGCAACTCACCTATGACTTCATCGCTGATCGCGCAGCTCACTTCAGTCACTTGAGCGACTCGCTGTCACAGTTGGAAGATCCAGTGGTGGCCGCGAGTAACCTGACTGACGTCATCGGTGAACGCATGGCTCACTTCAGTTGCTGCTTGGAGGTGATAGAGAGTGGTCATTGTGTGTGGCCGCTCCTGTCACCTTCATGTAGCAGAGCTGAGAGTGTCGTGGGACATCTATGGATTACGGCGGACCTGGATGGGTTTTTTGGTTTTATTAAATTGGTGAACGAGGGTGCTTGTTTTAATTATTCTAAATAAAGCATTTTTTGAATGTGTGTTTATTTACTTTTAATAACAGGTTAATCATGGAAGTTATCTAGGGGAGACGGCTGCCATGATTAACCTAGGACTTAGTGGCAGCTATGGGCTGCTGCCATTAACTCCTTATTACCCCAATTGCCACCGCACCAGGGCAATTCGGGAAGAGTCGGGTAGAGTCCCGGAACTGTCGCATCTAATGTATGCGGCTTTTCCGGGCGGCTACTGGGTAATATTGTTAGGGTGTTGGACTCCCCATAACGTGAGGCTTACCATCCTGAGAATACCAGCCTTCAGCCATGTGACTTTACCATGGCTGGTATCAAAATTGGAGGGGAATGTACGCCGTTTTTTTAAATTATTTATTTATTTTACTGCACAATATAGACACGCCCACCAGCTGCTGTGATTGCTTGCAGTGAAACAGCTGTCACTCAGCGTGGGGGCGTGTCTGACTGCAACCAATCATAGGCGCCTGTGGTCGGGGGAAGCAGGGAATAGTAGATTGAATAATGAGCGGCCGGCATTTTCAAAATATATAAAGCCGCAGTAGCTTTTGCACAGCTGTTCATCGCCACGCTGGTGATCAGGGATCGGTAAGTATGAGACGGGGAGATACAGACCGACCAACAAAGGGATATTGACTGACAACCACAGAAAAAAAGGGAGATTGACTGATAACCACATAAAAAATAGATTGACCGACATCGCTCACTAAAAAACGCACACGGACGGAACGTGTAGCACACGGACATGCTACGTGTGCCATCCGTACAGAAACGGACCCATTGACTTTAGCGGGCCCGTGCCTGCGTGATGCCAGCGAAAAACGGACATGTCGAGCGTGTTGGAAAACTCACACACGTACAAACGTCATGGACACACGTTCCGTGTGGTTTTACGTGTGTGTGCCTGCTACGATAGGGTAGCATTGCTGTACGTGTCTCCGTGCCGCCGGTATGTGCAAAAACGTACCAAACACGTACTGGCGGCACAGATGTGTGTCGGAGGCTGTTTTATCTGCTGCAGATTTACCGGTCCTGTGATTGCTGATCCTTGTATCACCCCACCCACACAACTGCTTTTTGTGTACACTGTTCATAGGCGGGGAGTGGTTTGATGAGTACCTTTCAGCAAGCTAAGTAGTCCCCTAGTAATTACCTTATGCTGATAAAAGAATGATTTCATAAAAAATACAGCAGGAAGTCCAGTAAGTGATGAAATGCTGACATCAGGATCTATGCCCCAAATTATGCTTCACAATCCAGTGCAAACAGGAATAAAAACATGGTTAATTCTGCGCTGCCGTCGGTAAAGGAATCCAATGTAAAAGCGAAGTTGAAAATAAAAGGTTTTTTACTAAACACATTTCGAAGTGAACTTCATGTGTTCTTCTTCAAGAAAGGCAACCAAAATTTCCTGAAGAAGAAGTAAAATTCTCTTCGAAACGCATTGAAGAAAACACCTTTTATTTTCAACTTTGCTCTTATATTGATTTCCTTTACCAACAGGATTAACCACCTTTTTATTCCTGTTTCCAATGGATTTTACATCTTAGCCCTTGTTGTGCCTGGTCTGTGAAGCAGCTGTACATATGATTGGGTCTAACAACCCGACCAGGTTAGGTGAGCAGTTTTTCTCTCTTTTATCCTTTTGGTATTCTTGGATAAGACCCTTTTGTGCTTTTTATCTACAGATTTTCTCCCTATATTATGCTGCTCTTAGATTAGGTAACAAAACCTTGGTGACAGATTCCATTTAAAAAGATGACACATTGTGAATTACAATAAAAGTAATTCAAATGAACTTGTGATAAATTTGAAAAATTAGTATAATAAAGTTACGGGATAAGGGTTTCAGACATGCTTTCAGAAATGGTATTGCTGGGCTAAAATTCCAAAAGATCTTCGGTATCAGGATTGTGTATAATGTGGTTTTCCTGCTTGTGAAACCTATAACCCATTAACTTTTTGTCTGCAACAAAATGGCAATATATAAGCTGCAGTACACTGTATTTTGCTAATGTTCTTCAAGCACAAAGCTATAGGGGCCTACCATTGCCCTTTTCAGTGTCACACTGTACTAAGGGAGACACTGAAGCTACAAGCAGTGTAGCTTCAGAGTGCAGTTAGCAGCAAAAGCACCAGAGGGCAGTAGAGTAGTCAGTTAACCAGGTCAGGAGCAAGAGGTCTCATCAAAAGCAGAGGGATAATTAAATTGTAGTCAGTTGATAGCCAAGGTTCGGATCCCGGGAAGTCCCATATGCAATAAAAGGCAGAGATGGAGCTGAAGTAAGGAACGAGGATACAGGTCAGATGCCGGGAAGTCAAACTACAAACAAGTATGAAAGCTAGAAAAGAGAAGCGCTGATAGGGTTTTACCAGATTAAACACACGGTTAGCATATAGTAAATGCACTCACCGTCACAACCACCACAGATAGCATGAGATAATGGCGCCTTGATTGATTTACTGGTCCTGAAGAAGAGGTCATAGACCTTGAAACGCGTAGACCCATGGAATAAAAGATTGTTTTATTTATCAACATCTCCTCTGGATTACTGGCGGATTGAGCGGGTTTAACCCCTTCTCCCTCTCCACTTTGAAGTCTGAAACTACAAACAAGGAAAGAGGACAAGCAGGTAGGGATCGGGATAAGATAGACAGGGAAGGGTACACAGTAGACAGGAGTGGATAGTCAGGGACCGGGACAGAAGGATTAATGGAGGAGAGTACGGGTCAGAACAAGGCAGCAGGGAGGCAAGACAGATCAGGTAACTAATCAGAGCCAGTAACACTCGCTGCAGAGCATAAACCATCACTGGCACTGAACCGGAGGTATAGTGTCCCGGACACCAGAGTGAGACAGGGAGGAGTTAACTCCTGACATGACCAGGCCAGAGCTTGGGGAAATAATCAAACCACAGCTGCTGATACAGACCTGGATCATTACACTCAGATATGAAATTGCCCTTCTCCTAATGAAAATAAGAGAGTGAAAATAAGAGAATAAAAATGAATCTGGGGTTAAATTGTGACTGCATAGACTCGATTTAAAATATTGTTAGACAAGGGGTCAATAAACTTCATCGATACACCCATCAGATCATCCTTTTAAAATATTAATTAAACAACTCTATGTTTTTGTGTTTACTGTACTCCTAATTTTTAATGTATATATAATACATTTTTTTAGATAATATTTTGTATGCTAAGCCTTTAATGGCCGGTGTTATTATTTTGGTAAAATAGAAATACTGTAAATGCATCTAAAAAGAAGTAATACAATGGTATTTTTTTCAAGCAAAGTCCAAGCCTTGCTGAGACATTTGGAAATTACCTGGCATTTTTATTTTCTCTTGCAAGCGCAGTACTATATCTGCTAATGGCTATTTCCCATATGGCAAGTCACAGCAGTACTTCTTCACAAGTTATGATCCCTACATACAACCATCCAGCAGTACTCAGAATTTTTGCTAAGGCAGCAACACTTTGCCAACTAATTTAATATTACAGATTAATGTAAAATGCCCGTAGCTCTAAATCCCCCTCATTTATCCTGTACATTAAACTCATGACAGAAAGAAACCCTCAGCAGTCAGCACTCTCTATTTTATTTAAGATATATCTATCTCCTGCACACACTTCACTTTAATTACTGTATATATTTTTAAACCTTCTGAAAAATAATTATGTAATGCATACACATTTACTCCGGCTTACATTTCTGTCTTCTTCCAAATAGCATTCTTTCTTAATCATATATTAACTAATTGGCATTACGGTGAGACGTAGGTTTCTGCCACTTAAATATTATTTGTTTGTATTTATATTCTTCATGCATTATGGAACCTGACTAATAACTTTACTAAATGTAAATTTCTGACTCAAGTGGAATAATTACCTTTTATGCAAATCAGGCCTTTGCTCATCCTGGAGATTGATGGAAAGAAGACATCTGGCTGTGAAAGCGTCTGACTGTCTCAAATCATTAGATAAGCCAGCTGTCTTTCTCTTTCTATGAGAAGGGGGCTGGCTTAGGATTATGGTATGCAAAAAAGGCCGCCCTGTCATGATATGCACAGAGGAAAGGAAGGAAGCTCTTCCCTGTGTTACTGGAGCCTGGAAATTGAATGTATATAGTCATCTACATGCTAAATATTTGCACTAGAAAATGCAAGATTAAAGGTGTTATGCCAGACAAATAAGGTATAGGCACAGCTGATATAGTTTGCTCCAATCGATCAGGTCTAGACCGAGATCAAATAATGAAGACTCACTGTGTTGGTGTTGCTCAATCAAAATTCAGATGGCACTCACCATTCGTTGCAGTATTTAATAGTCTTCAGAACATCATACAAGCAGAGGAAGAGGCGGATGTGGCACGCGTGGACTATGACCATTTTGTGCCCAAATAGCGCTTCAATAGGACCTATTGAAGCACTACTTGTGCGTAAAATGACCATAGTCCACACATGCCCCATCGTCCCTCTCCCTCCACTTTTGTGATGTTTTGAAGACTGTTAAATAGTGCAACAAATGGTGAGTGCCATCCATTTTTTTCCCCACTGGATCAAAGGTGTTGCGCGTAGAGTGTGGGGGGGGGGATTCAAATTTTTTGACAACAGGTTCCGTGTTTGTGTTTTGAAGCCATGCCCATATTTAAAACAATGCCATATTTGAATGTGACATCCATTATGTTAGCCACACCCATTTACATACACACACACACACACACACACACACACACCTTCATACCCTACACTGAGTTCTAATTTTCAAAAATTGTAGAAAAATCTTTTAATACTATTCTCCATACTAAAAAGTGACTGAAAGACTGGAACAACTGGTACTTGACAGGAGGCAAAGAGACAATCCATGTATTAAAGGGTTCTTGTACGATTTTTAAAAAATACTATTTAAAGAAATGGTACTTAAAATGGAAAGGAGGACCTCCTGTCCATCTGTAACCTCAAATGTCTGCTGCACCCAATCGCTGACATCAGAAGCCACAGGATAAAGATGTATAACTAATAGTGATGAGCGAGTACAAAAATGCTCGGGAGCTCGAGGCTCGGGCCGAGCATCTCAAAATACTCGTGTACTCGGCCCGAGCACCAAGCCCAATGTTATCCTATGGGAGACCCGAGTATTATTCTGAAATGACCCCCGGCAGCATGTAGAAACCATAAAACTGTAAATTAAAAAAAACGTGCGTGTGTGTGTAAGCGTGCATATATATATACAGGCGGAGTGGAGTGCGGGAGGGGCAGTAGCCGAGCGGGGAAGTGACGGGCTAAAGGCACGGTCATGCTGTGCGGGCCGGCCAATCACTGCAATTCCACAAGTAACAGGGCTGTGGCATTGCAGTGGTCTGCCAGCCAATCCCTGCATTAGGGATGGCTGTTAAAAGAGCGCCAACATGAAGACCACGAGTAAAGCACGAGTATCGCGAGATTACTTGTTCCCCGCCGAGTAGCCCGAGTACAGTGATACTCGTGCGAGTACCGAGTAGTAACAAGCATGCTCGCTCAACACTAATAACTAACCACTGAGGCCAAGAGATGAGTGAAGCAGCTAGGAAGTCATCTCATACATTTATATCATTTGTTCACTCCTGGATAACCCCTTTCAATGTATCTAATGAGTCTAGTAAAAGAAATAAAAGCATGAGATGGGTCCAGCTCCAAGCACTACAGTCTATCAGTGGATTTTTGTATCTTATAGCTTCTACTTGACATAACAATGTTACAAGTTTGTGGAGTATGCAGGATTCAGATTGGAGCACCCTAAGGAAGTAAATATGCTTTTTTTACTAATAACATTGAACTTGGTTCTGCAATGGTTAAAAGCCCTTTAAATTTACAGCAGAGCAGACCACCAGAGCAATGCGGAGGAGCTGCAGGGAGCACAATGGCCGAATCTTATTTCACTATAAAGCGCCGCTCACATCAGCGGTATCTTGCCGTAGGGCTGGATCCGGTACAAATGCGTTTCAGCTCAATTAATCTCCAATGGAGTCACGGCAGGATGTGGTCACACGCAGTTGTGCGTCACACGCAGCCGCATGTGGCTGCATCTTGCCGTGATTCCATTTGAAGGGGGAATGCAACTTAAATGCATTTATAGCGGATCCAGCCCTGCTGCAAAATACCGCTGATGTGAGCTGCGCTTTTCAGGACAATCATTCACCTTGGTGAAAATTTTCAAATCTCTCTAAATTCCTCAAAAAAAAAAGTTGTAAGTGAATAACTTCCCTTCTAGAGAGGACCACAAAAGCATTTTGGTGAAAAAGGCAGTGCCACCAATGAGGCACAAAGTCGGTGACAAGGCACAACCCAGGGCCAATGTGGCTTTGAGGGTAATGTTTGAAGAGGCACCAAATTGGGACAGTGAGGGTTAGTAATTGGTCAGTCAAGACTCCTGACTTGCCACATGATGGCCATCATTGAATCTTTTACTTGCCTTCTTACCCACTATACTACAACCCTCACTTACACTTTTCAGTGCCTCCTCACTCAAGTAAATCAGTAAAAATTAATAAGCACTGTCAATGCCAGGATCATGAGGTGGTGAGTCAGAGGGTCACTTGGTGGGACAAAGCCATGTGGGTGCTTGTATTTTGAGGAACTAGTTGTATTTTGTAATTACATTACATTACATTATATTATATTACATTATACATTTTGACATATGGTTTACTGGAAAATGTGTAAAACAATGCAAGTAAAGTGAAATTTCTTAAAACATGCACACACATACATATATACAGTGCCTACAAGTAGTATTCAACCCCCTGCAGATTTAGCAGGTTTGATAAGATGCAAATAAGTTAGAGCCTGCAAACTTCAAACAAGAGCAGGATTTATTAACAGATGCATAAATCTTACAAACCAACAAGTTATGTTGCTCAGTTAAATTTTAATAAATTTTCAACATAAAAGTGTGGGTCAGTTATTATTCAACCCCTAGGTTTAATATTTTGTGGAATAACACTTTTTTGCAATTACAGCTAATAATCGTCTTCTATAAGACCTGATCAGGCCGGCACAGGTCTCTGGAGTTATCTTGGCCCACTCCTCCATGCAGATCTTCTCCAAGTTATCTAGGTTCTTTGGGTGTCTCATGTGGACTTTAATCTTGAGCTCCTTCCACAGGTTTTCAATTGGGTTAAGGTCAGGAGACTGACTAGGCCACTGCAACACCTTGATTTTTTCCCTCTTGAACCAGGCCTTGGTTTTCTTGGCTGTGTGCTTTGGGTCATTGTCTTGTTGGAAGATGAAATGACGACCCATCCTAAGATCCTTGATGGAGGAGCGGAGGTTCTTGGCCAAAATCTCCAGGTAGGCCGTGCTATCCATCTTCCCATGGATGCGGACCAGATGGCCAGGCCCCTTGGCTGAGAAACAGCCCCACAGCATGATGCTGCCACCACCATGCTTGACTGTAGGGATGGTATTCTTGGGGTCGTATGCAGTGCTATCCAGTCTCCAAACGTCACGTGTGTGGTTGGCACCAAAGATCTCGATCTTGGTCTCATCAGACCAGAGAACCTTGAACCAGTCTGTCTAAGAGTCCTCCAAGTGATCATGAGCAAACTGTAGACGAGCCTTGACAGGACGCTTTGAAAGTAAATGTACCTTACGGGCTCGTCTGGAACGGAGACCATTGCGGTGGAGTACGTTACTTATGGTATTGACTGAAACCAATGTCCCCACTGCCATGAGATCTTCCCGGAGCTCCTTCCTTGTTGTCCTTGGGTTAGCCTTGACTCTTCGGACAAGCCTGGCCTCGGCACGGGTGGAAACTTTCAAAGGCTGTCCAGGCCGTGGAAGGCTAACAGTAGTTCCATAAGCCTTCCACTTCCGGATGATGCTCCCAACAGTGGAGACAAGTAGGCCCAACTCCTTGGAAAGGGTTTTGTACCCCTTGCCAGCCTTGTGACCCTCCACGATCTTGTCTCTGATGGCCTTGGAATGCTCCTTTGTCTTTCCCATGTTGACCAAGTATGAGTAATGTTCACAAGTTTGGGGAGGGTCTTAATTAGTCAGAAAAGGCTGGAAAAAGAGACAATTAATCCAAACATGTGAAGCTCATTGTTCTTTGTGCCTGAAATACTTCTTAATACTTTAGGGGAACCAAACAGAATTCTAGTGGTTTGAGGGGTTGAATAATAAATGACCCTCTGAATAAACTTTTCACAATTTAAAAAAAAAAAAAAAAAGAAATAACATTCTTTTTTGCTGCAGTGCATTTCACACTTCCAGGCTGATCTACAGTCCAAATGTCACAATGCCAAGTTAATTCCGAATGTGTAAACCTGCTAAATCTGCAGGGGGTTGAATACTACTTGTAGGCACTGTAAATCTTCTGCTGCTATGCAAAAGTATTTTCTATTCTTTAATAAACCACTTTTATCTGCATTTAGTGTAGGCAAGCTGCTGAAGAAGGGACAGTGTATTAGAGGCATGTATGCCTTATTGACCTTGCTGATATGTAAGACATCTATTCTATGATATAATATCACTGATATAACTACATTTAGTGTTAGGCAAGCTGCTGGGAAAGGGATAGTGTATTATAGGCATGTAGGCAGGGATTCTAGCCTTATAGACCTTGCTCCTTCAATGGAAAACAATCTATTCTATTAGATTATAAAAATGCTTTTAACTGAATTTAGTGGAGGGCAAGCTGCTGGAGAAGGGACAGTGTATTAAAGGCATGTAGGCAGGGATTAAAGCCTTACAGACCTTGCTGCTACATCAAAAGTCTACTCTATTATCTAACAATACCACTCTATAAACTCAATTTAGTAAAGGACAAGCTACTGGAGAAGAGAGTGTATTAGAGGCATGTAGGCAGAGATTCTAGCCTAGCCTTACAGACCTTGCTGTTGCTACATAAAAAAAAAAAATATTTTCTGCTCTATTATACCTTTTTTATCTGCATTTAGTGTAAGGTCAGCTGCTGGAGAAGGAATATATTATTAATGGTATGTAGGCAGTGATTCTAGCCTTTAAGACCTTGCTTCTGGTAGGTAAAAAAATATATTCCTTTGTCTCATATTACTACTCATATCTGCTTTTAATGTAGGGCAAGCAGCTGGAGAAGGGATAGTGTATTAGAGGCATGGAGGAATGGATTCTAGCCTTACAGACCTTGTTGCTGCTACCTAAAAAATGTATTGTATTGTACTACTTTTAAATGAATTTGGAGTAGAATAAGCTACTGTGATAGTGTATTAGACACATTTAGACAGAGATTCTAGCCTTAGAGACCTTGTTCCTGCAATTGAAAAAAATCTATTCTATTCTATTATTACAGGTTTAAACTGCATTTAGTATAGGGCATGCTGTTGGAGAATGGATAGTGTATGAGAGGCATGTAAGTAGTTATTCTAGGCTTAAAGATCTTGATACTAGGGATGATTGAATACCAAAATATTCGACTTCGCGAATATTCAACGAATAGGCTGCGAATATTCGACGAATAGGCCACCACTATTCGATTATTCGAGAATATTCGATGCACAATGTAAAGCGGGCTTTACACGCTACGACATCGCTAATGCGGAGTCGTTGGGGTCACGGAATTCGTGACGCACATCCGGCCGCATTAGCGATGCCGTTGCGTGTGACATCGATTAGCGATTTTGCATCGTTGCAAAACAGTGAAAAATCGCTAATCGGCGACACGGGGGTCCATTCCCAATTATCGTTACTTCAGCAGTAACGAGGTTGTTCCTCGTTCCTGCGGCATCACACATCGCTGCGTGTGACGCCGCAGGAGCGAGGAACGTCTCCCTACCTGCCTCCCGGCCGCTATGCAGAAGGAAGGAGGTGGGCGGGATGTTACGTCCCGCTCATCTCCGCCCCTCCGCTGCGATTGGGCGGCGGTTCAGTGACGTCGCTGTGACGCCGCACGGACCGCCCCCTTAGAAAGGAGGCGGTTCGCCGGTCACAGCGACGTCGCCGGACAGGTAAGTATGTGTGACGGCTCTGGGCGATGTTGTGCGGCACGGGCAGCGATATGCCCGTGTCGCGCAACAGATGGGGGCGGGTACGCACACTAGCGATATCGGGACCGATATCGCAGTGTGTAAAGTAGCCTTAAGTCTATGGAAAACCCGAATAATTTCACATTGAACCTAATGGCAAGCTGTGGTGACTGAGGGAATGGCTGAAATGGATGGGAAAAGGCAGAAACAGTATGAGCACAGCCTATAGAAGGTGCGTGACTGTATTTCTGGTGTCTTGGAGTAACGTGCTCTGAGCAGCACGCAGCTTTTACGTAGTCACCAGAACAGCTCTCAAACGAAAGTAAAAGAGAAGAAATTGATAAGAAACAGTTTCTAGTGCCCAATCCCTTTAATAAAACGTAAAATCAAGGCCCGACCTAAAAAACACTTTAGCATAAGTTCATACGTTTTGTTTTTTTACATTTTTCTCCCTTTTTCGATTACAAAGGGCTCTAACTTATACATTATATTGGTGTCTGTCTCGCACCTCCTTTTTTGGGACATATTTGACAGCACTTTAAAAGGTCAGCTACAATGTGCCTGTTCGGATGTTGGCCTTGCCCTCCTCATACTCCTCCACCAACACCACCGGCTCCAGTGGCCCTCTATTCAAATTCTGTTCAAATTAATCAGTAATATCTGTTTTATGGGCAAATGAATGCCACGCTGGGACATCAAAGCTGATGTCGTTGATGATAATTGCATCTGGCCAAAAGCAGATTGGGAGCAGGAGGCATCATCGCCTGCTTCCTAGACCACAGTTTGTGAAGCATGCAGCACCGTGGAAGTGGCAGTTGTTTCACTCTGGAACTCCGGCTTTATTCCACTAGCTAACACCGAGGATTTAAAAAAAAAAAATCAGTTTCCCCAGGAGGGAATGATTCAGACACCATGGAGCACAGCATCAGAAGGTACTCCCAACTGCTGCCATTGCTCCCGATCTGTCGCCGCCCTCCACCATCTGCCACCGCTCTCCCTCATCAGCCGCTGCCTGCTCTCCCACCTCTCATCCTGTGATCTGCTGCCCGCTCTTCCACATCTAGGTAACTATCCCCAATCTCCTCTCACACTCCCCTTCCACCCTCTCCCCCCATCATCCGCCGCTCCTGCATCCACTGCACCCTCTCCCATCCTCCACCACTCCTGCATCCACTGCACTCTTTCCCATCCTCCATCCGCTGCACCCTCTCCCAGCCTTTGCTGCTCCTCCAGCTGCCGCCACCCTCCCACATCCACCGCTGCTCCACCAATATGCTGCTGCCCTCCCCATCTGCCGCTGCCCTCCCCATCTGCCGCTGCCCTCCCTATCTGCTGCTGCCCTCCCCATCTGCTGCTGCCCTCCCCATCTGCCGCTGCCCTCCTATCTGCCGATGCCCTCCACATCTGCCACTGCCCCCATCTGTCACTGTCCCCCTATCTGCCACTGCCCTCCCGATCTGCCGCTGTCCCTCATCTGCAGCTGCCACCCATCTGCGGCTGCCCTTCCATCTTCCGCTGCCCTCCCCATATGCCGCTGCCCTCTCCATCTGCCACTGCCCCACCTTCTGCCGCTGCCCTCCCCATCTGCAGCTGCCCCCCATCTGCCGCCATCTTTTCTGTGATCCTGCTGCTGTTTTGATCCATCCTGTAAGTATTGTTCGTGGCTCTTTTCTAACTATCCCCAATTCCACCTCCCACTCCCTCTCCACCCCCCCTCCCCTGCCTGTTTGCCACCAAGCGCTGATCAGCTACGTGATTGGCTGATCAGGTACCTAATTCTTCAAGTTTGCTTTATTTTAGTACACCACAAATTAAAAAAAATTAAAAAAAAGACAAAACTTGAACAGCTATATACCTGATCAGCAAGCGTTCTACAGCCGTACTCGACTTTGGACAGGACTTTTTTTTTCCATCCTGCCTAATTCCCCCCCCCCTTTTTGCAGCACATGCGTGCATGCGTCCTGATTTGTTTTTATGCAATGGGGATGTCTAGTCTCCAAAATGGAATCACATTTGGGGGAGCTCCACTGTTTCGACACAGGAGGGGAGCTCCAAACGCAACAAGGTGCGGCTAACGATTCCAGCTAATTTTCCGTTCAAAAAGTCAAATGATGCTCCTTCCTTTCAGAACCCTGCCGTGCACCCAAACAGTGGTTTTCTGCCACATATGAGGTATTTGCCAAGGAAGGCACTGCAGGTGAAACACATTGATTTTTCCACATTTAACCACCTAAGATGTCAGTATACTAAATGCCAGTGTTGTTGATTTTATTATGGAATAATTAAAGTTACATTTTACTCCACCTGACAGATTCCCGGCAGATTTTTCTCTTCATATTTATTGATCTACTGTGTGGCTGGCTACCCTAAATCCTGATTGGATCCAAAGGAGGTTTTCTGAAGGTGTTACACAGTCATACCTGCAAAGTGGTGAGCGTTTCTATCTACCTTATTTTGGCCTTTTTGTTTTTATGGATCAATGTATGAAGCACGTGAGGGTTCAAACTGTTCATTACCCATCTAGATTTATGCCATGGGGGTCTAGTTTCCAAACTTGGATCACATGTGGGGGAGCTCTACTGTTTTGGCACATCAGGGGCTCTCCAAACGCAACATGGTGCAGCTAACGATTCCAGCTAATTTTCTGTTCAAAAAGTCAAATGACTCTCCATCCCTGCCGAGTACCGCTATGCACCCCAACAGTGGCTTTTCGCCACAAATGAGGTATCTGCATGCTCAGAAGAAATTGCCCAACAAATTTTGGGATCCATTTAATCCTGCTACCCTTGTGAAAATGCAATATTTCAGGCTAAATTAACATTTTTGTTGCAAAATGTTCATTTTTTTCCTTCCACAGTGCTTTAGTTATGAAGCACCTGAAGGGTTAATAACATTCTTGAATGTAGTTTTGAGTAGCCTGAGGGGCACCGTTTTTGGAATGGTGTCATTTTTGGGTGTTTTTTTTCATGTACACCTCTCAAAATCACTTCAAATTTAATGTGGTCATGAAAAAAGTGGCTTTGTAAGTTTTGTTGTAAAAATGAGAAATTGCTTATAAAATTTGAACCTCTATAACTTCCTTATAACTTTTTTCCCCAAAATTGTACTGATGTAAAGTAGACATGTGGGAAATGTTATTTATTATTTTGTGTAATATGTTTTGCTGGTTTAAGAGCATAAAAATTCAAACTTTGAAAATTGCAAAATTTTCAAAATGTTCGCCAAATTTACGATTTTTTTCCCAAATAAATGCAAAAAATATTGTCCTAAATTTTGCACTAACATGAAGCCCAATATGTCACAAAAAAACCGTCTCAGAATCACTGTGATCCGTTGAAGCGTTCCAGAGATATAACCTCATAAAATGCCACGGGTCAAAATTGCAAAAAATGGCCTGTCATCAAGGTGAAAACAGGCTGGGGGCTGAAGGGGTTAAAAATAAGCCCTCCCCTGAAAATAAGCCCTAGTCAAGGTTCAATAATGAAGTGTCCGTGCAGCTAAAAAAGTTAAAGATACTGCAGAACACTTCATTATAGAAAGCAGACACCCCGCAGTCACACTCACCAGACGCCAAGCAGAGCACTTGCAGTGATCGCACCCCCACACACATCCGATCTCACACACACACATACGATCTCACACACAAACATCCGATCTTACACACAAACATCCAATCTCACACACAAACATCCAATCTCACACACAAACATCCAATCTCACACACACACATCCAATCTCACACAAACATCCGATCTCACACACACATCCGATCTCACACACAAACATCAGATCTCACACACACACATCCGATCTCACACACACATCCGATCTCACACACATACATCTGATCTCACACACACACATCAGATCTCACACACACATCCGATCTCACACACATACATCTGATCTCACACACACACATCCGATCTCACACACACACATCCGATCTCACACAAACATCCGATCTCACACACACACATCCGATCTCACACAAACATCCGATCTCACACACACACATCCGATCTCAAACACACACATCCGATCTCACACAAACATCCGATCTCACACACAAACATCAGATCTCACACACATCCGATCTCACACACACATCCGATCTCACACACATACATCCGATCTCACACACACACATCCGATCTCACACACACACATCCGATCTCACACACACATCCGATCTCACACACATACATCCGATCTCACAGACACACATCCGATCTCACACACACACATACGATCTCACACACAAACATCAGATCTCACACACACATACGATCTCACACACACATACGATCTCACACACAAACATCAGATCTCACACACACATCCGATCTCACACACACATCCAATCTCACACACATACATCCGATCTCACACACACACATCCGATCTCACACACACACATCCGATCTCACACAAACATCCGATCTCACACACACATCCGATCTCACACACACACATCCGATCTCACACACATACATCCAATCTCACAGAAACATCCAATCTCACACACATACATCCGATCTCACACACAAACATCCGATCTCACACAAACATCCGATCTCACACACAAACATCAGATCTCACACACAAACATCAGATCTCACACACACACATCCGATCTCACACACATACATCCAATCTCACACAAACATCCAATCTCACACACACACAATCAGATCTCACACACACACATACGATCTCACACACAAACATCCAATCTCACAGGGAGGACTTGGGAGCCACATAGACGTCCGGGTTTGGTAAATATGAGTCTCCTGGGAAGTGGGGTGTCTGCTTTTCTGGGGGCTAAACTTACCCCTAACCATGGTTCTCCAAAAATAAGACTTCTTCAAAAGATAAGCCCTAGTGCTTTTTTTTTTTTTTACAAGACAGTGTCTTATTTTTGGAAAAACACGGTATCACGCAATTTATGCCAGCCTCTATTTCTTTACTATCCATCATCAACCATATTATACTTACACTGACATAATATGTCTCTTTTTGAATAATGACTGTTCAATTTGCTTTCTTTACCACGATGCCAAACCCTATGTACACAATTTGAACAAATCAATATAATGCACAAAATAGACCTAAAACGGCATAAATTTATATGTGTTTCTATCATACATTGTGTTAAATTGTACGAATAGAGATTCTACTTAGCATGTGCTGATCACATAATGTCCAAAGTGTCATCTCAACATTACAATTGTTGATCTATACAAGCATGTGCGGGCAAGTGAAGCGAGATCAGCACTCTGGGTACCAACCAGACTAGAGCATTCCAGCCATAACTGTACCTATTGCTATTTATAGTACCCATCCATTTAAACTTTACATTGTTATCACTATACTAATATTGCTTCTAATGGCTTAACATGGAGCTTACAAGTCCTATTACAGCATAAATTCCACTAGAGCATTCCAACCGACTCAGATACAATATCATTCATATTACCAATCCATTAAAATAATAATATTTGCTTTATTAAATACTATCTAATTCTATAGTATGTTATTTCATTATTATTTTTTTCTGTGTAGTTAATATTCTACTGACCCCCCCCCCTCCTTTGAGGTAGGGCTCAGCCTTTGTTATCTTTTCTGCCTTTTTGTGGCTATAAATATGTCAGCTGCAGCTAATATGTGAGACTGTCATGCAGTTATACACAACTATCTTGGCTTTCGCATACATAAACTTGACTTACAACTATTTAAAATATGATTAGTTATGCAGATCCTTGTCAGATCACTGCATTGTTACTGTTTTGCTCCTGGTGGTGGAAAATCGTTTTCTTCTTATATACTACAAATTACAACCTGTTCTCACACTCCCTAATAGCTCAATAGCTGTGTTATTAGGTTGATTCCAAAGCAAAAGGTTACTGGTTCAAATCAAGAAGCAGCCATGATAATTGCCCAGGAAAAGAGAAACATCATCAAGCTCATCAATTACAGTCCCTCAGCTAAAAAAAAATTGCTAAACTGCATTACTTGAGTGCCATGACAGTTGGAAGAATGCAAAATGAAGTCCTTCCATCCAATCAAAAGCCAAGAGATAGCTATCCAGGCAAAATATCGCAGTCAACAATTCGGCTCATCACAAAGTCTATCAGTTCTGGCGTGACAAACACGGCACTTGAGGTGCCTCATATGCTTCATAATAGTAAGATCACAGACGTCCATGCAAACATCATGCCTAACAATGTCACTTAAGTCTAGAAAGGTTGCCTGAAAAAATGTCAAGAAGCCTCGACTTCAATATCATCATAAGAAGTGTAAGCTCAAGCTTGCAGAAAATTTGAAACATGATTAGTAGAAGATTTAAAACAGGTAATTCAGAGTGATGAAATGAAAGCCAATAGCTTAGGCTCTGATGGGTGTAGATGGGTCTGGAAGAAACAAGGGGAAAAGAAGCTAACGGATCGAAACTGAAGGAACTATCAAGTTCGGTGGAGGAAGCCTGATGATATGGGGTTGTTTCATTGTCGATGGCATTGGATACTTGACCTGCATCTATGGTGGTCTCAATGCTGAACTACAAGTGAGTATCCTACAAGTTGAGTTACCCACTTGAGTACTGTGGGTATAAAAAGGACGACATAGTGTTAAAGCAGGACAACAACTCTAAGCATATGTTGACATTGCCAAATAAATGGTTTAATGACAATAAAGGAGAGGGGATGGAATGGCCTTGACATTCCCCAGACCTCAACTCAATCAAACATTTGTGGATAAAGTTGAATAAAAAGCTGTATTTATACCAAAGTGAGTATGCTGCAACATTGACAACATGTAGAAGATTTTGGTCAAGCCATGCTTGAATCTGATTGAGAGCATGAATCCCAGAAGGATTCAGGCAGTGTTATTTTTTATATATATATTTTTATATTTTATATATATTTTTAATTTAAGCATGAACTTTCACTACACATGATGAGGCCTAGACATCATATTTGTTTTTCTTGCGAGACACAGGCATTAACTTAGTATTTCAGATTGTTCTAAATCTAAAGTTGTTATAATTCGTTTCATATGAATTTGGCAAAATGGTGACCAGCTAAAGTTTGTTGCTCACCTGTTTCTGCCTACCATCTGATCCCCTGACTTAGGGGATTTTGATCTATCTGATTCAGAATTTGTGGTGCATGTCGTGATGTTGCAGCACACACCAGGTATAAAGTCACACGTGATATGCTATGTGTCGTCATCACGTGCGTTGCTGAGGACATGCGTTGCTGAGGTTGCTGGTTGCTTCTACCACTGAGTGAAGAAGACTGAATAGGATTATATATAATTTATTTCAAAATAGTCTTAAACATGTGACGTTTCAGCCACTAGGTGGCCTTCATCAGACAACTGGTATCATAAACTGGCCAAAATTGGAGTGTCAAGGCAACGGTGTCCACCGCTATGCTGCACACGCCAATTTTGGCCAGTTTATGATACCAGTTGTCTGATGAAGGCCACCTAGTGGCTGAAACGTCACATGTTTAAGACTATTCTGGAATAAATTATATGAAAATTAACCCTTGAAAGTGCCTTGTACCTATTTGATTGACTTACGGTTTGGAAACCAACAAGTGCACCTCGATATACCTCCACCATATTGGCTGTGCCTTATCCTTTTACATGAATAGGATTATGTGCACTGGATGGCATCAGAAAGAAGTGGTTGGATCATTTAGAAGACAAGGTTGCGAATCGACAATGCACGTGACTGATATTTTCCACTGAACGTAATTTTAAGCATGCAATGTGCATCAAACAACATAGCACATTTATTTTCCCTGCCAAATGTGAGTGATCTGTAAAATTTAAATGGCAGATTCCTCATCACTATACATGACTCATTGTAAAATTGTACATTTTATTCAAAACATTGTTTACTACTTTATAACCTGCCCCCTACCTGCCTCCCAACTGCAAACAGATATTTGTAGGTGTCTCTTATACACATACATGCTTCTAAACTAGTATCTTGTGATTCAGTGTATCTTTATAGTGTTTTCTTTTGATGAGTTTGTCACCAAGCCTTTACGCACTCACCTTCTGTGGGTCATGGTAATTATATAACTGAATGAAATTCCAGAAGGTGGGCGATTTAGATGGTAAGTCACCAAAAGAAAAGTGTACACACTGTAGGGATTCATCTCTGGTAGGCAATGGCAGTGACACAGTAAAGTTCAAAAAAGTCAGTGTTGTATTCACACTGGCTACAAACAATAATGCAGGGTTACAAAATGAAAAATCCATCTTGGTAAATAGCACAGCACAAAGTCCAGGACATACCAGTCCATTCAGATATGGGTTTCTTTACCCTTTACACAGACAGAATGCTACAGTTCTGCAGCCCAACTACCCTCAAAATAAAAAGTTGTGGCTGCCTTTTTATGCTGTGCTAATCATACACCTGTGCACTTCAGGTGTTGCCTCACAACCTAAACTAGCAGAGAAGATCCAGGCCAGGATCAACCTCTTCTCTGCTGTTCAACAGTGCAATAGGCTAGTGGGAATTTAGCTTCCTTCAACCACCATATTCTTTACCCCGTCACAATACGCAGTGAATTATATGACCTGAAATGAAATCCCGAGTTAGAAACGGGTACTATAATACAAGACATTTAGAAATATACTAGTAATTAGCTCTTAGGACAGATGGGGGATTGTAAAGTAAAAGGCAAGAGTAGAGTCAGTGCAAATTGATTTTCAGGACATGGTCCATTCACCACTTCTGTAATTTATATCCTCTGGATGGGAGCCTGAGAACCGCCTCTTACATACCAGCATCTATGACTCTTGTTTTGATTGGCTGGCCTGGTGCAACATCATCATAGTAGTAATGCACATGTGGAGGCGGGGTAATGAAAAGAAGACTTGTGATTGACATTAGTTAGAAGGAGGTTCTTAGAGATGTCCAGCGACCACAGATTATTGACGTGGTCAATGGACCTGGTTCTGCAAATCATCTGTAAACAACACTTTTAATAATTTAGGTAGTGGACCAATTACAACCACATTTATATAATCCTGCAGAATCACTTTGGGATAATTTCTCATCACATTTATCAGCAGTCAATCATAACTCGCTTTATCCCTCAACAGCAGATACATATTTTATCAAGTTATTTACTTTACTTGCAATGTCATCAGTTCTATGTACTACATTATCAAAAATGGTATACATTGTTGACCAGGCTGCCTTAAATGTCATTTATATACATATTAATGGATATCCAAATGGCATCATCTATACATGATTTATATTATATTTCAAAGATACGTTGCGAAAATAAAAAAAACAGATACTGATGACATCTGGGGCTGCATAATGGCAGACGTACCTCTGCTGCGGAGATACCGTGCATCATGCTGCATGATGTAAATAATAGGAAGCAGTGTTACATTTTATAAAAATATTGGCGAGTGTTAGAATGATAATTCACACAACTCGGTATAGACGGAACAGAGATACAACATGTATTCTACTATTAGTTCTGGATTGTACACTTTCAGTAGCATGCATAACCTTATGCTGACCCTGTCCAGTCACTGCTTGTTGTAGATTTGACATTCAGTTAATTTATAGGTCTGAAAATCTGCATGCATCATTGCCTTTGGACATTTATTTCAAGAATAGCTGTCAGCTTCAAGGGGGAATGCGGCAAAATTGGAAACATTCTTACTCAGGAATTTATAATAGGACTGGGAATCAAAACAGCAAAAGTTTGCTAAAAAGAAAAATGAACAATTGATATAAAAGCAGCTAAATAAAATGTTTCCTCTTGATTATATATTTGGAAAATAAATGTTAGGATTATTTAATATGTTTCTGGAAAGGGTTGTTTATGAATGCAATCAATAGGCTGCAGTCGTTTTTGAGTGATGTTAATTCAGTACAGTAATATTTCATTCGGGATATGATGGACCTCTAGTTTTATTCAGCCATAATGTGTAAATCTTCAACTGCGAACTTCAGAATATATTTAAACTTGCAAGTGCCAGAGAAGCAAATCATATTCATAATTTTACTAATGATTGGTGTTCTTACTGCTAACAGATGACATGACTTTACAATTATGGCTGCAGCATTAGAATAACTTATTAGGAATACTTCCCCCTTGGACTCTATATTTTAAACCTGGAAAAAAATTATCTAAAGAAATGTATAATCATGGAATTTATATATAGGCATATGGAAGTTGGTAGGATTTCTTTCTCTTGGCTTACACTTCTCCAGTTGTAGGGTAGATTTAGATATCCCCTATTGTATTCCTCTTAAGAAGGACAACCTTTTCTGCTCCCTATACCTATACATAACTAATATACTGATCCTACAGCATCATTTTAAAATGTCAACATTATACCTCATATTGTAAAATGTTTTATAGGCTTTCTCATAGACCCTATCACATTTTTTAAACTTATTGACTTACAATTTATGGGCATTTTTGGTATGACGTATGACAACAGTTGTAAGCCAAATATCAATTTTCCATCTAACACACCAATATTTCTATATACAGTCATATGATAAAGTTTCGGCACCCCTATTAATGTTAACCTTTTTTCTGTATACCACTTTGTGTTTTTGCAACAGCTATATCTGTTTCATATATCTAATAACTGATGGACTGATGAAACAAAGATTGAGTTGTTTGGTCATACAAAAAGGCGTTATGCATGGAGGCAAAAAAACACGGCATTCCAAAAAAAGCACTTGCTACCCATAGTAAAATTTGGTCGAGGTTCCATCATCTTGGGGCTGTGTGGCCAATGCCGGCACCGGGAATCTTGTTAAAGTTGAGGGTCGCATGGATTCAACTCAGTATCAGCAGATTCTTGACAATAATGTGCAAGAATCAGTGACGAAGTTGAAGTTACGCAAAGGACGGATATTTCAGCAAGACAATGATCCAAAACACCGCTCCAAATCTACTCAGTCATTCATGCAGAGGAACAATTACAATGTTCTGGAATGGCCATCCCAGTCCCCAGACCTGAATATCATTGAATATCTGTGGGATGATTTGAAGCGGGCTGTCCATGCTCGGCGACCATCAAACTTAACTGAACTGGAATTGTTTTGTAAACAGGAATGGTCAAATATACCTTCACCCAGGATCCAGGAACTCATTAAAAGCTACAGGAAGCGACTAGAGGCTGTTATTTTTGCAAAAGGAGGATCTACAAAATATTAATGTCACTTTTATGTTGAGGTGCCCATACTTTTGCACCGGTCAAATTTTGTTTAAATGCAGATTGCACATTTTCTGTTAGTACAATTAACCTCATTTCAATCCAGAAATATTACTCAGTCCATCAGTTATTAGATATATGAAACTGAAATAGCTGTTGCAAAAACCAAAATTCTTATAAAGAAAAAAGGTTAACATTAATAGGGGTGCCCAAACTTTTTCATATGACTGTATCTAAAAGTGTGAGTATGTCATTAAAGGAGTGGGGCGTGGACTCCATGTTTTAGGCAGATTTTTAAGAAAGTCAGAAAATATAGAACGGCACCAATAAAAATTATTAGAAAGATTCCAATTACCCACTTCACTACTAAAGCAGGTTGTCCAAAGCAGTGCAAACGTCCTCCAACGGCACTAAAATGCAGTATACTGGGTGTCTCTAGACCACCGCTACATCATGATGTCAAGGAAGACTAGTAAACTCAAGAAATAGGTTGGTAGCTAGGTAACGTAAATACAACCTTTAATATAATGATTAAAAACAGGGGATGTGAGACAAACAAAACATATAAAACATGTAAAACCCTTAAAAAAGGGTCAGAAAACCAATGTCAGTGTGGATAGTGAAATCCACTAACAATGACAGAATGGATGCCTCTGTATGAAATTGTGTCAGTGTAATAAACCCCACCTATAATAAGGTAGGTAAAGATAGAAATGGAACAATCTCACCGGTATGAAGTCCTGGTCCGGTGTAGATATTCAAACTTAGATAATAGTATAATGCTATAAGCATACCGAAAAATATTGAAGCATACAATGAAAAATGCCACTTGCTAACTTGAAAGTGGGAATAATGAATTGCATACCTGCCATGAATATTAGGAAAAAGGAGATATTTAGCAATCGCATCGATCAATGTAACTGAGGCCCAAAACCTTGTCAAGGTATATCTCTATATAGGGGTCCCTAGCTCTATGTCCCTAACTGTGTGTCATCTCATTGCAATTAAAAACTGCTGTGTGTCGAGAGGGGTAACCAAGGACTTTCTTATATAGGAGATGGAAAAAACATGGCCGAAAGGGGCGGAGCTGTGTTCACATTCAGAAAAAAACTTCATAATACTAAATAGGATAACTGAAGTGGGCACTAATATATATTATGAGTGCAAGGCAAAATAATACATAATACATAAGGATAAGGCTGCACATCAAACTTAGATAATAGTGTAATGCCATAAGCATACTGAAAAATATTGAAGCATACAATTAAAATGCCACTTTCAAGTTAGCAAGTGGCATTTTTCATTGTATGCTTCAATATTTTTCGTTTTCATTGAAAGTCACTGTTTGGGCAGTTCGACTCTCCATCCAAATATAACCAGCCATTCAAACACTGCAAGTGGCTCACACCGGGCCGAGCACCGAACGTACTTGAGCACAGCAATGCTCACTTGAGTGGTTTGCATACATAAAGCATCCGAACCCCGAACACTGATTTTTTTTTGTAATGTCTGTGTTCGGTACAAACACCAAACTTTAAAGTTCGGGTCCGCTCATCTCTAATCTTAACTAGCAATGGTATGCCGGCTGGTAATTATATGCATGACATGAAAAGAAACTTGCGGCAATAGAAAACAGTATTTTTTGTGGTGTGTAGGCTTGTTAAATTGTTTTGTAAAATGTAGCAATTCTATTATTTTCCTTATAGATATTTTTTTATTTATATTCTCCCCCTTAGCAAAAATTCTGTAACTTTGAATTAATAATGTATATAATAATAATAATAATAATATATAAAAAAAATATATTACTACATATGTTCACACACGGAAAGTAAGTTGTGCGGTATTGTGGGAAGTACACTAAAATTATTTATTTGAATAAAAATGACCCCACACTTTCTCCTTCAATTTTTTTGTACAAAATAAATCCTGGAAGTTCTGATGTAGTCCAATGGAATAATGTCTCAGGATGCCCAATGATTCTTATGGAGCATTATTCTGAGAACTTTCTCAGAACAATACTCCATAGGTCACTGCCGGACAGCAGCAGCATGAAATTTCTTATGAGCGGTGACATCAGAAACTCAGTGACGTCACCGCTCATAAGAACTTCCAAGCTGTCTCTGACTGGAAGCAACATATAAAGCCTTGTTCTGAGAAATGCTCCATAGGAATAGAGGGGCATTTTGGGACATTACACTTTGGATTACGTTGGAACTCCCAGGATTTATTGTCAAGTAATACATGGGTGAACGAGGGACTGTATGGAGTCTTTATTCCATTAAACTTTTTTCCCTGGGTCTGTATCATTTTTAACTCTATAGTAGCCAGGTTAGTAATGGGGGTGTTGGATAGACGTCTATCCAGTACTAACCACTGGACTTGATGTCAGCTGTCAAGTCATAACTGTCATCAACCCCAAAAGTATTACACCGATTGCCACTGCACTAGAGTAAAGTTGGGGAACGTGCCAGAATTGGTATATCTAATGGTTGTATCACTTGTGGGGCAGCTGTAGGCTTCTATTTTTAGGCTGTGAGGGACCAAGTAACCATGATAATAAAAGCCCCCAGCTGTTTGCTTTACCTTGGCTGGTATTTAAAAATAGGGAGAAGTAACCCTATTTTTTAGAATGAGTTATTTAAATAATTTTAAAAAACTTAGGAGTGTCACTATTTTTGATATGCAGCCAAGGTATGGCAGACGGCTAAAGATTGCAGCTGTATGATTTAACTGCGCTGGTTATCAAAAATAGGCGGGAGCTCAGGTCAATTTTTTTTTTAATCTTTATTGTTCACAACAGTGTACCATCACCTTCTGCATGCAATAAAGCTTGTTGATTGATTGTGCTGCAACCTTTCACAAAGTTTATGAACGTAAAGTACTTCAACACCGAGCTTGGACCTACACTTTTTTTTAAAGTTTGTGTCCGAGCCTCACAAACCCGGTGTCTGGTATGAACCTCAAACTTTACAGTAAAGCGGGCTTTACACGCTACGACATGCTACGCCAGTCACAGCGACATTGCAGGGAAGGTAAGTCCGTGTGACGGGTCCAGGCGATGTTGTGCGACACGGGCAGCGATTGGCCCGTGTCGCACAACTGATGGGGGTGGGTACGCATGCTGGCTATATCGGTACCAAAATCGCAGTGTGTAAAGCGGCCTTTAGGGTCTGCCCATCCTTACTGCTTGCTTGTTGGGTGAACCTGAAGAATTAAGTAATTTTCAATCTAAATATATATTTATTTAGTGCAATAATCTAAATTTTTTTCTATTATACTTGCAATAAAAAATATCTACTATTCCATATACCATTATCTACACAATTTATATTATTTTCTATTTTTTTCCTTACTTGCTATATGATGCCACTTTTGGAATTATAGTACATGATGGAATTTTAAACAAAGCACCATCAGGGGACAGATGATGAGGTCACTGTCAAAGCCCCTGCTCTCTCACTGAAATGAAGCATCATCAGTAATGCTCAATTCAGTGTCAGAAATATTCTCTGCATGATGTGCAATGTTGACAATGACAGCATGAGCTCTGTTGCCAGATCAGATTAGTAGAAACGAGCCAGCAACAGACCCATGTCATAATACATGGCATGCAGAGACCAGTGACGTCAATTGCTGGAGTGGCACTGATCTATAAACACCGGGTATTCTGATATTGCTCTTTTGCCTGCCCATTATTTATGATTTGAGCTGACAGCAAAGATCACATTGTCATTGTGCACATCGCAGAGTGCACAACATGAAGGGACCATTCCAGCCCCTGAAATGAAGATCACTGGTGATGCTTCATTTCAGGGAGGGAGCGAAGGCTGTTGCAATAACCGCAGTCTCTGTCTATTGATGTATCCCGGCATTCACTTGGATTCTCAAACAAAGCATCATAAAAAGAAAAGTAGGGAAAAAAATTAAAAGCAATTAGATAATGTAGTTAGGACAGGATAGGGAATTTTTAATTCACGTATGACACCACTTTGGTTCCTTTCCTGGAAAAGAAGCATGTAATGGCTTTGAAACACATTAAACTAAAAACACATCTTCATTGGTATGTCCTTGATCTTCTCTTGGAAAGTCTTCAGCAGCAGCGCGGAGTGAACAAGTCTTCTCTCCTTTTTATGCATTATCTGCACTGTCTTGTGCAGTCATATATCTACTGCAGCTGCTCCATTATGAAGTGCATCTCTCATTGTTTGTCACACGCCTTGATAAATTGAATATACCTCTTTCTTTTTTATTTTATTTATGCTAGATAAGACCCTATTTTGTGCTTTTGCTCCTTAGTGTTCTTTCACGTGTCATAGTGGTACACTATTGTAGAAAGCAAGTAAGTAAAAGATGAATATGTACTTTGAGGAATTTGTCAGATCACATATTGTGAGAGAATACAAGCCATTTTGTATTGTATAGAAACCATCTTGTCTTATAAGTGAATGATGTCATAGGCTTCAGATAACACTGATGGGCGGGGGAGATCACATTTCTACACACACCTCTGCAGCTCTTATTGGTGCATGGTAATTTCTTTGTTTGGGATACTATATAAGCTACTCACATGATGTAATAAAACAGAAACTCTCAGTACACCATACTTGGCTGTGCTGTATTGATTTCTCCAAGCACTTGTAAAACAAATCTTATTAATTTAGAGTTCCAAGGGCATGGAAGGATTGAATTTCACTCATAATAAATGTGTAACT
Source organism: Anomaloglossus baeobatrachus (assembly GCF_048569485.1). Lineage (NCBI taxonomy): Eukaryota > Metazoa > Chordata > Amphibia > Anura > Aromobatidae > Anomaloglossus > Anomaloglossus baeobatrachus. Next base: position 207,774,411 of record NC_134359.1, on the reverse strand, counting down.
TGATACATGACCCAGTTTCATTGCGATAAGGCATTAGGAATATCATCATTAAAATCATTGCTAGCCCATACACCACCTAAAGAAAATATATGTAAATAAACTAAATTTGCTGCTGTGAGCTTCAACTAATTTGGGAACACCACTACTGCGAAACCTCTAGTGCAGAATTACTATCACTGTACCTGATTCTCAATAAAGTCATATGATACATTTACTGTTTGTGGGTAGCAGACTTACAGACCTTCTGGGAATGTATGTTGTTTTGCAACACTAGATATAGCTCCTAATATCTATACTATACTTGCACTAAAATATTTTTTTATCTTTAAGGTATACATAATTTATCTAAAAATGAAATCAAATATTTGTACAAGTCATTAGGATTATCATACTAATGTTCCTTAAATTGTCTAATAAAAAATAAATCTAACCATAGATGAAAAAGTCATTGTGGATTGTACAGATTCACCAAAGGTCTTGAATGTACCTAAAATAAAAAAAAAAAGAAAAATGAACTTTTAAATTTCTCTTAAGCCACAATTCAGTCATGTTCATGGTTTTACTATGTTCCACTTTATAAATCTGGTGCAATGATGTCACATTATATGATTTTGGTGTTTAATAGCTGCCAATGGACGTGTTGTCACTATGGACAACAGTCATTAGAATAGAGTTCAGTTGACAACTACTTTATGATATAATGTGATTTTGTAATTCTTATTATTTCACTGAATAACAAACAATGAGCATTGCAGGTCCCATGGTAATAGGTGGCAGAACAGAATTTTAAAAGAAACTATATTTCTAAAATATTATCTTCTATTTAGAGAACTAAATTCCCAGCCACATCAAGAGAGGGCTGCTGACCGGGCAAGGCTGCAATTTAAGTGCTGGGCTGCCGATAAGTCCATTGTTGAACACAGTATCATAGTGTAACAGAAGAGCATAGTTTGGTGTTTTCTTACTAGTTTTCTATTATTTTTCTGCTTTTATCTGTAATGTTTATCCCCATTTAGCAGATTTTCCATGGTCAATGCTACCAGGTGTGTATCTTGGATCTATTCATGCCTTGAACAGCCGCTTGGGGGTGAATATATTTGTGCTCGATGCCAGCGTGTTACATATTTGGATGTTCAGATAATGGATCTAAATATGCAGCTTGCAATACTCAAGACAATGCAAACCTGGAGAGGAGTTTAGAGCTCACTGAGCATGCTCTGGCTGGGGCTAGTAATATAGAGGAGGGTGGAGGTAGGGAAGCTAGGACCCAAAGTTAGGTAGCTGGGTAACCATTAGAAGAAGAGGTAGGGGGGAAAGTGTCAGGGAGCCTAGTCCTGATTTGGCACAACCTAGTAAATATATCTGTTTGGCTGATATTAGGAATGAAGGGCCAGGACTAGGGGTCACTACAGCAGGACACTGCTGATAGCAACCGGGAAAATGACTGCTGTAGGAATGAGGGAAATAGGAGTGCAGCAAAGGCCAGACAGATGTTGCTCGTAGGGGACTCTATAATTAGGCGGACAGACAGGATCATCTGTTGCTGAGACCGTGAATGCCAAACAGTGTGTTGTCTGTCGGGTGCTCTAGTTCGGCATATTGCGGATCAGATAGACAGATTGCTGGGTGGGGCTGGGGAAAACCCAGTGGTCTTTAAAAACTATTACAGGGAACTAGGAGAGAAGATGAAGTCAAGAACTTCAAAGTGATGGTTTCAGAAACACTACCGATGGCATGAGCGTCACTAGAAAGGCAGTGGGAGATTAGAAAGATAAATAAGTAAATTAGAATTTTTTACAGGAAGGAGATGTTTGAGTTAATGGAAAAAAGCGCCACTTCTCTGTCAGCTACAGGCTCAATGGTAGAGATGGGTTGTACCTCAAAAGGGAGCATGCAGCGGTGCTGGGGGAAAAAATGGTCAGATGGATGGAGGAGCTTTTAAACTAAGATCTAGGGGATGGGTGGGTAGTTTTTAAAAAAAGAATAGATACATGTACAGAGAGAGAGTGAGACAGTATGGGTTAATAAAGATTTAGGAAGATCTGGGACATGCAAGGAAAGTAGAGAGGCAATGAGTATTAAATGTGTTAATAGTATTAAATGTTTGCTGGCAAATGCTAGAAGTCTTGCAAACAAAATGAATGAACTTTAGACTATTATGTGAGCAACGGATTACCATGTTGTGGGCATTACAGAAACAAGGCTGGATGAAAGCCATGACTTGGTGACAATCGTAGACAATAACATTACAATCAGAAAGGACAGGAAAGATAAAAAGGTGGAGGGGTGTGTAGTTTAATTAAATCAAACCTAAGACCTGTGCTCAATGACAACATTGGGGGGAGCTGCGACAATATAGAGTCAGTATGGGTAAATGTACATGGGGAGGGCAAAAATGGAAAACTATTAATTGGATTTTGCTAGAAGCCTCCTAACATAGCTGAACAGGCAAAGGATGAAATGAGGAAACAAATTAAACGGCAGCAAATAATAATCGGGTCCTTATTTTGAGGAGTTTTAACTATCCAGACATTTAACTGGACATATAATCTTCTGGTATGTTAAAAACTCTAAGCTCTTATCAATAAATAAAGACAATTGCCTCTCTCAGTTGGTAGATGAACCGACAAGGGAAGAAAATTTGCTGGACCTGGTCCTGTCAAAAAGACCAGATATAATTTCAGATCTACAGGCCTGGAAGTACTTGTGAATTTTGCATGTTCTTTGTATTTAAGAAATACAATATCAAGAGTATACCGATCTCAAAAGGAAATTTTAAAAATAAATGAAACTAGCAAAATTAGCTACTCAAATGGAAATTGCCAACAACATTAGCATAAATCACCCCAAAATGTATAAATACATCAATGCCAAAAAGAAAACAAAGGATGATATCAGCCAATTAACAGATAATGAAAGGATAATTATAGAGAACAAAGAAAAGGCTGAAATATTAAACAGGCACTTTTCATCCGTGACATTCAACAAGTCAAAAATCAAAGTTCACCACTCTTTATAAATAATTTAATACAAGAAGAAGTACACATTGACAAATCCCCCTGGTCACATGGTAGTCATCCATGGATATTCAGAGAATAGAGCTAACTAATTGAAAGATTGCTGTATCTTATTTTCTTAGACTCTTGTAACAGGGTTGGTGCCTCAGGATTAAAAGATGGCTGATGTGGTACCGATTTAAGAAAGGTAAGAACGCGGATCCAGGGGAACTACCATCCGGTAGATCTAACTTCAGTGCAAAAGTTCTTTAGGGCATTTTAAGAGGTTACATGCAAACATCTATTGCAGAGAATAATATAATAACTGACAACATGCATGGATTCATGAAAAATAAGTCGTGTCTAACCAACATGTTGGGTTTCTATAAGGAGATAAGTGAAACCCTGGATGTTGGTAATGTGGAGGCTGTGATTTATCTGGACTTTGCAAAGGTATTTGATACTCTACCACATAATAGCCTCATAAGTAAGCTCAAAAAGTAGGGACCAGGGGAGAGATGTGTAAGGCATTGGCTAAAAGACAAAGTATAGTAGTAAAATGTACTTTCTCTAAATAGGCTATAATCAGCAGTGGAGTAACACAGGAATCTGTGCTAGAACCTATTATTTTTAACTTCTTTATTTATGGCCTTGTGGATACAATTGAGAGCAAAGTGTCAGTCTTTGCTCACGATACCAAATTATGTAAGATATTGAAAAACCCACCATGATAGTTGCTGCATATGCTGTACATTAAATGAAAGCAAACTCAGGACTACAGAATTGGAGAGAGACTTGAATATTCTCTTTAAAAGTAAGCTGAGCAGCAGCAATCAATGTCAGGCAGCAGCTGCAAAAGCAAACAAGATTTTAGGATGCATAAAAAGAAAAATTAAATCCTGTGATCCCAGCGTATTGTTACCCCTCTATAAATCACTTGTAATGCCACATCTAGAATATAGAATCCAGTTTCGGACTTCACATTTAAAAAGGGTGTTCAGAAATTTGAGTCAGTTCATAGACGTGCAACTAGATAATTACAAGTGATGGAAGGCCTCCCATATAATGAGAGGTTGGAAAAGTTGGGATTGTTTAGGTTAAAAAAGATATCTTAGAGGAAATCTCATTTATGTGTATAAATACATGTGTGGTCAATATAAAGGACTGGCACATGACTTATTCCTTCCAAAGACAATACTAAGGATTAGGGCCCACTGATTATGGGTGGAAGAATGGCGATTAAGGCAGCTAAAGAGTAAAGGGTTCTATAGTTAGAGTAGTCAGGTTGTGGAATGCCCTACCACAAGAGGTAATAATGGCAGATAGATACTATAACAGCTTTTTAAAATGGGCTGGATGATTTCTTCAGAATACATAGAAATGTGGATTACAGATGATTCAGTGACATAAATGGATATGAAGGAAGGTTGAACTTGATGGACCTAGTCTTTTTTTCAACCTATGTAACTATTTGAAAGTAAGTTTTTCCTTACTTTCAAAATGTTCCTTTTAAGTTATTTACACATGTATTATGCATTTGTTTAGCTTAACATTCACTACACGATTTAGGAATATAAAGCACAATCTCTTTCGCTAATTTTCACCACCATAATGCTATATGGGTTGGCTGACCTATTGGTTCCTTAAAAACTAAGCATCTGAAAATACATATTTGCTAATCATTTTTCATTGTAAATGTATGAAAGCCAGCAATAATCCAGAAAATCAATGGATCCTTCATATTTAATGTCAATTAATCATGGGAAACATTGATTTACCTAATATGATTCTGTGCACAAACTCATGAGCTGACAAATTAGAGATATGTTATCAATAAATGTGAAAATAAATTCGTTTCATCCAACTCATGGAAATATATGACATATTTTGATTACATTGTATTATTTCATATAATAAATTACACTATTTATATACATCATTTGTATTCTGAAGTTTAAATCCGAGAGAGCCTTAAAGGGATTTTTGTTTTTTATTATTTAGCCTTAACCTCTAAGGGTTATTATTGTACTTGTGGGTCCCATGCTTAGGACACCAACAAATCTTACTAATGAGTAAAACCCCACAGGTACATTAGGGCGCTATTCTTAACCATAAGCAAATGCTGAATAGTGGATTGTTTGCGCTAGTCAGTTAGGATTTGCTTTTCATTTTCGTGCTACATTAAGTTTCCCTGTTAAGGGACAGCAACACAGAGGTTGAAACATTTTAGTGAGAACTGGGAGTTTTTTCATTAAAAAGAACGATGAACATCTTCATCAATGCAATATAGAAGAACATGGAAGACAAAGAACTGTTTCAGCAGAATAGAAGCTAAAGAAGAAAGCATGGTAGATACGTTAGTATTTTAGGTAACTGGGTGACTGCTGATCTGTCGTTGAAAAGTCAAGAGAGAGATCACATTTTAAAATTGTTTAGTATACAGATTAACCACACTTATCCATGGTCATTTAATATATTATGAAATTAAATTACTTGCTCCCTGTTTTTTTTCCTTTGTGTATTGGAACAACATCAAAAATCAGAAAAAAAGCAAGTTGGACATAATTTCACACAAAATCCCAAAAATGGATCAGACAAGATTGTTGGCACCTTTCCAAATTGATGGGTAAACAATTTTGTTTCAAGTTTGTGATACTTCTTCAAGCACATCTTTGGCAAGTAACAGATATAAGCAATATGAAAATCATACCTGAAACTAGATAATAAGGGGAGACGTTGACTCAATCTTTGCATTGAGTGTCTGAGTGTTTCAAACTAAGCATGGAGAACAGAAAAAGGATCAAAGAATTGTCTGAAGAATGAGAACCATAAGTTTTGAAAAATATTAATCTTAAAGTTACAAGTCCATTTCCAGTGAGCATTATGTTCATTTGTCCAGAGAACAAAATAATCAAGAAGTTTACAATCCAATTCACCATAGCTAAACTCCCTGGATGTGAACAGCAGAGAAAAATTGATGAAATGTTGCAATGCAGAATAGTCCAGATGATGGATTAGCAGCACCAATCAATTGCCAAAGAAATTCCATCTGTCTTGCAGGCTCAGGGTGCATCAGTGTCAGCTCAAAGTATATATAGACATTTGAATGAAATGAAATGCTGGAGCAGGAGACCCCGGAGTACTCCATTGCTGACACAGAGACAAAAAAGCTAGACTTTTATTTGCCAAAATGTATGTGAGTAAGCCAAAATTCTACTTTGAAAGCGTCTTGTAGACAGTTGAGATGAAGATAGAGTTCTTTGATAAAGTATATCATTCTACTGGTTATCAAAAATGGAATAAGGCTTACAAAGAAAAAAAACACAGTACCTACAGTCAAGTTTGGTGGAAGTTAAAAGATATTTTGGGGTTGTTTTGCTACCTCCGGTACTGGGTGCTTTAACCGTGTGCAAGGCACCATGGAATCTGAAGATTACCAAAGGATTTTGGGTCGCAGTGTGATGTCCAGTGTAAAAAAGCTGGCTATGCATTATAGGTTATGGGCCTTCCAGCAGTACAATGACCTGAAATATTTTTCAAGAAGCATCCAGAAATGGATGAAAACAAGTGCTGGAGAGTTCTGATTGGCCAGTGGTGTGTCCTGAATACAACTGAACACCTGTAGAGAGATTTTAAAATTGCTGTCGGGAAAAGGCACTTTATAAATATTATTGATTTGGAACAGTTTGCAAAAGAAGAGTGGTCCAAAATTCCAGTTGAGGGGTTTAAGAAGCTTTTTGATGGTTGTAGGAGGTGATTGATTGCAGTTATTTATTCGAAAGCATGGGCAATCAAATATTGAGTTGACTGTGCCAACAATTTTGCCCGGACCATCTTGGGGTTTCCTGTGAAATTATGCTCAATTTGCTTTTACTTCTCTGTTTTTTTGTGTGCTTTTCCAATACTTATAATATCGTTTGATTTCGCAAAACCAGATCTTGCAACTTGCTTAAAAATTATCGCTTGTCGGCATAAAATTTCACAGTATAATAAGTCGTTACCACCTTTTAACACATGCTTTATAAATGACTAGCAACTAGTGATGAGCGAGCATGCTTGTAACTACTCGGTACTCGCACGAGTATCGCTGTACTCGGGCTGCTCGGCGGGGACCGAGTAATCTCGCGATACTCGTGCTGTACTCGTGGTCTTCATTTCTGCATGTTGGCGCTGTTTTGAGAGCCAGCCCTCATGCAGGGATTGGCTGGCAGACCACTGCAATGCCACAGCCCTGTTAGTTGTGGAATTGCAGTGATTGGCCGGCCTGCACAGCGTGACCGAGCCTTTATACCGGCCGGCGCGCTGTGCTCTGCTCACAGCTATCCAGACAGTCAGTGCAGGGAGAGTGTCGCTGATTCAGGGAAAGCTTTGCGGCCCTTTATAGCTTTTTCAGTTGCAGGGCTGCAAACAGTGTGACCAAAAGTCCTTCTCAGGACTATTCTAGTTGTATACAGGCAGGCAGGGTATAGCCAGGTCGGAGTACAGTAGCAGAGTCCTTCTCAGGACTATTGTTGCTATATACAGGCAGGGTATAGCCAGGTCTGAATACAGGCTAGTGACCAGAAGAGTCCTTGTCAGGACTATTGTACCAGTATACAGGCAGGCAGGCAGGCAGGCAGGGTAGTGGTGACCGTATACCAGCCTTCATCATATCTGGGGCTGGTGTACACAGTGTAAAACAGTCCAGATAGTGTCTGACTTGTCTGTAATTGTCGCTTCCCAAAAAAACCTGTTAGGTTCTTATTGCGTCCGTGCTTGGTTTTTAAAACCGCACGTATGTGCCTGTTGGTGGCAGCGTACAGGTGCACTTGTGTGCAATTTCCACAAACTTTGATATAACGCACAAGTAGTGAATATACACGTCAGCAGTGCACAGCATTGCAAAATGCGCAAGGGCATTGGCAAGGAAAAAGGAAGTGGACGTGATGGTGGTGCAGGCAGAGGCCGAGGTCGTGGGCAAGCTCTAATTTCGCCACAACAAAGGGCCACATCTAGTCGCTCGCACGTCCTGTCCCAAATTCTTGGGGACCGCAGCAGTACACCGCTCTTGAACCAAGACCAGTGTCAACAGGTTGTTAGTTGGATAGCAGATAATGCTTCCAGTCAGATTGGCACCACCACAAACACTCTGTCTTCCACACGGTCAAGTGTCAGTAGCCGTGATACTGCACCGCACATTTCTGAACCTGATCCTCCTTCCTACCACCAGGCTGAGTACACGTCCTCCTCGGACATTAATGATCCCACACTTGGACACTCGGAAGAGCTGTTCATGTTTCCATTCACACATTCTGGCCTCTCGCCAGCTCATATTGAAGTGGGTCATGAGGAGATCGTCTGTACAGATGGCCAAATATTTGAGCAGCCACGTTCTCACGAAGTTGGCAACGTGTCTCAACAAGTGGTGGACGATGATGAGACACAATTTTCAGGAAGTCAGGAGGAGGAGCAGGGTGCGGAAGAGGAAGACGACGTGGTGGATGATCCAGTAACTGACCCAACCTGGCAGGAGGATATGCAGAGCGAGGACAGCAGTGCACAGGGGGAGGGAGGCGTAGCATCACAACAGGCAGTAAGAAGCAGGGTGGTGGCCCCAGGCAGAAGTCAGGCAACCGTTCCCCGGAACAACACGACGACACAAGGTGCCTGTACAAATGTTAGGTCTTCCCGAGTCTGGCAGTTTTTTAAGTTGGATCCAGATGATTCAAAAAAGGCCATTTGCAACACCTGCCGTGCCAGCATCAGCAGGGGTACCAAAACTAGCAGCCTGACCACCACCAGCATGATCAGGCACATGTCAGCCAAGCACCCGACTTTGTGGGAAGTACAACAGAGTCGAGGAGCAGTGCTTGCTGATGTCACTGCTACGTCTTCGCTGGTTGTGCATGCGAGCCAATCCCCTGTCCATGCTGCCTGCGAACAGGCCTCCTCCACTCCTGCACCTGAAGTTGCCTACGCAGAAAGAACACCATCATCAAGCACGTCCTTGTCCCAGCGCAGCGTTCAGTTATCCATTCAGCAAACCTTTGAACGCAGGCGCAAATACACTGCCAACACCCCACAGTTCTAAATGCTAACATTTCGCGACTGCTTGCGCTGGAAATGTTGCCTTTTAGGCTGGTGGAGACAGAAGCATTCCGCGACCTGATGGTGGCAGCTGTCCCACGTTACTCGGTCCCCAGCCGCCACTATTTCTCCCGGTGTGCCGTCCCCGCGTTGCATAACCACGTGTCACAAAACATCACACGTGCCCTGAACAACGCTGTTTCACCCAAGGTCCACCTAACCACAGACACGTGGACAAGTGCTTGTGGGCAAGGCCGCTACATCTCGTTGACGGCACACTGGGTTAATATTGTGGAAGCTGGGACCCAGTCTGAGCGAGGGACGGAACACGTCCTTCCCACACCAAGGTTTGCAGGCCCTACCTCAGTCAGTGTTTCACCCACACTCTACAGCTCCGGAATGTCATGCTCTTCAGCCTCCTCCTCCTCCTGCGCATCCTCATCCACTGTACCCTCCACACCAGTCTCAAGCTGGAAGCACTGCAGCACTGCCTCGGCGAAGCGGCAACAGGCTGTGCTGAAGCTAATCTGCATAGGTGACAAACCCCACAATGCAGAAGAGCTGTGGACAGCTCTGAAACAACAGGCAGATCACTGGCTCACACCTCTGAACCTAAAGCCAGGAAAGGTCGTGTGTGACAATGGCCGGAACCTGGTGGCGGCTTTGAGGCGAGGCCAGCTGACACATGTTCCATGCGTGGCCCATGTGCTCAACCTCGTGGTTCAGCGGTTTCTAAAGTCATACCCAGAGCTGTCTGATCTGCTGGTAAAAGTTCGCCGCCTGTCTGCACATTTTCGAAAGTCACCTACTGCTTCAGCCGGCCTTGCCGGCTTTCAGCGCAGTTTGCATCTTCCGGCTCACAGACTGGTGTGTGATGTCCCCACGCGTTGGAATTCAACTCTGCACATGTTGGTCAGGATATGTGAGCAGAAGAGGGCAGTTGTTGAGTACCTGCATCACCTAAGCCGTCGGGAAATGGGTCAAACTCCACACATAACACCTGAGGAGTGGAGATGGATGTCAGACCTATGTACCATCCTCCAAAACTTTGAGGACTCCACCAAGATGGTGAGTGGTGATGACGCCATTATTAGCGTCACCATACCGCTACTCTGCCTTCTAAAACGGTCTCTGCTGAAAAACAAACATGATGCATTGCATGCGGAGCGCGATGAGTGTCAGCAAGAAACAGTAGTGGGTGTGGGTGATGATAACACACAGCCCAGCCTCGTCTCATCACAACGTGCAGTGGAGGACTATGACGAGGAGGAGGATGAAGACATGGAGCAACTCTCCGGCCAAATTGAGGATATGACATGCACACCAGTCATATCCTCGGTTCAGCGTGGCTGGCCAGAGGACAGGGTAGATGAGGAGGAGGAGGAGGAGGAGGACAGCATGTTCAGTCATCTTGTTGGTCAGGCTACTGAAGTCCTGGCTGTTAAGAGTCTGGCGCACATGGCTGACTTTATGGTAAGCTGCCTGTCTCGTGACCCTCGCGTTAAGAACATCTTGGCCGACAATCATTACTGGTTGGTAACACTGTTAGACCCACGCTACAAGGAGAACTTTTTGTCTCTTATTCCCGTGGAGGAGAGGTCAACCAAAATGCAGCAGTTCCGGAAGGCCATAGTCACGGAAGTAGGCAAAGCATTCCCCTCACAAAACGCTAGCGGCATAGGTCAGGAATCAGTGGACAACCGAGGCGTACAGCCAAGAGAGGCACAAGTCCAATCCGCCAGAGGTAGGGGAACAGTCTTTAAGATGTGGGACAGTTTTCTCAGCCCCTCACGTACCACAGCCCCTGAGGTGCGGGGTAGTGCCACAAGAAATCCTAAGTTTGCCCAGATGCTGAAGGAGTACCTTGCAGATCGAACAACTGTACTCCGACATTCCTCTGTGCCTTACAATTATTGGGTATCCAAGCTGGACACGTGGCATGAATTGGCTCTCTACGCCTTGGAAGTCCTGGCCTGCCCTGCTGCTAGCGTTTTGTCAGAGCGTGTTTTTAGTGCCGCAGGTGGAATCATTACAGATAAACGCACCCGCCTGTCAACTGAAAATGCTGACAGGCTGACTCTGATCAAGATGAACAAGGGTTGGATTGGGCCAGACTTCACCACACCACCAGCAAATGAGAGCGGAATTTAACGTTTGCCATGTACCTCCACTCACCCATGGGTACACACTTCTGGACTTTGGATAATCGCTGGACTGCTCCTCCTTCTCCTCATCCGCCACCATGATGATGACCGTTACAAATTGCAATACTTAGGCCTTTGTTTCAGGTATACCCCCAGTGGTAAATTTTTTTGCCCATTCTTTGCAGAATGGACATTACAACGACAGGAGACCCGCTCCTTTGCAATGGGAACAATGTTTTGAGGCCCTCATGCACGTCTCTACCCAGGGACAACGTGGAGCCTCCCAATTTTTGGCTGCCCTGCCAAAGGGCTATACTATAATACACCCACTTCCTGACAATGGACACTTAATGTTTTGAGGCCCTCATGCACGTCTCTACCCAGGGACAACGTGGAGCCTCCCAATTTTTGGCTGCCCTGCCAAAGGGCTATACTATAATACACCCACTTCCTGACAATGGACACTTAATGTTTTGAGGCCCTCATGCACGTCTCTACCCAGGGACAACGTGGAGCCTCCCAATTTTTGGCTGCCCTGCCAAAGGGCTATACTATAATACACCCACTTCCTGACAATGGACACTTAATGTTTTGAGGCCCTCATGCACGTCTCTATGCAGGGGCATTGGTGAACCTCACAATTTTGGACTGCCCTGGCAAAGGAAAATACTACAAAGACTCACTTCCTCAAAATGGGCACATTAGACTCAAGAGGCCTTCATGTACGTCTCTTCTCAGGGACATCGGAGTGCCACACAATGTTTTCACGTAAAATCTTTCATGTATTAATCTCAAAAAGTAAGTATACACCAGCTCTATCTCACTATTGGGTATGTGCCCTTAACATTTCTGCCATGAAAAATCATTTTGGGGTCATTTTGGATGGTTTTCTGGTGAGTCCGTAAAAATGGCGTAAAACGCGGACAAAATTGTTCACAGCTGTGACTTTTGAGTGATAAATGCTTCAAGGGGTCTTCCCCATGCTGTTGCCATGTCATTTGAGCACTCTTCTGAGACTTTTGTGACATTTTTAGGGTTTCTCCATGCTGCCGGGGGGTCATTTCACAAAAATACTCGGGTCTCCCATAGGATAACATTGGGCTCGTTTCTCGGGCCGAGTACACGAGTATCTTGGGAGGCTCGGCCCGAGCTTCGAGCACCCGAGCTTTTTAGTACTCGCTCATCACTACTAGCAACCTTTCACTGACCGCAACAGCAATATTTCGAGCAAACATTTCCTTGTGTAATAATGAGCTTTTATGTCTGATAACGAAGCGATACATACTCGCTCATCAATCGCTATCATTAAAAAATGTTCATGTCTTATAGGGCTTTAAGAGGTCCACATACACATATATGGTTGGTTGCTCAAGCTGAAATATTCTGGTTAATCAGATATAAAACAATGTGTAAAGGCACCTGGAAAACCTCAGTGATAAGATGAAATTATCAAAGAAGATGTGTCAGATCACACAATGCAAAAGACTCTATACTGTATATACATCAGACAATTGTAAAAGAAAATCTACCTGCAATTCTATATGAGCATTGCAAACATAGGTTCAGTAAAGTTTCATATGCAAGAGCAGCACCATTACATGGAAGCTTGTTGTCATCTGATGCAAGAAGTCAGGCCTTGCTCTCTCATATGTCCAGAACTGATATGGCCTCCTGGTTGAGATGCTTAGGCTGCTCTGTTCTTTACAGATCTCTTGATTGAGATATTTAGGTTCCTCTGGTCTTTACAGGCCTCCTGGTTGAGATACTTAGGCTGCTCTGGTCTTCACAGGTGTTGGGGTTGAGATACTTAGGCTGCTCTGGTCTTTGCATGTGTTGTGGTTGAGATACTTAGGCTGCTCTGGTCTTTACAGGCCTCCTGGTTGGACCTCATTTTTTAACTATATAGGTTGCTCCTGTTTATGACTACTCCCATCTCTCTCCTATGACGAGAGCAAATAGAAGCACTGGACTACACAAAAAACCTTTTGGGCTGCACAGAAAGACACTTAAAAAATCATGGACACAGAAAGCAATTGGATTTTGGAATCAAATAGTAGAACCACTTGGCGAGACTGTTCCAACTAAATGTACATATTTCTAACTATAAAACTTTGATAATCTTGGTATAGTCATATGCTACAAATCACCTGGTCAATAAGAAGTAGCGTAATGGTTTATTACCAAACTAGATATTTATGTTGCGTTCACATAAAAAGATTTTTTATCTTTTTCTTTTCCCTCCTTCTCCCTAATAGACTAGGGGTAATAAGGTCAGATAGGGATTTAGGATTATGTGATTAATAATATACTTGTATTTTAACACATTCAGTTATTTATTATTATTATTATTATTATTATTATTAATAAAAAAAATTATACACCTAAACATTTAATATTTTAAATTAAATGTAAAGCCATTTGAGGCATGTGAATTACCGTCTATATTAGCAAAGACAAAATACCAATGATGATAAGTATCTAATAAGATGCAATTGTTCTAGCAATATTGTGAAAATGATAAAAGAGATTATGTTATATATTAAAAAAAAGACAAAAGTCCAGATAATACAACTCACCACAAATGGAAATCAGGTCCTTCTCCACATATAAAGAGTAGTCCTCATATACACTGCAGCCCCATGCAGTAAAATGCAGAAAAAGGTATATGAGGATACTACCAAATAAAATATTCTTTTTTATTCAGACATGGTGAAAAACAGCCTTCTCAGCTTGTGAAAGACGCTCCTCTGACGCATTCTGGCACCTTTTTCGACCTTAATCATAGATCTTTTTTTTTTCCTTTAGGAACAATAAATTTATTAGGGAGGCTAGATGTTGATTTTAGATAGTCTCAGAATTAAAAATGAGTAGATCATTTAAAAATAAAAGTCATAAAGTTTGTCAAATTTACTCTAATAATTTTATTTGCAGCGAATTTGTTCACAGTGAATTGAAGAGAGAGAAGAAAAAGAGACAAAAAGAGAGAGAGACTGTACACTCCGAGTTATTGTACAGCGGTGATAAGTGAGAAGGTTGTGAGATATTTCAGTACAAATACAGCAGAACAAATCCACCATTTCAGTAATCAATTTCTACATATCGCTGAGCAGAGTATTTGGCAATTTTTAGGGATTTTTTACCTATCTCTATTACTGAGCTCTAATATCTTCATACTAGCTAAATATGACATTTAAAGGGAACCTCTCACTATTAAACTAAAAGTATCACCTTCTACAGCTCCTGGGCTGCATTCTATGAAGGTGCACCTTTTTCCTTGACTCCCTTTGCAGACCGCAAAAATAACTTTATAAAACATGACCTTAAGGTATGCTAATGACCTGTGTGGCTCAGATGGGCGGGCTCTTTTTCAGCTCCTGTCCCCCCCTCCTGCCACTGTTCGTTGTTCTCCTTTCATGATTGACGTGATGATGCCTCCATTATCATCCTTGTTGCTCTTTCAAATCTCACACCTGTACAGTCATGTCTACTCGCGCAGGCGCAGTTCGCTGTGTCATATGTCGGGCAGAGCAGAAAACATAGCTGCCCTCACGCGCACCGGTGAGCTAAATGCGCAGGAACGAGGATTAGGTCAGGTACAAGGATGACGCTGGTGAGCTCATGCACAGCGCGGACCATAATCTAACCATAATAAAAACATACAGTGGATAAAAAGCTCAGCGTGTAGATAAGGTTTGATCCTTGTCTACATGCTGAGCTTTTTAACCTCCTGTATGTTTTTTATGGATTTTTAACAATAAAGCTTCAGAGTTTTTCCAAGATAGTTGCTGGCTTTTTCCACTTCTCTTGATCATCACTGTTACACCAGGGGACGGGCTAATGTGCCTGGCACCATCCACCATATGGGATACATATAGGACTAGGTGAGCTGTGATAACGTATTCTTTTTGTTTATATACTTCCTCATGGAGGGTGATCTTGTGGCAAGAAACAATATCAACAGTTTAATGAAATCTCTTATAATAAACAATAATCCAGAGGAATGGAGACTCTTTATTGATTCGTCCAAAACAAGCCTAAAAACCATTTTTATGCACAATGGCAATGTTCTATCTTCATTTCCAGTTGGTTATGCAGTCCACATGAGAGAATCCTTTGAGAACATGAAACAGCTGTTGAGGCATCTGCACTATGACCAACATTTGTGGCCCCTCTGTGGGGAGTTAAAGTTGGTTGCCCTCTTAAATGGTCTCCAGGGTGGTTACACAGAGTACTGCTGCTTTCTGTGGGAGAGGGATAGTCATGCTAGAGAATATCACTACAATAAGGCTATGTGCGCACAGTGCATTTTTCGCGGTGTTTTTGCGCGTTTTTCGGGTGCGTTTTTGGCCTCAAAACTGCAGGACTTTGCTTCCCCAGCAAAGTCTATGAGTTTTCATTTTTGCTGTCCGCACACATCTGTTTTTTTTCAGCTGCGTTTTTGTGGTGCCACAAAAACGCAGCATGTCAATTATTCCCGCGTTTTTCACTGCGCTTTTCATCCATTGAGTTCAATGGGATGTTGAAAGACGCAATGAGAAACACAAATAGCTGCGTTTTGGTGCGTTTCTAAGACCAAAAACGCAGCTATAAACGCAGGAGGTGGGTAGTAAAGTGACTGTACAGGAAGAGGATTCCTTCTGTCAGTATATACAGAAGCGTGAATCCTCCCGGTACCGTCACCGCCGCTTCCACCTCCCGTCCTGTGCATGTATGCTGCCGTGCGGCGCCATGTCTGGGCGGGAGGTGGAAGCGGCTGCGAAAACAAAAGTTAACAGTAGAAAAAAAAAAAAGTTATACTCACCTGTCTGCAGACTCCCGGTGCCATGCCCGCTCCCATCTCCTCTCACGGTATCGCCACCCCCCGCTCCGGCTGTGTGCAGACGGCCGGGAAACCTCCGATGGATGCAGGACCTGGCGATGGATCACCTGATGCAGTCACCTGACGCATCAGGTGATCGTAAGTATCGCGGTGACGCGGGCGCCCGGCCGGTATCAGCGGATGCGTCAGGAGACTTCATCCCTGATTATCGGCAGCTGCTGCAGCGATCGGACGGGATCAGACTCCGCTACAGGAGCTGCAGGTAATCAGCACATAAGTGAGTATTATTATTTTTTTTTTTTTTTTTTGCACCGATGCATCTGCTGATCGTATAAACGGCTTTTATACAATCAGCTGATGTGTGATGGGATTCAGGCACTTGATCCTGACACATCATCTGATCGCTTTGCCTTCCAGCAAACCGATCAGATGATATTGGATCCGGATTGGACGGCGCGGGACCCTGACCCAGGATTACTGCGGAGGGGGGTTCTTTATTTCAATAAAGATGGAGTCACTAATGCCTGCGCAATCACGTCACCAGCGGTCACACTGTGCAGTGCCGCGAGAGTGGCACGGCGCATGCGCGAGACCTCGGGAGCATTGGGCGGTGTCCTCAGTATGGAAATGAGCGATGGGGGATGGCGTAAAGCGGCAGGAGGGAGACTAACGGACGCAAGAGAGCCCACCCCTGTGTACAGAAAAAAATATTTGCATACAAAAAGTAAGACTTTATAAACTATTTATTTAGTTCTCAAAGGGGGCAGAATAGCAACAGGAACCTTGCTAAAATGCAGCACAGGAGCTGCGGAGGGGGAATCTTTTAGGTTTATTACAAAATTTCTGCTGACAGGTTCCCTTTAATGAAAATGGAGCAACAGGGGTTGATGAAATTGATCAGTACTGTATGTCCCTAGAGATAACTGAAATAATTGGTAAAACATGTTAATGAGATCAAGTCATTAATGAATTCATGTTATAGTAATTTATAATAATATACCCATACATTGTTATGGGTCTAAATTGTGCCTTTGATTTTGTTGTTTCCTTTTTTGCCCAGGAATTCTTCCCTAGAAACATTGCATCTAGCAGAAATATAGGGCCATGTGCATAATCCCTTTCTCAGAGGTTTCTGTTACTGTTACGGCAAGCTTATTCAGCTGATAGCAGTACCATCTAACTCCCCCATACACATACATTCTCAGCTCTGTTGAGTGAGCAGGTGTTTTCTATGGATGGGAAGAGACATTTAGAAAGTATCAGACACATCTAACAGCAGTTTATATTATGAATAAAAAAGGATAGTGAAATTCGAAATCCAATATTTGGATTCTTTTTTTTTTACAATTATCATTTTAACAGATTTTTGTGGTACCCACAAATAGTCTGCTTAAACTGTTGAAATAAGTGCGTCCGACTGATATTAACCTAAAATGTAGGAGCACTTCAAGAAATTACATTGCGTGTACCCTTTAGGAGCAATGTCTGATATAAAGTTCATTCTCTGTTGTGTCCAGCTATATTACAGTGCCAGCCCTATATATATATTCCAGGTGATAACATTTATAACTGAGCACAACATCTAACTATTTGTACAATGATGCTCATCACAAAAAAAGGTTGAATTTGCTGATTTTTATTTTTTATTAGGAAAAAGCAAAAAGCTGTTGAGGCCTCTAAAGTTGAGTTCATGTCTTTAAACGTCATTCTATTGTTTTGATGTGATTTTCTTCTTAAAATAGAGTATGTTTTTTTCCAGTTATAGATTTGATTATTCATGTAATCCTTAAGATCATATTGGAATTTGTTTTTTTTTTATTTTCCGTAATCAGGGATTCTAGTTTTTTGAGATTACAGTGAACCTTGGTTAACGAGAACAATCTGTTCTGGGAGAGTGCTTGTTAACCAAGTTACTCATTCAGCAAAGCAAGATTTCCCATAGGAAATCATTGCAATGCAGACAATTTGTTCCACAACTTGTTAAATGTCCCATCCTGGTCCCCTATTGTGTCATTCCACACATGCACAAACACACACAAACACACACAAACACACACAAACACACACAAACACATACAAACACACACAAACACACAAGCACGCACACATACATTATGCTCACCTTATCTTCCGTTTCATCGCCGGTCTCCTGGGACTTGCTGTTCACTAGTTCGGGCTGTGTATCGGGTTACCATCACGACGAGGGAGGTACTTCTGCTGCCAGAGCACTGACGTCAAATGCAGGAGCTGATTGCCTCTGATTGGCCAGTACGCTGCATTTGAGTAGTGGTGACAGAGGAAGTTCCTGCTTCATCGCTATGGTTGCCCATGCACAGCCTATACTGGCGAACTACAGGACCCAGGAGGCCGGCGATGGAATGGAATGTACACATATTATGCTCGCCTTACCTTCCATTCCATCGCCGGCATCCTGGATCTTGTAGTTCGCCGTGAGAATTCCTCCCTTGTCGCGATGTACCGGCACACTACAAGAACCATTAGGCTGGCGATGGAACGGAAGGTAAGGTGAGCATAATGCTGTATGTGTGTGTGACTGTGTGTGTATGTTTGTATGTGTTTGTGCATGCTCGTGTGTGTTTGTGCGGAATGCAAGTGCGGGTTAGAGCGCGGTGGATGTACGGAACCGGAAGTGTGTGTGGTGAGTATTTTGCTCGTACAGCAAAGCTTTCTCATAAACCGAGTTACAAATTTACAGAAAGCTTTGCTTGTTAAGCGAAATTCTCATTAACTGGGTTACTCGTTAAGCGAGGTTCCACTGTACTATCTGTTTTTTTCTTTTAATTTGGGAAAATCCTAGAGGGGAATAAAATTGTTAGCTGTCTCTTTTGTAGATCTTTAATGTCCAGTTTAATGTAGACTAATTGTCGTTCTTCTTTAATAATTAATTCAATTAATTTTAGTGACCATTGGCTCAAAGTATCATTCCATTTAGCTTGAAAATCTTCACCATAAGATGCAGTAACAGTCTTTTTAGATGCAGTCCCCGGGGTATCCTTTGTTTAGATAAATATGTTTTTAGGGTATTTTGATTACACCAGATTTTGAGTTCTCGGGTCATTAAATTTTCTAGATCTTGCATTATGGTGAAAAGATTATTGTTCATGTCCATTGTAGAAGCAGCATCTTGACAAAATAATTTAGCACGTTTGTCCAGTCTTTGTGTATTATCGTCTATGTTGACAAATCTTGTATTAGTTTGATCCATTTTTCATTTTAGTTACAATGCTCCAAAAAATAAGCAATGGCCAGCAAAAAACAATTTCATAGAGAAATATAAAAATACCTCAAGCAGCCTTTTTTAGAGAGGGGGTTACAGCAACCGGAGCATTAGGAGAGGGTATGCAAGGATCAAGGGCACACCAAATAGCAAAATACTCAGGTATGTGCCCAAATATGACGAATAAGAATCTGAAATATGCTTTATTGGGACATACAATCATGAGTGGGAGGTTATGCAGTCCATCCTGAAGAAACATTGGCGAATACTTAAGACAGATCCTTTTCTAACGTCTGTTTTATCACATGCCCCCCTCATGACAGCTAGAAGATCTAAAAATCTGAACAACATCATGGTGCACATTATGTGCCCAAGATCAGCAATCCATTTAGATCGCGGGGCTCTACCTGGGGTTGTTACTCACGCGGCTATTGCCTGGTATGTATGAACATTCCTCAGTGTACCACTTGTGCATCTAGAAATGGCAAAAAATATGACATCAGACACTACTTCTCATGTGCCACTACTTATATTCTCTATTCGGCAACTTGTCCATGCTCCCTGACCTATGTGGGCCTCATATCCCGTGGGTTCCGCATTAGAGTCAGTTAAAACGTTAGGGACATTGAAGCAGCCAGGACCGTGAATGACATCACCCTATTAAAACATTTCACAGACATTCAAACTTCATCATGAGTGTAATTCTAGAGATCTGAAATTCTGTCAGATTGATGTCATCCACGGAGGCATTAGGGGTGCTGATCTAAAAGTGAAATTGGCTCAGTGTGAATTGAATTGGATCGCCACCCTTGATACTCTTGTCTTTAAAGGACTTAATGAATCATTAAGTGTTGCCCCATTCTTGGGAATTCTAATTCCTGGTCCCCTTTAAATATGGAGTTTTTGTTTTTAATATGTAAATTTTTTTGTATTTTATGTGTATTGTCTCTAACATTCATACATATTTTATATACAGGTATAAATTTATTTTATTTTCATTGATAGCCATTTATATTTACCATCTATTTGTGCTGAATGTGTGGAAAATGGAACATATTATCTGATACCTGGAGGATAAATGGAGCAACAATGCCCTGATATTTAATTATACTGTTTTATGAGATTTTCTATGCAGTGTTTTTTGTATAGTAGAGAAATATAAAAATACATATATGTCTTTCCAAAAATGTTATTCTATAAAATTGGGAACACATATATGTTTGCCATATTCATGAATTCTATCCAGCTATGTATTTTGTAAAAAATGTATGGACTTCTCTATATTGTTGTAATAGCTTTCATTTTTAATGTAATCTTAGAATATTGGGTGCTTTTTGCTGACACTCTTTGGTAGTGATACTCCCAATTTTAATTTAACCCCACCTTGATTACAACGGAGGGTAGTAACCTTCTTTTTAAATTAGATCACTTTCACACAGGTAGTTGTTGGACCATGAGGAAGGCATAAATATGCGCCGAAACGCATAGTCCTGAGCAGTAAAACACCCTCTTACCTGACATATATGTGATGTAGCTGTTATATACTTTTTAAAATGTTGGATAATAAAACACGAAAACTTTTTAACTTAAAAGGAATCTACTACATTTGTCCGCTTGATTTTGCTTTTTCCTAATGAAAAATACAATTTAGCGAATTCCTCATTTTTTTTGCGGCTGCCTCCCACCCTCCTCCGTGCAGACTTTCACATATGAGCTGCAATCCACTAAATAATTTACTGGTAAGCTGGCAATTTCTTTACTTTTTATATTTTTTATTAGGTTTTCTGCAATGAAGAGTTGGAAGAAGTTATACTTGCTAAAAACGTGAATAGATTTTTCCAGGACCTACAAAATGTCCTGTCCAGAATATAAATTTAAAGTGTAACCACTAGAATACTGTTATGTAGTAATGAAGTACATTGGCCTGTGTGTGTTTTTTCAAGACCATCCCCTGAAGAAATGCTATATTTTGAATTATATACTGTTAGCTGAGCATTCTTAGAATGATAGTGAACAGATACCTCAAGGTTACAGCTTATATTACTTGAAACTTTGATTATTTTGTCTAGAATGTATTCCATAGAGGGAATAAGTAATATTACCTAACATTTTCTATATAATTTATTTACAAAAAAAGTCATAGTCACTTTGGAACTCATACAGTAGAGATTTTGAAAAGCCCAAAAAGTTAATTCAGACTATTTTCTGTTGATCATTGTCACCTTTTTAAGTCAGGCTAGTGCGAATGAAGACATTTTTGGTTAATTTATATCTGGATCCCCAGTAATGTGCAACAATTTATTTAAAGAGATCAACTCTGCTAAATCAAGTTGTTTGCTGTATCAGCTGTACTCTTCCAGGCTGCTGTCCACACACTTGGCTCTGCTACATCAAGGTCCCTGTATGCCATGTCAGCTTTGCAGTTCTAAGGAGCTTACCGAAGGACATTGACTGCACACTAGTTCTTCTGTACCAACTTGCCTGACCAACTACATTGCCTGGAGCTCCCAGGTGTTGTCCGCACACTTGACTCTACTATTCCAAGGTACTGGTTCATATGTCATATGTGATATCCAGCATATTCTCTGATACACATGACATACAGCTTATCCAGGTCTACTGATCTTTACTCTTCCATCAGCTACTGGGCCAATCCAACGTTGATGTATCGAATGTCTTCTTTCTGTTTTGCTTGACCTTGATCTAAAACTTAGAAAATTCACCTCACTAAGTAAACCATAACAGAATCCCAACAACTCAGCCAAAAAGTGGTATACCATGAAATAGTTAGAGTGGAGTCACTGAGTTCTGAGGTGCATAAAAGTCTGCAAAGCTCTGCTGACTCAAGGACTGCGATGCTCCAAACCACCCCTACTATTAACATCATCATCTCAAAAAGTGAGCATTGTGAGCTTTATGCTGTGGGTTTCTATGATCAAGCAGATACGATGTCAAGCATCAGATGCAGTGGTGAAAAGCACACTTTCACTGGACTCTGTAGCAGTGGAAAACATTTTGCTGACTATCGAATTATGCAAGTTTGATGGACAAGTCTGGGTTTGGGAGAACAATTTTAAAGCTCTAAACATTTTGGACAGTTGTACATTCTTAACATTGTTGTAACACTTTGGGGCAGGTTGTCCTCTGTTCCAATAGAAGTTTGTCCCAGTCTAAAAATCAGAGTCTATAAAGACTTGAGTGGGTAAGCTAAAATGGGAGAGCTTAACTTATCTCCACCAAGCTCTGACCTCAAACCTGTTGAACACCTTTGGAATGAACTAGAACAGAGTTTGCAAGCCATAACCTCTTGTTCAAGATTAGTATTTTATCTCACAAATGTTCTTCCGGTCTACCAGGCAAAAAATTTTAAAGGACGCATTCAAAAATCCTATAGACACGATTTCCAGAAGAGAGGAAACTGGAATAGCAGCTTAATTATTTTAATGTCTATATATTTAGAATGGGATGTCATAAAATCTCCTCTAGGTGTAATGTATAGTGGTCCTTTGTCCACACAGTATATCTGAAAAAAATGTCTCAGGAATACTGATGAGCGAGTACTAAAAAGCTCGGGTGCTCGAGGCTCGGGCCAAGCATCCCAAGATACTCGGGTACTCGACCCGAGCACCGAGCCCAATGTTATCCTATGGGAGACCCGAGTATTTTTGTGAAATGACCCCCGGCAGCATGTAGAAACCCTAAAAATGGCACAAAAGTCTCAGAAGAGTGCTCAAATGACATGGCAACAGCATGGGGAAGACCCCTTGAAGCATTTATCTCTCAAAAGTCACAGCTGTGAACAATTTTGTCCGCGTTTTACGCCATTTTTATGGACTCACCAGAAAACCTTCCAAAATGACACCAAAATGAATTTTCATGGCGGAAATGTTAAGGGCACATACCCAATAGAGAGATAGAGCTAATGTATGTTACTTTTTGAGATTAATACATGAAAGATTTTACGTAAAACATTGTGTGGCACTCCGATGTCCCTGAGAAGAGACGTACATAAAGGCCTCTGAGTCTAATGTGCCCATTTTGAGGAAGTGAGTCTTTGTAGTATTTTCCTTTGCCAGGGCAGTCCAAAATTGTGAGGTTCACCAATGCCCCTGCATACAGACGTGCATGATGGCCTGTAAACCTGAAGTGCCCATTGTAAGGAAGTGGGTCTATTGTAGTATAGCCCTTTGGCAGGGCAGTCAAAAATTGGGAGGCTCCACGTTGTCCCTGGATACAGACGTGAATGATGGCCTGTAAACCTGAAGTGCCCATTGTAAGGAAGTGGGTCTATTGTAGTATAGCCCTTAGGCAGGGCAGCCAAAAATTGGGAGGCTCCACGTTGTCCCTGGATAGAGATGTGCATGAGGGCCTGTAAACCTGAAGTGCCTATTGTAAGGAAGTGGGTCGATTGTAGTATAGCCCTTTGGCAGGGCAGCCAAAAATTGGGAGGCTCCACGTTGTCCCTGGATAGAGATGAGCGAACCGGTCGCGGTTCGGCTCGAGGTTGGTTCGCCGAACGGACCTCCCGTTCGAGTTCGGTTCGTCGAACGTTCGACGAACCGAACTCGAACTGCATAGGAAACAATGGCAGGCAATCACAAACACAGAAAAACACCTAGAAAACACCCTCAAAGGTGTCCTAAAGGTGACAAACAACTCAAACACATTGGAAAGTGACAAGGACATATACTCATGCGAAAACAAAACAGCTGGACAAGGAAAAAGAGGAGGACACACAGATATAGGCATGGCACGCCCTTCTAAAATCATGTAAAACACCGCAAGGTGACTCCAAGCGGAGTCTCCATTTTTTCCAAAAATTGGGCCACACACACACCCACCCCTTCAGTGGCAGCAGTTGTGCCCCAGTTGTACACTTCACAGCTACATTTGCATCAAGCACATTCAAAAATACGCCATTCTTATCCGTCCCCAGGATGACACCGGGGTAGGTAGCAAAGTCTTTCCTGATCCCAGCTCTGTTCATCTTGGCTTCTTTTAAAAACACATCAAGCAAGGGTTACTCCAAGCGGAGTCTCCCTTTTTTTCCAAAAATTGGGCCACACAGACACCCACCCCATCAGTGGCAGCACTTGGGCCCTAGTTGCAAACAGGATGTTTTGATTTGCATCAAGCACATTCAAAAATACGCCATTCTTATCCGTCCCCAGGATGACACCGGGGTAGGTAGCAAAGTCTTTGCTGATCCCAGCTCTGTTCATCTTGGCTTCTTTTAAAAACACATCAAGCAAGGGTTACTCCAAGCGGAGTCTCCCTTTTTTTCCAAAAATTGGGCCACACAGACACCCACCCCATCAGTGGCAGCACTTGGGCCCTAGTTGCAAACAGGATGTTTTGATTTGCATCAAGCACATTCAAAAATACGCCATTCTTATCCGTCCCCAGGATGACACCGGGGTAGGTAGCAAAGTCTTTCCTGATCCCAGCTCTGTTCATCTTGGCTTCTTTTAAAAACACATCAAGCAAGGGTTACTCCAAGCGGAGTCTCCCTTTTTTTCCAAAAATTGGGCCACACAGACACCCACCCCATCAGTGGCAGCACTTGGGCCCTAGTTGCAAACAGGATGTTTTGATTTGCATCAAGCACATTCAAAAATACGCCATTCTTATCCGTCCCCAGGATGACACCGGGGTAGGTAGCAAAGTATTTCCTGATCCCAGCTCTGTTCATCTTGGCTTCTTTTAAAAACACATCAAGCAAGGGTTACTCCAAGCGGAGTCTCCCTTTTTTCCAAAAATTGGGCCACACAGACACCCACCCCATCAGTGGCAGCACTTGGGCCCTAGTTGCAAACAGGATGTTTTGATTTGCATCAAGCACATTCAAAAATACGCCATTCTTATCCGTCCCCAGGATGACACCGGGGTAGGTAGCAAAGTCTTTGCTGATCCCAGCTCTGTTCATCTTGGCTTCTTTTAAAAACACATCAAGCAAGGGTTACTCCAAGCGGAGTCTCCCTTTTTTTCCAAAAATTGGGCCACACAGACACCCACCCCATCAGTGGCAGCACTTGGGCCCTAGTTGCAAACAGGATGTTTTGATTTGCATCAAGCACATTCAAAAATACGCCATTCTTATCCGTCCCCAGGATGACACCGGGGTAGGTAGCAAAGTATTTCCTGATCCCAGCTCTGTTCATCTTGGCTTCTTTTAAAAACACATCAAGCAAGGGTTACTCCAAGCGGAGTCTCCCTTTTTTCCAAAAATTGGGCCACACAGACACCCACCCCATCAGTGGCAGCACTTGGGCCCTAGTTGCAAACAGGATGTTTTGATTTGCATCAAGCACATTCAAAAATACGCCATTCTTATCCGTCCCCAGGATGACACCGGGGTAGGTAGCAAAGTCTTTGCTGATCCCAGCTCTGTTCATCTTGGCTTCTTTTAAAAACACATCAAGCAAGGGTTACTCCAAGCGGAGTCTCCCTTTTTTTCCAAAAATTGGGCCACACAGACACCCACCCCATCAGTGGCAGCACTTGGGCCCTAGTTGCAAACAGGATGTTTTGATTTGCATCAAGCACATTCAAAAATACGCCATTCTTATCCGTCCCCAGGATGACACCGGGGTAGGTAGCAAAGTCTTTGCTGATCACAGCTCTGTTCATCTTGGCTTCTTTTAAAAACACATCAAGCAAGGGTTACTCCAAGCGGAGTCTCCCTTTTTTTCCAAAAATTGGGCCACACAGACACCCACCCCATCAGTGGCAGCACTTGGGCCCTAGTTGCAAACAGGATGTTTTGATTTGCATCAAGCACATTCAAAAATACGCCATTCTTATCCGTCCCCAGGATGACACCGGGGTAGGTAGCAAAGTCTTTGCTGATCACAGCTCTGTTCATCTTGGCTTCTTTTAAAAACACATCAAGCAAGGGTTACTCCAAGCGGAGTCTCCCTTTTTTCCAAAAATTGGGCCACACAGACACCCACCCCATCAGTGGCAGCACTTGGGCCCTAGTTGCAAACAGGATGTTTTGATTTGCATCAAGCACATTCCAAATCCACAAGCATTTACTCTCCCCAGGATGACACAGGGGTAGTAAATTCCTTCTGGATCCATGACTTGTTCATTTTGATGAACGTCAGTCTGTCCACATTGTCACTGGACAGACGCGTGCGCTTATCTGTCAGCACACACCCAGCAGCACTGAATACACGTTCAGAGACAACGCTGGCAGCTGGACACGACAAAATCTCCAAGGCGTAACTGGAGAGCTCTGGCCATTTTTCTATGTTTGAAGCCCAAAAGGAGCAAGGCTCCAGTTGCACAGTCATGGCATCGATGTTCATTTGGAGATACTCCTGTATCATCCTCTCCAGCCGTTGAGTATGTGTCAGACTTGTTGTCTCTGGTGGCCTTGCAAAAGAGGGTCTAAAAAAATTATGAAAAGATTCCATAAAATTGCTGTTACCGGCACCAGATACGGTCCTACTGGTACGGGTAGACTGGTGAAGATGACGAGACCGTCCCATGTTTGTCAAGTTACAACTGGGAGATTCCCTCCCTGCACCTGCACGGTTGTTTGGTGGAAAAGCCGAGCTAAGATCGAGTAACAGCTTCTGCTGATACTCCTGCATACGTGCGTCCCTTTCTATGGCTGGAATTATGTCACAAAATTTGGACTTGTACCGGGGATCTAATAGTGTGGCAATCCAGTAGTCATCATCACTTCTAATTTTGACAATACGACTGTCATGTTGGAGGTAGTGCAACAAAAAGGCACTCATGTGTCTTGCGCAGCCATGCGGACCAAGTCCACGCTGTGTTTGTGGCATAGAGGTGCTACCCGTTCTTTCTTCCTCTGACATCTCCCCCCAACCTCTTTCAACTGAAATTTGACCAAGGTCTCCCTCATCCGCTGAGTCTTCCATGTCCATGGACAGTTCGTCCTCCATTTCTTCATGTTCTCCTGCACCTTGCTCAACATTTCGCCTGCTACTATGCGCCCTTGTCGATCCCTGTTCCCCATGGTCCCATGCCTGCTGCGTTGGTGATGATGAACGTCTGGACCTTGGTGATGTTGTTGTCCCTTGCACATATGAATCCTCCTGTAGTTCCTCCCCTTCATGTTGTCCCACCCCCTGACTCCGAATAGTGTTTAGCGTGTGCTCCAGCATGTAAATGATTGGAATCGTCATGCTGATAATGGCATTGTCAGAGCTAAACATATTCGTCGCCATGTCGAAACTGTGCAGAAGGGTGCATAGGTCCTTGATCTGAGACCACTCCATCAGGGTGATCTGCCCCACCTCTGCATCTCGTTGGCCCAGGCTATACGTCATGACGTATTGCACCAGGGCTCTGCGGTGCTGCCACAGTCGCTGTAACATGTGGAGAGTTGAATTCCAGCGTGTCGCCACATCGCATTTCAGGCGATGAACCGGCAGGCCGAAAGACTTCTGTAGCGATGCAAGTCGCTCAGCTGCGGCGCTTGAACGCCGGAAGTGAGCAGACAGTTTTCGTGCCCTGTTCAGAAGGCCATCTAGGCCGGGATAGTGTGTTAAAAATTGCTGCACGACAAGGTTCAACACGTGAGCCATACAAGGTACGTGTGTCACCTTGCCCAGGCGAAGGGCCGCACCCAGGTTTGCAGCATTGTCGCACACGGCCTTACCAGGCTGCAGGTTGAGTGGAGACAACCATTTATTAAACTCGGACCGCAGAGCTGACCACAACTCCTCAGCTGTGTGACTCTTATTACCAAGACATGTCAAGCTAAAGACCGCCTGATGCCGTTGCGCTCGGCTGCCAGCATAGTAATGAGGCGTGCGTGATTCCTTCTGCGCAGTGAGAACGCTGGTGGCCTGACCAGGCAGGCTTGGGGCGGAGGTGGAGGACCCAGATGAGGTGGAGGATGCAGAAACTGTGGCGGAACTTGGACAGACAGAGGATTGACACACAAGTCGTGGGGACGGCAAGACTTGTGCAGCAGACCCTTCACCATCTATCACCATAGTTACCCAGTGCCCAGTCAGCGACATGTAACGTCCCTGTCCATGCTTACTGGTCCAAGTATCGGTGGTGAAATGCACCCGTTCACACACAGAGTTTCTCAAGGAAGCGGTGATGTTGTGTGCGACATGCTGGTGTAGCGCGGGCACACCTTTCTTAGAGAAGTAGTGGCGACTAGGCATCTGGTACTGGGGCACAGCGACAGACATAAGGTCTCTAAAATCCTGTGTGTCCACTAGGCGGAAAGGCAGCATTTCGGTAGCCAACAGCTTACAGAGGGATAGAGTCAACCTCTTAGCTTTGTCATGGGTCGGAGGAAGTGGCCTTTTATTTGACCACATCTGAGGGACAGAGATCTGGCTGCTGTGTGTAGACGGTGTTGAGTAGGGTGTCCCTGGAAAAATGCAGGTTTGTGAGGAAAGTGCAGGCGGAGACATGATGTTGCCTTCATCCAACGTTGGTGCTATCGATGTCTGAGAGAGCTGTACACACTCACTTGTTTCCCCTTCCAAACCAACTGACGACCTTACAAGCAAACTGCCTGTTGCGGTTACAGTGGTGGAAGTTTTGCGTGGAAAAACAGGTGTGACAGCTGTCCCCACAGTCCTAGAAGATGAAGAGCGCGCGGATGCACTGGAAGGGGCGGGCGGTGGATGGTTCGCTCCGCTAGCCGGCATTGCAGCACGGTGAGCTTCCCACCGGGACTTATGATATTTATTCATGTGACGATTCATGGAAGAAGTTGTCAAACTGCTGAGGTTTTGACCTCTACTAACAGAATCATGACAAATGTTACATATCACATGAGTTGGGCGATCTTTTTCGATGTGAAAAAAGGCCCAGGCTAGGCAAGGCTTAGAGGCCATGCGACCTGTTGATCCACCCCGAATAATGCTCATAGGCAGAGTGGTGGCTGAGGATGCAGTTGTAGACATGCTACCAGTGCTCCGACTCTGTCCAGGAAGGCGCAAGGTAACTTCGTCGTCGGTTGCATCCTCCTCCACCGCCTCTGTTGACCTCCTCGAGTGCCTGACTGGGGGTTGACAGTAGGTGGGATCTAGAACGTCATCATCAATTGTTGTGTTTGCACTCCCCTCCCCCTCAGACCGAGCCTCTTCTTGCCCTGACCGAATATTTAAGTTGTCATCCCAATCGGGTATCTGCGTCTCATCTTCATCAGTATGTTCCTCATTGTCTATAACCACAGGTGTTACAGTTTGTGACAAAGGGTCAACATTATGCTCAGAAACTTGGTCCTCACGGCCTGAATCTGAGTCACAAAGGTTCTGGGCATCACTGCAGACCATTTCCTGTTCTGTACTCACTGTAGCTTGGGAGCAGACCTCTGATTCCCAGGCTATAGTGTGACTGAACAGCTCTGCAGACTCAGCCATCTCAGTTCCACCATACTGTGCAGGGCTGATGGAGACTTCAGAGCTGGGAGAAATCAAGTGTGATTGGGATGACAACTCAGAGGAATGGTGTTTTTTGGATGCGGTACTTGAAGTGGCTGAGAGGGCACTTGTTGGACCACTTGAGATCCATTCAAGCATTTTCCTTTTTTGCCCATCATCTACCTTTGTTCCTCTTGTTCGTGTCCGTAAAAAAGGGAGCACATCGGATTGTCCACAATAAGTAGTAGACATCTTACTTTTGCTAGTAGATGGTCTATCTTCAGCAGATGATAATGGAGCTTTGCCACCTTCCCCACTGACAAAACATTTTTTGCCTTTTCCACCACGCCTCTTCCCCTTTCCACCAGCATCTGTCATTTTGCCACTCATGTTGATTGCGACAAGTTTGTGGACTGAAAATGTGGTAGTAAAAATTGAGAGGTGGTGAAGATTGCAGTGGTGGTCTAGCTTTATTAACAGCAGAATAATAAAGAATAAATATCCCTGACAATGTAACTTAGTTATAATTCGTTGGAGTGTGCAACGCAGGCAGACGTGCTGCAAATGTCTTGGCACTAGTGGGACTATAGCAAAGTCCAATAGCCACGTATAGGATGCCACTAGGTACACTGAGTGTTTGCTAGTATAATGGCTTCGTTATAATTAGTTGGAGTGTGCAACGCAGGCAGATGCGCTCTGCAAATGTCTTGGCACTAGTGGGACTATAGCAAAGTCCAATAGCCACGTATAGGATGCCACTAGGTACACTGAGTGTTTGCTAGTATAATGGCTTCGTTATAATTTGTTGTAGTGTGCAACGCAGGCAGATGCGCTTTGCAAATGTCTTGGCACTAGTGGGACTATAGCAAAGTCCAATAGCCACGTATAGGATGCCACTAGGTACACTGAGTGTTTGCTAGTATAATGGCTTCGTTATAATTTGTTGTAGTGTGCAACGCAGGCAGATGCGCTCTGCAAATGTCTTGGCACTAGTGGGACTATAGCAAAGTCCAATAGCCACGTATAGGATGCCACTAGGTACACTGAGTGTTTGCTAGTATAATGGCTTCGTTATAATTAGTTGGAGTGTGCAACGCAGGCAGATGCGCTCTGCAAATGTCTTGGCACTAGTGGGACTATAGCAAAGTCCAATAGCCACGTATAGGATGCCACTAGGTACACTGAGTGTGTGCTAGTATAATGGCTTCGTTATAATTAGTTGGAGTGTGCAACGCAGGCAGATGCGCTCTGCAAATGTCTTGGCACTAGTGGGACTATAGCAAAGTCCAATAGCCACGTATAGGATGCCACTAGGTACACTGAGTGTTTGCTAGTATAATGGCTTCGTTATAATTTGTTGTAGTGTGCAACGCAGGCAGATGCGCTCTGCAAATGTCTTGGCACTAGTGGGACTATAGCAAAGTCCAATAGCCACGTATAGGATGCCACTAGGTACACTGAGTGTGTGCTAGTATAATGGCTTCGTTATAATTAGTTGGAGTGTGCAACGCAGGCAGATGCGCTCTGCAAATGTCTTGGCACTAGTGGGACTATAGCAAAGTCCAATAGCCACGTATAGGATGCCACTAGGTACACTGAGTGTTTGCTAGTATAATGGCTTCGTTATAATTTGTTGGAGTGTGCAACGCAGGCAGATGCGCTCTGCAAATGTCTTGGCACTAGTGGGACTATAGCAAAGTCCAATAGCCACGTATAGGATGCCACTAGGTACACTGAGTGTTTGCTAGTATAATGGCTGAGTTTAAAAAACTTGGAGTGTGCAATGCAGGCAGATGTGCTCTGCTAATGTCTTTGCACTAGTGGGACTATAGCAAAGTCCAATAGCCACGTATAGGATGCCACTAGGTACACTGAGTGTTTGCTAGTAAAATTGCTTAGTTTAAAAAACTTGGAGTGTGCAATGCAGGCAGATGTGCTCTGCAAATGTCTTGGCCCTAGTGGGACTATAGCAAAGTCCAATAGCCACGTATAGGATGCCACTAGGTACACTGAGTGTGTGCTAGTATAATGGCTTCGTTATAATTAGTTGGAGTGTGCAACGCAGGCAGATGCGCTCTGCAAATGTCTTGGCACTAGTGGGACTATAGCAAAGTCCAATAGCCACGTATAGGATGCCACTAGGTACACTGAGTGTTTGCTAGTATAATGGCTTAGTTAGAATGAGTTGGAGTGTGCAGAGGACAAGAGGGTACAGTGGCAGGATTGTGGTGCTCTGGGTAGAGGAATGGAAGCCTGCCTTTCTATTCCCTCCTAATGGTGAAATGCAGGGAGGAAATCCCTGACCTGGGCTACACAGACGCTGTTGCTGTTTGCAGGACCTGTCACCTATGGCTCTCTGACCCTGCCGGTACGAGCCCTTAAAAGGACTGCTAGAATGTGCTCTCCCTAAGCTGTCTAACGCTGTGTATGCAGCGCATACAGCTGTATCGGCGATAGGACAAAGGACGGAACTGCGACAGTGATGTCTGACACCAAAGACGCAGAAGGCAGATAATGGCGATCGTGAAGAAAATGTCCGGTTTTATAATGCAGGGACATGTGACATGCAGATCCTATCACACATGCCGTTGCTTCTCTGCCTCAAAGTCCACTTAGGTGTGTGTGTGTCTGTGATTGGCTGACATGCTGGCCAGCCCCACAAGACGCGCGCGCTTAGGGAAGGAAGACAAGAAAAAAAAAAAAAAATGGCGATCGCCATTATAGAAACAGCAGTGATCTGAAGGCGCTGTTCACGCACACTATACACTGAAATGTCATAATAGTTTGATTCACAGAGTGACTTACACTATTACAGCAGAAACCAAGCTAAGATTTAGCTGTTTTTTGGCTGCTAGAACCGTTCTCGAACGTTTCTAGAACTATCGAGCTTTTGCAAAAAGCTCGAGTTCTAGTTCGATCTAGAACATGCCCCAAAATCACTCGAGCCTAGAACTGGAGAACCACGAACCACGAATCGCGCTCAACTCTATCCCTGGATAGAGACGTGCATGAGGGCCTGTAAACCTGAAGTGCCCATTGTAAGGAAGTGGGTCTATTGTAGTATAACCCTTTGGCAGGGCAGCCAAAAATTGGGAGGCTCCATGTTGTCCCTGTATAGAGACGTGCATGATGGCCTGTAAACCTGAAGTGCCCATTGTAAGGAAGTGGGTCTATTGTAGTATAGCCCTTTGGCAGGGCAGCCAAAAATTGGGAGGCTCCACGTTGTCCCTGGATAGAGACGTGCATGAGGGCCTGTAAACCTGAAGTGCCTATTGTAAGGAAGTGGGTCTATTGTAGTATAGCCCTTTGGCAGGGCAGCCAAAAATTGGGAGGCTCCACGTTGTCCCTGGATAGAGACGTGCATGAGGGCCTGTAAACCTGAAGTGCCTATTGTAAGGAGGTGGGTCTATTGTAGTATAGCCATTTGGCAGGGCAGCCAAAAATTGGGAGGCTCCACGTTGTCCCTGGATAGAGACCTGTTAGGTTCTTAGTGTGTCCGTGCTTGCATTTAAAAACCGCACGTGTGTGCCTGTTGGTGGCAGCTTTCCGCTGCACTTGTGTGCGTTTTGCAAAAACTTGGATATAACGCACAAGTCTAGTGAATACACATCAGCACAGCATTGCAAAATGCGCAAGGGCGTTGTCAACGAACAAGGAAGTGGACGTGATGGTGGTGCAGGCAGAGACCGAGGTCGTGTGCAAGCTCTAATTTCGCCACAACAAAGGGCCACATCTACTCGCTCGCACGTCCTGTCCCAAATTCTTGGGGACCGCAGCAGTTCACCGCTCTTGAACCAAGACCAGTGTCAACAGGTTGTTAGTTGGATAGCGGATAATGCTTCCAGTCTGATTGGCACCACCACAAACACTCTGTCTTCCACACGGTCAAGTGTCAGTAGCCGTGATACTGCACCGCACATTTCAGAACCTGATCCTCCTTCCTACCACCAGGCCGAGTACACGTCCACGGACATTACTGATCCCACACTTGGACACTCGGAAGAGCTGTTCGTTCACGTTTCCATTCACACATTCTGGCCTCTCGCCAGCTCCTGTTGAAGTGGGCCATGACGAGATTGTATGTACAGATGCCCAAATATTTGAGCAGCCACGTTCTCACGAAGTTGGCAATGTGTCTCAACAAGGGGTGGACGATGATGAGACACAATTGTCAGGAAGTCCGGAGGAGGAGCAGGGTGCGGAAGAGGAAGACAACGTGGTGGATGATCCAGTAACTGACCCAACCTGGCAGGAGGATATGCAGAGCGAGGACAGCAGTGCACAGGGGGAGGGAGGAGTAGCATCCCAACAGGCAGTAAGAAGCAGGGTGGTGGCTCCAGGCAGACGTCAGGCAACTGTTCCCCGGAACAACACGACACAAGGTGCCTGTACAAATGTTAGGTCTTCCTGAGTCTGGCAGTTTTTTAAGTTGGCTCCAGATGATTCTAAAAAGGCCATTTGCAACACCTGCCATGCCAGCATCAGCAGGGGTACCAAAACTAGCAGCCTGACCACCACCAGCATGATCAGGCACATGTCAGCCAAGCACCCGACTATGTGGGATGTACAACAGAGTCGAGGAGCAGTGCTTGCTGATGTCACTGCTACGTCTTCGCTTGTTGTGCATGCGAGCCAATCCCCTGTCCATGCTGCCCACGAACAAGCCTCCTCCGGCCCTGCACCTGCAGTTGCCCACGCAGAAATAACACCATCATCAAGCACATCCTTGTCCCAGCGCAGCATTCAGTTATCCATTCAGCAAACCTTTGAACGCAGGCGCAAATACACTGCCAACGCCCCACACGCCACACTTCTAAATGCTAACATTTCGCGACTGCTTGCGCTGGAAATGTTGCCTTTTAGGCTGGTTGAGACAGAAGCATTCCGCGACCTGATGGTGGCAGCTGTCCCACGTTACTCGGTCCCCAGATGCCACTATTTCTCCCGGTGTGCCGTCCCCGCATTGCATAACCATGTGTCACAAAACATCACACGTGCCCTGAACAACGCTGTTTCAGCCAAAGTCCACCTAACCACAGACACGTGGACAAGTGCATGTGGGCAAGGCCGCTACATCTCGTTGACGTCACACTGGGTTAATATTGTGGAAGCTGGGACCCAGTCTGAGCGAGGGACGGAACACGTCCTTCACACACCAAGTTTTGCAGGCCCTACCTCAGTCAGGGTTTCACCCACACTCTACAGCTCCGGAATGTCAAGCTCTTCAGCCTCCTCCTCCTCCTGCGCATCCTCATCCACTTTACTCTCCACACCAGTCCCAAGCTGGAAGTGTCGCGGGCGGAGGAGGGGACGCTGCGCTCTCCCACTGCTCGGGTCCGGCTGCCGCTGCTCTACGGCTGCTGCTGCTTGGTGGCTCGAGCGATGGCTGGATCCCGGGGACTCGAGCGGCGCTCATCGCCCGTGAGTGAAAAGGGGTCGTTTGGGTTTTGGGGATATTGTCCGTGACGCCACCCACGGTTGTGGTGATTGTGTGGACACCACCGCTGCTCTGGACGTGGATCCCGGGAGCCTGTGACAGGGAGCAGCTTTGTTGTTATTTCTCCCCTCCGTGGGTAGGGGGGTTGGTTGTCCCGGGGCCCGGTGATGGGGTAGAGATGGATGACAGGCGGGTTGCGGGGCCTGATGAGGTGCAGGGTCGCAGGGGCAGCGCTGTGCCGCATGGCACGGAGGTACTCACTCAGCCCAATGATGATGACACAGTTCACGGTAAAACAAGTGGCTGGATGGACGGGTCCCTCGGACGGCTGCGGTTTTTCCTCCCTGCAGGTTAGTGATGACTGTCTCTCCCTGCACCTAAGTTCAGTGTTGGTAGTGATGGTTTCCCACCGGTAACCCGCTCCCCGACCTGGATATGGGCCGGAGGAGCCCCTTTTGCCCACAGGCGCTGGCCCTGGGAGACGGTTGCCCTTGGTGGTGGCGGTGTCTCCCCTTCACGGTTGGACGGTTGCCTTCTATCGGGACTTGGCTGTTTGGAAACCCTGAGGTCCCCTTCACTAACGGATTTGGCAAATTCACGGCGACACCAAGCCTTGCCGGGATCCGAAAGGCCCCTGCCAATGGTGCTGGCTTCTCTTTGTATACCGGTCCGGTACGGCCGGGTCACCTCCACGGTCCTTACGGCGGACTCCAATCGGCCTCCACTGCAGACGATCACCACATCCTGCCAACCTTGCTGTCCTGTCCGGGCCACACACCCGGACCAACTTCAGGCTCTTTGCTGGCACTTTTCTCCTCTCTACTACTTTCCTCCTTCCACTTCCTTAGCTTAACTCTCACTGCCTGTGTTTTCCCTCCTCCTTGGTGGGTGGAGACCAACCGCTTGGCTCAACCCCCTGTTGTGGACAACAGCCCCTGTTGAAGGCAACAAGGATTTTGTGTTTTGACTATGATATGCCTGCAGGGAGTGTGGGGTGTGTAAGTGTTGTGCTCTGTGGCCCCTGGCTTGTCCAGGGCAACACAGAAGCACTGCAGCACTGCAGCACTGCCTCGGCGAAGCGGCAACAGGCTGTGCTGAAGCTAATCTGCATAGGTGACAAACCCCACAATGCAGAAGAGGTGTGGACAGCTCTGAAACAGCAGGCAGATCACTGGCTCACACCTCTGAACCTAAAGCCAGGAAAGGTTGTGTGTGACAATGGCCGGAACCTGGTGGCGGCTTTGAGGCGAGGCCAGCTGACACATGTTCCATGCGTGGCCCATGTGCTCAACCTCGTGGTTCAGCGGTTTCTAAAGTCATACCCAGAGCTGTCTGATCTGCTGGTAAACGTTCTCCGCCTGTCTGCACGTTTTCGAAAGTCACCTACTGCTTCAGCCGGCCTTGCCGGCTTTCAGCGCCATTTGCATCTTCCGGCTCACAGACTGGTGTGTGATGTCCCCACGCGTTGGAATTCAACTCTGCACATGTTGGTCAGGATATGTGAGCAGAAGAGGGCAGTTGTGCAGTACCTGCATCACCTAAGCCGTCGGGAAATGGGTCAAACTCCACACATAACATCTGAGGAGTGGAGATGGATGTCCGACCTATGTACCATCTGCCAAAACTTTGAGGACTCCACCAAGATGGTGAGCGGCGATGACGACATTATTATCGTCACCATACCGCTTCTCTGCCTTCTAAAATGGTCTCTGCTCAAAAAACAACCATGATGCATTGCAGGCGGAGCGCGATGAGTTTGAGCAAGAAACAGTAGTGGGTGTGGGTGATAACACACAGCCCAGCCTCGTCTCATCACAACTTGCAGTGGAGGACTATGACGAGGAGGAGGATGAAGACATGGAGCAACTCTCTGGCCAAATTGAGGATATGACATGCAGTCATATCCTCGGTTCAGCGTGGCTGGCCAGAGGACAGGGTAGATGATGATGAGGAGGAGGAGGAGGAGGACAGCATGTTCAGTCATCGTGTTGGTCAGGATACTGAAGTGATGGCTGTTAAGAGTCTGGCACACATGGCTGACTTTATGGTAAGCTGCCTGTCTCGTGACCCTCGCGTTAAGAACATCTTGGCCGACAATCATTACTGGTTGGTAACACTGTTAGACTCACGCTAAAAGGAGAACTTTATGTCTCTTATTCCCGAGGCAGAGAGGTCAGGCAAAATGCAGCAGTTCCAGAAGGCCATAGTCATGGAAGTAGGCAAAGCATTCCCCTCACAAAACGCTAGCGGCATAGGTCAGGAATCAGTGGACAACCAAGGCGTACAGCCGAGAGGGGCACAAGTCCAATCTGCCAGAGGTAGGGGAACAGTCTTTAAGATGTGGGACAATTTTCTCAGCCCCTCACATACCACAGCCCCTGAGGTGCGGGGTAATGCCACAAGAAATCCTAAGTTTGCCCAGATGCTCAAGGAGTACCTTGCAGATCAAACAACTGTACTCCGACATTCCTCTGTGCCTTACAATTAATGGGTATCCAAGCTGGACACGTGGCATGAATTGGCTCTCTACGCCTTGGAAGTCCTGGCCTGCCTTGCCGCTAGCGTTTTCTCAGAGCGTGTTTTTAGTGACGCAGGTGGAATCATTACAGATAAACGCACCCGCCTGTCAACTGCAAATGCTGACAGGCTGACTCTGATCAAGATGAACAAGGGTTGGATTGGGCCAGACTTCACCACACCACCAGCAAAGGAGAGCGGAATTTAAAGTTTGTAACGGGAATTTGCCATGTACCTCCACTCACCCATGGTAACACACTTCTGGACTTTGGCTAATCGCTGGACTGCTCCTCCTTCTCCTCATGCGCCATCATGATGACCGTTACAATAGTTAGGCCGTTGTTTCAGGTATAATCCCAGTGGTAAATTTTTTCGCTCATTCTTTCAGAATGGGCATTACAACGACAGGAGACCCGCTCCTTTGCAATGGGAACAATGTTTTGAGGCTCTCATGCACATCTCTATCCAGGGACAATATGGAGCCTGACGCTGCCACCGACAGGCACACACGTGCGGTTTTTAAATGCAAGCACGGACGCAATAAGAACCTAACAGGTTTTTAGGAGCGACAATTACTGAGAAGTCTGACACTATCAGACACTGCTGACTGACGTGTATTATTCACTAGACTTGTGCGTTATATAATAGTTTGTGCAAAACGTGCACCTGTACGCTGCTACCGACAGGCACACACGTGCGGTTTTTAAATGCAAGCACGGACGCACTAAGAACCTAACAGGTTTTTAGGAGCGACAATTACTGAGAAGTCTGACACTATCAGCCACTGCTGACTGACGTGTATTATACACTACACTTGTGCGTTATATAATAGTTTGTGAAAAACGCACACAAGTGCACCTGTACGCTACCACCGACAGGCACACACGTGCGGTTTTTAAATGCAAGCACGGATGCACTAAGAACCTAACAGGTTTTTAGGAGCGACAATTACTGAGAAGTCTGACACTATCAGCCACTGCTGACTGACGTGTATTATACACTACACTTGTGCGTTATATAATAGTTTGTGAAAAACGCACACAAGTGCACCTGTACGCTGCCACCGACAGGCACACACGTGCGGTTTTTAAATGCAAGCACGGACGCACTAAGAACCTAACAGGTTTTTAGGAGCGACAATTACTGAGAAGTCTGACACTATCAGCCACTGCTGACTGACGTGTATTATACACTACACTTGTGCGTTATATAATAGTTTGTGAAAAACGCACACAAGTGCACCTGTACGCTGCCACCAACAGGCACACACGTGCGGTTTTTAAATGCAAGCACGGACGCACTAAGAACCTAACAGGTTTTTAGGAGCGACAATTACTGAGAAGTCTGACACTATCAGCCACTGATGACAGACGTGTATTATACACTACACTTGTGCGTTATATAATAGTTTGTGAAAAACGCACACAAGTGCACCTGTACGCTGCCACCGACAGGCACACATGTGCGGACTGTTTTAGACTGTGTACACCAGCCCCAGATATGATGAAGGCTGGTATACGGTCACCACTAGGAATGGCTATATACCCTGCCTGCCTGCCTGCCTGTATACTGCTACAATAGTCCTGACAAGGACTCTTCTGGTCACTAGCCTGTATTCCGACCTGGCTATACCCTGCCTGTATATAGCAACAATAGTCCTGAGAAGGACTCTGCTACTGTACTCCGACCTGGCTATTCCCTGCCTGCCTGTATACAACTTATTGTATGTCCTGAGAAGGACTTCTGGTCACACTGTTTGCAGCCCTGCTCCGGAACTAACTATAAAGGGCCGCAAACCTTTCCCTGAAGCAGCAACCCTCTCCCTGCACTGACTGTCTGGATGGCTGTGAGCAGAGCACAGCGCGCCCGCCGGTATAAAGGCTCGGTCACGCTGTGCGGGCCTGCCAATCACTGCAATTCTACAACTAACAGGGCTGTGGCATTGCAGTGGTCTGCCAGCCAATCCCTGCATGAGGGCTGGCTCTCAAAAGACCGCCAACATGCAGGGATGAAGACCACGAGTACAGCACGAGTATCGAGACATTACTCGGTCCCCGCCGAGTAGCCCGAGTACAGTGATACTCGTGCGAGTACCGAGTAGTAACAAGCATGCTCGCTCATCACTACTCAGGAAATATGAACTATGAAAACAAATTGCTTCAAATTTTGTTTGGTGTTTACTAAGTTTTGTTTCTATTGGTCATCGATTTCAGCACTATTCAAATTATAGAGTGCCAAGAACTCAATTCCTTACACTGCAAAAGACTGATGATGTATGTAAATATAATTAACCTACACATGTAAATATTCAATAAGTCCACTTCAAATTTTTAGAAATATTTTCAATGTTTAATATTCAATGACTATA
This sequence comes from Anomaloglossus baeobatrachus, assembly GCF_048569485.1. Classification (NCBI taxonomy): domain Eukaryota; kingdom Metazoa; phylum Chordata; class Amphibia; order Anura; family Aromobatidae; genus Anomaloglossus; species Anomaloglossus baeobatrachus. Next base: position 207,734,456 of record NC_134359.1, on the reverse strand, counting down.
TTTTTAGCAGTATATTATATCCATTTCTCCTGAACACAGAACATATCAGAATTCATTTATGACATACAACATGACACGTGTATCATGTTCGCATTATATGATTTAATTATTGTGACATATTAAAGATGATCATAATTGTAGTCTGCTTTAGCAGTCATATAACAGACAGGAAAATGACATTTCAAATTATACGTTGTTATTCTTATCAACTTATCACAGCAAGGAATATTTGCTAGAATTATGCAAAAATGTCCACTGTGCAGTAACCCGTAGCAACCAGTCATGAATTCTCCCAGAGTGATGCAATGTAAGATAAATGTGTACACATTTACGTGATTAATTACATTTATAAGCTTGTCATTGTGATCAGCCTGAATTTTGCTCCAGGATTTAATTAGCCCATAGGAGAGGGCGCTACATTCATATAGTAGTTGTATGTTTTCCTCAAACATTTCTAATGACCACCCCAAAAAGTGAGTGGTAGATATTAGTGGATAACTGTAAGGAGAACGTAGTGCAGAGTGACTGTGTCTGCCTCCAGATCCTCCCCCATCCTTCGCCATAGAACATAATGAGCACCAATTGTTTTCTCTTATCTCACTAAGGGGAACATTTGTATTTACTGAGGACAGCTTTTACCTCTGAATTGAGATTGCAAAATCTCATAAGACTTCTTTAATAAGGTATCTTACATGTTTTTTTATTTTCATGTGAGCTATTGATTTATGGGAAAAAAAAATACGGTTTAACAATGGTTATGTTTTAGCTAATTTAGAACAGTGACATTTTCTCCCATTTCTGACCAGGCATATTTTCTAGTTTTATCGTAAATGCACTTTCAATGTATTAATTTTTTATTTATTTATTTTTTAATATATTTTACACACTGTGCCCCCCATCCCTTCCTATAAGGTCTGTTGAGCATTTTAACATAATACATTTTTATTATTGCTGATTTCCCTTGAAACTGGAAAGCTAATATATTATTAATATATTATATTATATATTTTTATTATATAAGCTAATATACAGTTACAGAAGAAATTCAGCCTCCTACCTGCATAGCAAAGGTGACTGAGTTTCTGCCCATTATGTCCTGATGCTACCCAGCTTTTAAATGATCACTTAGTTCAAAGAGGAAGCACTGGTAGTACCCCATAATCTATATATACAATGTTCAACCTTGTGTATAATGTGAATGAGACATGATATTGAACCATATTTGCCTACTATGTAGGGAGTTGAACTGTGTCACATTGAGCTGCAGCTGCACAGTTTTCTGTAAGCTGCTTATTCTGCAATGACATTAAAGAATGTCAATGCAGAGTAAAGTGTGGACCGGCCATATATTTATAATTTATGGGTGGCACAGAATTAGTTAAAGAGGCTTTTTCAAAAGTTTGAACATTTTAAACTAGCCAAATCATGGCCAGAGCTAAGTAAAACATACTTTTTTTTTCATTTTTATTTTTCATAGCAGAGATATTAGCTTGTAAATTTTAGGTTATAATTATGTTAAGTCATAAGAGGCATCATTAGATATTTTTCTCTGGGGTGTACTTTTTTCAATACATGACATTGACCAACCAAGAGAGAAAATAACATGCACCACAATAACTTAGAGCAGTCTTTCTCATATGTGAGACATACTTTGATGCACCTTCTGATCTCTTACTTTTAACTCAGCACAGAACGTACAAATTTGAGATTACAAAACACCAGGAAAAAAGTAAATATGTGATTACAAACACCTGTCAAGTTTAATGTTAATTCAATCAGCGTTAGAAAAGCAGCAGAATAACAAAGATTACACCACTATGAGAGGAGAGCTGCTAGAAGTGCTTGTAATGATACAAAGCTCAGCTCTGCTGTTGTGTCCATTCCCATACACTGACTCCTGAAAGAAAAAAGTTGAAGAAGTTTTGGTAACCACACTCACCTCTGCTCTGCTCCATCCCAGCATTGCTAATGATATAACAACCCCGCAGTGATACAAGTGAATACAGCACACTGTCTGTCATTTCTTGACTAACATAGAAGAATGCCCATTCTAAGCTTTTTGCTTATGATTGGTCATGCAAGGTAAGAAGTGCACTCTCCAAGATTAGAATCTCTGATAATGCCCCTCAAATTATAGCCATTCTAAGATTAGGCCAGTTTACCATATTCAATCTGGTGAAAGTTCTTTTTTTAGATGTAGCAAAAATTACGTCTATTCCTTTTGGTCTTAGTTTTAGGATAATCTCTATTCATATACTCTACATCAGCATAGGACATCATAAGGCGGGGTGATTTAGACTCTCCTCCATTAGTGAGATCTAGTGCAAATAATGAATCCTGCACTGTCTTGTAAAAAATGGTCTTCACTTGATATCAAATTTGCTAAGCAGGAGCCTCTGCTGCTGTTTTGTCACTTTCCCTAGCTGGGGATGTCAGCAGCTGGACCCTCGTGATTAGATGATCACTAATGAGTCCTTGCATATAGAAAGTGATGTGAATATGATACATGCCTATTTCAATCAATAACGCATTGGTACCATGTAAAATAATATAAAACAAAATCATTAATATCAGTTCTAAGAATATATGTTCCTTATCAAATTGTTTTCAGGCTTAAAATGGGGCAGAATATATAAACTTTGTACTCTAGTTCATAATATCTGTATACACCATGAAAAACATATCCTATTTATTTACTCTAAAATATACTATAGCAGTGTTTAAATAATATACAGTATTTATCACTCAATGTTTAAGACTTTGGGTTATAATTAGGGATGATCGAATACCTCAAATAGTTGTTATTCGGGTTTCCCATTGACTTACCATGTGCATCGAATATTTGCGAATAGTCGAATAGCAGTGACCTATTCAGCAAATATTCGCGAAGCCGAATATTTGAGGTATTCGATCATCCCTAGTTATAATCTTATGAAAATGGTATATTAACAAAAATGTATCTATATTATTAAAGAATCATGTCTCAAGGAAATCACATTTTAGAAGACATTGCTACTTGTCAATCTTAGTGATTTCTTAGGGGGCTATGTGTAACACAAAACCATGAAATTAAATTACGTTTTGATTGATCTTTATTTTATATAAATAAAAGAGATCCCTAAAGAGTTATATTTGTAGGCTCTAGTCAGCCCAATCATATGTGTATACTTGTCTTATATTTCAATTTAAAATGTAGTTTTAGTTTATTGCTACACCCACTGATATTTTAACCCCCTCATGACATTTGAAGTAAGTTTACATCAAGGTCATGAAGGGATTCCTGCAAAATGACATATTGGTGATCATGCGGACGCAAGAGCTGTGCTCGAACAATAGTCGCCTCAGGAGCTCAGCGTAACTTATAGCCAAGATCTGGCTATTACAATAAGGCCAATGTCTCTACTCACCTACCTTGGCAAGCTTCAAAAGGATCCTGAAGACCCACCTCTTCCGACAAGCCTACAACCTGCCGTAACCCTCAGTCTGATACAGCACCGCACAATCAGATCTACCCTAGCCTACTGTATCCACACCTATCCCTTGTAGACTTTGAGCCCTCGCGGGCAGGGTCCTCTATCCTCCTGTACCAGTCTGTGCCTTGTATTGTTTATGATTATTGTACTTGTCCCTATTATGTACACCCCTTTCACATGTAAAGCGCCATGGAATTGATGGTGCTATAATAATAAATAATAATAATGATAATACTATATAACCTCCTAAATCAGAGGTCTCAAACACGTGGCCCGCGGGCCGCATGCTGACCCTGAGGCTGCTTGTTGCGCCCCCCAGAACCCTTAATGATCGCGGCCCTTTGCTGGTCATCGGCGCTAGCAAGGCTTCACTATGGTTGAATCATTTGCAGTGCCGCGCAGCGGAGCTTTCTATACTATACCAATGGCTGCTCTCCGCCAATCAGATGCAAGGAGGTGATATGATACAGCAACTTCACCTCCTTGCATCTGATTGGCGGGCGGTAGCCATTGGATTAGTGCAGAGCTCCTATGGGCAACACTGCAAATTATTCAACTGTACTCTGCTGGCGCTGACCTCCAGCATAGGGCTGCAACAAGCAGGTGAGATACGTGCCCATGATCAGGACCCGTTGTGTCCTGGATGCAGTGGGTCCTGACCTGCGGGGCCACAAGTCTCCTCCGCTGGAGATCACAGGAGACTGCAGCAGACCGTGCCCACGATCAGGGTTCAGTGTGCTGTGGTCTCCTCGCTGTGTTCTCGCTGCAGAGGATGCATGCGACTACATAGTAAACAACTCACATGCTGTGGCCTCTGAAAGCCACACAGCAGGTCAGTGTTTGCTGCGAGCTGAACATGCACAGTGGCATGGGATTTCTAGAAATCCCATCCACTCTGCTTGTACAGTACATTGCAGCATTTTGGATGCAGCTGAAACATGCTGCCTCCAAAACTCTGAAAACACTGATCATGGGCACACAGGGAATGGAGGAAAGGTGAGGAGAATTTGTATTATTTTTTTTTTTAGTGTTGCTAAAGGATGGGCACAATACTAAAGGGCACATGGATGGGCACACTATTAAAGGGCACATGAATGGGCACAATGCTGCAGAGCACAGCAATGAGCACAATACTACAGTGCACAGCAATTAGCACAATACTACTAGGCATATGAATGGGCACAATACTACAAGGCACACGAATGGGCACAATACTACACATGGATGAGCACAATGCTATAAGGATGGGCACAAGGATGGGTACAATGCTACAAGGATGGGCACAATGCTGCAGGATGGGCACAAAGATGGTGGACATTACTACAGGTGACAAGGATGGGCACAATGCTACAAGGATTGGCACAATGCTGCAAGGATGGGCACAATGCTACAGGATGGGCACAATGCTACTGGGCACAAAAATGGTGGACATTACTACAAGGAACAAGAATGGGCACAATGCTACAAGGATGGGCACAATACTACAAAAATGGGCACAATGTTACAAGAATGGGCACAATGCTACTGGGCACAAGGATGGTGGACATTACTATAGGGGACAAGAATGGGCACAATGCTACAAGGATGTGCACAATACTACAAGAATGGGCAAATGCTACTAGGCACATTACTACTGGCCACAAAGATGGGCACATTACTACTGGGCATAAAAATGGGCACATTATTACTGGGCACAAGGGTGGGTACATTACTACTGGGCACAAGGATGGACACATTACTACTGGGCACAAGAAAGATAAAAATGTTTTTACCATTAAAAATGCTTTTTTACATATAAACGTAAAAAAAGTGCAGGTTTGTTTTAATAAGCAAAAAATGTTCAGAAAAAGTGATCCAAAGGTGTAAAGAAGAAAATACATGGAATCACTAAAATGTCACTTGGCCCGGCAAAGAATGCGGCTCCCCAAATATTTTTTTTCTATGTGCGGCCTATACACCCAGCCAAGGTTGAGACCCTTGCCCTAAATGCTTCAATCAATAGTGATTCAGCATTCAGGGGGGCTGGAGAGGGAGTGCACTCTTTCACTCATCCGATTGGAACCCATGTGATGTTATCATGACAACTTTCAGGTCAGCCAGCTACAGCAAGCCTGTTTGAACATGCCAGGAGCATGGTCTAAAAGGCTTCTATCAGTGCAGAAGAGACAAGTATAATATATTGCAATGCTGTTCCACTGTAAGATTTTATACCTGCAATCAGACTAATAAAAGTGAATGTCACATATAAGGACTAAGAAAAAAAGTGAAAAAAAATATAAAAAACTAAAAAAAAATCAGAAAACATGGAATAAAAAAACTGAAAAAATATGATGCCAATAAATATGTATATTTATGTAAAAACAAGAATAAACAAAAATTGCACATATTTAGTAATGCCCTGTACAGAATAACATGACATATAAAACTGTCAAACTAATGAATTCCTTCCATAAACACCAAGAATTGCTACCAATAGCATTCAACTCAACCTACAAAATAAAAAGTCCACATTCAGGTCTCTCATCTCCCTTCTAAACACCACAATGTGTTTTAACCACAGTTAATATCCACATGTTTGGCATTGTTGTATTGAGGAAAGCCCACTTAATTTATGGGTGCATGTCCCCAGAAGCACAAGCTGGGCAGAATGTATGGCACTACAATGTACTCAGCACTACAAGGGCTTATTTAAAATTTTTAATTCTGCAACATACACTGCGTTTGACTCAATTTGTGTTTTCCAAAGACAAAATCGTCACTCCACCCATAAATTGATTCCCAGATGAGTGTAATTTCAAAACAGTTGTCACTTGAGGAGATTACTGCTTTTATGGCACTTAGGGTCTATGCAAACTATTTTAGGAAAATCTGTGCTCCAAAAGTCAAAAGGCGCTCCCGCTATCTGGAGCCCTACGATGTGGCCAAACACTCAAATATGGGGTATTGCCAAATTCAGGAGAAATTGAGTTACACATTATAGGGTCTGTTTATCTATTCACCTTGTGAAAATTAAGCATCTGGAGTTAAAACATCATTTTAGTGTTAAAAATGTAAATAATTTTTCTTTACATCTCAAAAGTATAACATTTTGTTATGTACCTTTAGTGTCAATATGCTTACTGCACCCCTACATGTATTCATTGAGGATTACAGTTTGTAAAATGAGGGTCACTAGTTTCGAAGTTTTTCTGTTTTGGCATCTCATCCTCATGGGCCTTGCCAAGGTGACATGGAACCCACAAACCATTCCAGAAAAAGTCTAAATTCTAAAGTCTAATATTGAGCTCCTACCTTTCTCAGGTTTCCACTGTACCTCAAAAGTAGCTCTAAATTAAATAGATGGAATAAGTGCACTCTGAAAAACTTAGACAACAAACTGTTGTCTATTTTTTTCTTATCAGCCTTCATGAAATGTAAAATTTGGGGCTAAAGAAAAATTGTATTGAAAATAATTATTTTTTTCTTTTTTCACTGCCCAATGGTATAAAATTCTGTGATACACCTATGGTGTCAGTGTGCTCACTGCACCCCTAGATTAATTCATTAAGGAGTGTAGTTTGTAAATTGGAATATGTATGGGGAGTCTGCTTTTCTGGCATGTCAGGGGCTCTGCCAATATGGCATGGCACCTTCAAACTATTCCAAAGAAATCTGAACTCCAGCATGGCGCATATTCCTTTCTGAGGTTTGCACTGTGCTCAAAAATAGTTTTCGATCACATATGGGGTATTGGTCAACTCAAGAGAAACAGTATAAAAGATTGAACTGTCTATTTTCTCCTATTTATATTTTTGAAAATGAAAACTCTGGAGCCAATGCAATATTTTAGTACAAATAAATTGGTAATGTTTTTCATATCACAATGTCATACAATTATGTGAATTGCTTAGGAGTAAAAATTGCTCAATACACCCATAAAAAAATTCCTTGGGAGGTGTAATTTCAAGAATGGGAGCACTTGTCGGGGTTTTTGCTGTTTTTGCATGTCAGGTGATCTTCAAATGTTACATGGCATCCACAATCTTTTCCAACCAACCAAAATGGTGCTCCAAAATTCGAATATCACTCCATCCCTTCTGAACCCTGTCGTGTGCCCAAGCAGTAGTTCTCTACCACACTTGGGGTATCTTTGTATTAAGGAGAAGTTGCACAACAAATTCTTTATCCATCTATTACCGGATACATTTCCTGAGGGGTGTAGATTCCAAACTGGGGTAACTTGTGTGTGGTTTCCACTGTTTATGTACATCGGGGCTCCACCATCGCGACATGGTATTTGATTTTTATTCCAGCTCATTTTCATTACAAAATTGAAATAGTGCTCCTCCACTTCCAGGCCCTGCCGTGTACCCAAGCAGTATTTTTCCACGACATATAGGGTATCATTGTGCTCAGAAGAAACTGTACAACAAAATTCTTAGTCCATTATCTCTTGTAACCCTTGTAAAAATTACAGCATTTAGGGTTAAAGCAACAATTATGTTGTAAAAATGTATATATTTTTTTTCTCATTTTCTGTGATCAACATTATAAATTTCTCTGAAGCATTTGTGGGTTCAAAGTGCTCACCACACATCTAAATAAATACCCTGAGGGGTATAGTTTCCAATATGTGGTGGCTTGTAGGGGATTTCCACTGTTTAGGCACATCAGGGATTCTGAAAACGCGACATGGCATCTGCTATTTATTCCAGCCAATTTTCCACTCCAAAATTCAAATAGCGCTCCTTCCCTTCCATGCCATGCCGTGGAGCAAAACCGTAGTTTTCCACCTCATATGGTGTATCAATGTACTAGGGAGGAAATTGTACAAAAAATTGCATAGTCCATTTTCTCCTTTTACCCTTATAAAAGTGAAAAATTTTGAGCTAAAGCAATATATTTATGGGAGAAAGTAACATTTTATTTTTTTCCTTCCCCATTTCTTTAGCTCCTGTGAAGCACCTAAAGGCTTATTACACTTCTTAAATGTGGTTTTGAGCAATGTGAGGGGAGCAGTTTTTAAAATCATGTCACTTTTATGTATTTTGTGTCACATAGGATCCTCAAAGCAACTTCAAATGTGAGTTGGTTCCTTAAAAATTGGCTTTAAAAATATTGTTATAAAAATGAAAAATTGCTGATCAACTATTAACCCTTCTTACTTTTTAACAAAAAAATATTTAAAAAATTGGGCTTCTGTAAAAAGACATGTGGCAGATGTTATTTGTTAATGATTTTGATATAACTGTTTGATTTAATTGCATTAATATTCAAATTTGGGAAATTGCAGTTTTCAAATTTTTTGGAACATTTTGATTATTTTTTAAAATAAACTCAAATCTTATTAAGTAACATTTATCTTTACCAAGAAGTATAATGTGTCACAAAAAAAATCTAAAAATCATTGGGAAATATTGAAGCATTCCAGTGTTAGTACCCCATATTTTAAAGTGACACTAGTTAGAATTGTAAAATTTGGCCTGGCCAGGAAGGTGAAAATAGGCCCAGGGGTGTAAGGGTAAAATTACACAAGCAGTCTGGGGCATGGACCAGCTGTGTGCTCATTAATCATCAGGTTAGCAAAAGCCTGCTAGCTTGCTGATTACCTCTAGTATCACATGTTGTTGGAAACCTATCACATTTACTCACCACCATTTTAAGATGGTGGAATCTGTCTTCCAATGTTAACTATAGCTTATTGCTGTATTGAATTGTGTGCTTGTTTGTCTCAGTCCTGCTCATGATTCTGTTTCATGGTGCTTGGAGTTCTTGTGTAATTCTCTTATTGTTTTGTTGTTTCCTCCCTGCTCCTATTCTCCTCCTTACCTCTTATTGTCTTTTACCTTTTTGTGAGTGTGCTGTGAGATAGAGTTTTCGTTTCCCCTGGTTGTCTATCTCTGTTGATGCTATCACACTCTTATAGTGAACCTCCCGTGAGGTAGGGAGGAATAGGATATAAGATCAGAATTGGTCAGCAGCAAGGTCATGCTGACGGCTCAAACATCCTCATTTCCAGAGGTAACATTGAGAAAAGGGAGAGTTAGGGCTCCTAGTCTTAGGACCAGTCTAGGTCCCCTGCTCTCCCCTGTCATCATGACAATAGTAAGCAGTGGGGTACCGCAGGGATCTGTACTAGGACCGATTTGTTTTAATGTCTTTATTATATACCTTGTGGATGGGATTGAGAGTAAAGTATCAGTCTTTCCTGATTACACCAAACTATGTAGGATATTAAAAACGAACCTTAATAGTACAATATTACAAAATGATCTGAGTAAAATGTCTAAATGGGCAAGCACTTGGCAAATAAAATTTAATGTTGATAAATGTAGAATAATGCAGGACGGAATAATCCTATTGCTGAAAATACTTTAAATGGAAGTAAACTTGGGACTACAAAACAAGAGAAATACTTGGGTATTCTAGTAACAAATAAGCTGAGCAGCAGCACTCAATGTCAAGCTGCAGATGTAAAAAGAAACAAGATTTTAGGGTGTATGGTTAGAGATTATATCCTGTAATCCCAACATATTGTTACTAGTGATGAGCGAGTACTAAAAAGCTCGGGTGCTCGAAGCTCGGGCCGAGCCTCCCAAGATACTCGTGTACTCGGCCCGAGCAACGAGCCCAATGTTATCCTATGGGAGACCCGAGTATTTTTGTGAAATGACCTCCCGGCAGCATGGAGAAACCCTAAAAATGGCACAAAAGTCTCAGAAGAGTGCTCAAATGACATGGCAACAGCATGGGGAAGACCCCTTGAAGCATTTATCACTCAAAAGTCACAGCTGTGAACAATTTTGTCCGCGTTTTACGCCATTTTTACGGACTCACCAGAAAACCTTCCAAAATGACCCCAAAATGATTTTTCATGGCAGAAATGTTAAGGGCACATACCCAATAGTGAGATAGAGCTGGTGTATGTTACTTTTTGAGATTAATACATGAAAGATTTTACGTGAAAACATTGTGTGGCACTCCGATGTCCCTGAGAAGAGACGTACATGAAGGCCTCTTGAGTCTAATGTGCCCATTTTGAGGAAGTGAGTCTTTGTAGTATTTTCCTTTGCCAGGGCAGTCCAAAATTGTGAGGTTCACCAATGTCCCTGGATAGAGACGTGCATGATGGCCTGTAAACCTGAAGTGCCCATTGTAAGGAAGTGGGTCTATTTTAGTATAGCCCTTTGCCAGGGCAGCCAAAAATTGGGAGGCTCCACATTGTCCCTGGATAGAGACGTGCATGATGGCCTGTAAACCTGAAGTGCCCATTGTAAGGAAGTGGGTCTATTTCAGTATAGCCCTTTGCCAGGGCAGCCAAAAATTGGGAGGCTCCACATTGTCCCTGGATAGAGACGTGCATGATGGCCTGTAAACCTGAAGTGCCCATTGTAAGGAAGTGGGTCTATTTCAGTATAGCCCTTTGCCAGGGCAGCCAAAAATTGGGAGGCTCCACATTGTCCCTGGATAGAGACGTGCATGATGGCCTGTAAACCTGAAGTGCCCATTGTAAGGAAGTGGGTCTATTTCAGTATAGCCCTTTGCCAGGGCAGCCAAAAATTGGGAGGCTCCACATTGTCCCTGGATAGAGACGTGCATGATGGCCTGTAAACCTGAAGTGCCCATTGTAAGGAAGTGGGTGTATTTCAGTATAGCCCTTTGCCAGGGCAGCCAAAAATTGGGAGGCTCCACATTGTCCCTGGGTAGAGACGTGCATGATGGCCTCAAAACATTAAGTGTCCATTTTAAGGAAGTGGGTCTATTTCAGTATAGCCCTTTGCCAGGGCAGCCAAAAATTGGGAGGCTCCACATTGTCCCTGGATAGAGACGTGCATGATGGCCTGTAAACCTGAAGTGCCCATTGTAAGGAAGTGGGTCTATTTTAGTATAGCCCTTTGCCAGGGCAGCCAAAAATTGGGAGGCTCCACATTGTCCCTGGATAGAGACGTGCATGATGGCCTGTAAACCTGAAGTGCCCATTGTAAGGAAGTGGGTGTATTTCAGTATAGCCCTTAGGCAGGGCAGCCAAAAATTGGGAGGCTCCACGTTGTCCCTGGGTAGAGACGTGCATGAGGGCCTCAAAACATTGTTCCCATTGCAAAGGAGCGGGTCTCCTGTCGTTGTAATGTCCATTCTGCAAAGAATGGGCGAAAAAATTTACCACTGGGGGTATACCTTAAACAAAGACCTAACTATTGTAACGGTCATCATGATGGCGCATGAGGAGAAGGAGGAGCAGTCCAGCGATTATCCAAAGTCGAGAAGTGTACCCATGGGTGAGTGGAGGTACATGGCAAACTTTAAACTCCGCTCTCATTTGCTGGTGGTGTGGTGAAGTCTGGCCCAATCCAACCCTTGTTCATCTTTATCAGAGTCAGCCTGTCAGCATTTTCAGTTGACAGGCGGGTGCGTTTATCTGTAATGATTCCACCTGCGGCACTAAAAACACGCTCTAACAAAACGCTAGCAGCAGGGCAGGCCAGGACTTCCAAGGCGTAGAGAGCCAATTCATGCCACGTGTCCAGCTTGGATACCCAATAATTGTAAGGCACAGAGGAATGTCGGAGTACAGTTGTTCGATCTGCAAGGTACTCCTTCAGCATCTGGGCAAACTTAGGATTTCTTGTGGCACTACCCCGCACCTCAGGGGCTGTGGTACGTGAGGGGCTGAGAAAACTGTCCCACATCTTAAAGACTGTTCCCCTACCTCTGGCGGATTGGACTTGTGCCTCTCTCGGCTGTACGCCTCGGTTGTCCACTGATTCCTGACCTATGCCGCTAGCGTTTTGTGAGGGGAATGCTTTGCCTACTTCCGTGAGTATGGCCTTCCGAAACTGCTGCATTTTGGTTGACCTCTCCTCCACGGGAATAAGAGACAAAAAGTTCTCCTTGTAGCGTGGGTCTAACAGTGTTACCAACCAGTAATGATTGTCGGCCAAGATGTTCTTAACGCGAGGGTCACGAGACAGGCAGCTTACCATAAAGTCAGCCATGTGCGCCAGACTCTTAACAGCCAGGACTTCAGTAGCCTGACCAACAAGATGACTGAACATGCTGTCCTCCTCCTCCTCCTCCTCCTCCTCCTCCTCCTCATCTACCCTGTCCTCTGGCCAGCCACGCTGAATCGAGGATATGACTGGTGTGCATGTCATATCCTCAATTTGGCCGGAGAGTTGCTCCATGTCTTCATCCTCCTCCTCGTCATAGTCCTCCACTGCACGTTGTGATGAGACGAGGCTGGGCTGTGTGTTATCACCCACACCCACTACTGTTTCTTGCTGCAACTCATCGCGCTCCGCCTGCAATGCATCATGTTTGTTTTTCAGCAGGGACCGTTTTAGAAGGCAGAGTAGCGGTATGGTGACGCTAATAATGGCGTCATCACCACTCACCATCTTGGTGGAGTCCTCAAAGTTTTGGAGGATGGTACATAGGTCTGACATCCATCTCCACTCCTCAGGTGTTATGTGTGGAGTTTGACCCATTTCCCGACGGCTTAGGTGATGCAGGTACTCAACAACTGCCCTCTTCTGCTCACATATCCTGACCAACATGTGCAGAGTTGAATTCCAACGCGTGGGGACATCACACACCAGTCTGTGAGCCGGAAGATGCAAACGGCGCTGAAAGCCGGCAAGGCCGGCTGAAGCAGTAGGTGACTTTCGAAAATGTGCAGACAGGCGGCGAACTTTTACCAGCAGATCAGACAGCTCTGGGTATGACTTTATAAACCGCTGAACCACGAGGTTGAGCACATGGGCCACGCATGGAACATGTGTCAGCTGGCCTCGCCTCAAAGCCGCCACCAGGTTCCGGCCATTGTCACAAACGACCTTTCCTGGCTTTAGGTTCAGAGGTGTGAGCCAGTGATCTGCCTGCTGTTTCAGAGCTGTCCACAGCTCTTCTGCATTGTGGGGTTTGTCACCTATGCAGATTAGCTTCAGCACAGCCTGTTGCCGCTTCGCCGAGGCAGTGCTGCAGTGCTTCCAGCTTGTGACTGGTGTGGAGGGCACAGTGGATGAGGATGCGCAGGAGGAGGAGGAGGCTGAAGAGCATGACATTCCGGAGCTGTAGAGTGTGGGTGAAACACTGACTGAGGTAGGGCCTGCAAACCTTGGTGTGGGAAGGACGTGTTGCGTCCCTCGCTCAGACTGGGTCCCAGCTTCCACAATATTAACCCAGTGTGCCGTCAACGAGATGTAGCGGCCTTGCCCACAAGCACTTGTCCACGTGTCTGTGGTTAGGTGGACCTTGGGTGAAACAGCGTTGTTCAGGGCACGTGTGATGTTTTGTGACACGTGGTTATGCAACGCGGGGACGGCACACCGGGAGAAATAGTGGCGGCTGGGGACCGAGTAACGTGGGACAGCTGCCGCCATCAGGTCACGGAATGCTTCTGTCTCCACCAGCCTAAAAGGCAACATTTCCAGCGCAAGCAGTCGCGAAATGTTAGCATTTAGAACTGTGGCATGTGGGGTGTTGGCAGTGTATTTGCGCCTGCGTTCAAAGGTTTGCTGAATGGATAACTGAACGCTGCGCTGGGACAAGGACGTGCTTGATGATGGTGTTCTTTCTGCGTAGGCAACTGCAGGTGCAGGAGTGGAGGAGGCTTGTTCGCAGGCAGCATGGACAGAGGATTGGCTCGCATGCACAACCAGCGAAGACGTAGCAGTGACATCAGCAAGCACTGCTCCTCGACTCTGTTGTACTTCCCACAAAGTCGGGTGCTTGGCTGACATGTGCCTGATCATGCTGGTGGTGGTCAGGCTGCTAGTTTTGGTACCCCTGCTGATGCTGGCACGGCAGGTGTTGCAAATGGCCTTTTTTGAATCATCTGGATCCAACTTAAAAAACTGCCAGACTCGTGAAGACCTAACATTTGTACAGGCACCTTGTGTCGTCGTGTTGTTCCGGGGAACGGTTGCCTGACTTCTGCCTGGGGCCACCACCCTGCTTCTTACTGCCTGTTGTGATGCTACGCCTCCCTCCCCCTGTGCACTGCTGTCCTCGCTCTGCATATCCTCCTGCCAGGTTGGGTCAGTTACTGGATCATCCACCACGTCGTCTTCCTCTTCCGCACCCTGCTCCTCCTCCTGACTTGCTGACAATTGTGTCTCATCATCGTCCACCACTTGTTGAGACACGTTGCCAACTTCGTGAGAACGTGGCTGCTCAAATATTTGGCCATCTGTACAGACGATCTCCTCATGACCCACTTCAATATGAGCTGGCGAGAGGCCAGAATGTGTGAATGGAAACGTGAACAGCTCTTCCGAGTGTCCAAGTGTGGGATCATTAATGTCCGAGGAGGACGTGTACTCAGCCTGGTGGTAGGAAGGAGGATCAGGTTCAGAAATGTGCGGTGCAGTATCACGGCTACTGACACTTGACCGTGTGGAAGACAGAGTGTTTGTGGTGGTGCCAATCTGACTGGAAGCATTATCCGCTATCCAACTAACAACCTGTTGACACTGGTCTTGGTTCAAGAGCGGTGTACTGCTGCGGTCCCCAAGAATTTGGGACAGGACGTGCGAGCGACTAGATGTGGCCCTTTGTTGTGGCGAAATTAGAGCTTGCCCACGACCTCGGCCTCTGCCTGCACCACCATCACGTCCACTTCCTTGTTCCTTGCCAATGCCCTTGCGCATTTTGCAATGCTGTGCACTGCTGACGTGTATATTCACTACTTGTGCGTTATATCAAAGTTTCTGGAAATTGCACACAAGTGCACCTGTACGCTGCCACCGACAGGCACACACGTGCGGTTTTTAAATGCAAGCACGGACGCAATAATAACCTAACACAGGTTTTAGGAGCAAAAATTAAGAACTCTGACACTATCAGCCACTGCTGACTGACGTGTATTATACACTACACTTGTGCGTTATATAATAGTTTGGTAAACGCACACCAGTGCACCTGTACGCTGCCACCAACAGGCACACACGTGCGGTTTTAAAAACCAAGCACGGACGCAATAATAACCTAACACAGGTTTTAGGAGCAAAAATTAAGAACTCTGACACTATCAGCCACTGCTGACTGACGTGTATTATACACTACACTTGTGCGTTATATAATAGTTTGGTAAACGCACACCAGTGCACCTGTACGCTGCCACCAACAGGCACACACGTGCGGTTTTAAAAACCAAGCACGGACGCAATAATAACCTAACACAGGTTTTAGGAGCAAAAATTAAGAACTCTGACACTATCAGCCACTGCTGACTGACGTGTATTATACACTACACTTGTGCGTTATATAATAGTTTGGTAAACGCACACCAGTGCACCTGTACGCTGCCACCAACAGGCACACACGTGCGGTTTTAAAAACCAAGCACGGACGCAATAATAACCTAACACAGGTTTTAGGAGCAAAAATTAAGAACTCTGACACTATCAGCCACTGCTGACTGACGTGTATTATACACTACACTTGTGCGTTATATAATAGTTTGGTAAACGCACACCAGTGCACCTGTACGCTGCCACCAACAGGCACACACGTGCGGTTTTAAAAACCAAGCACGGACGCAATAATAACCTAACACAGGTTTTAGGAGCAAAAATTAAGAACTCTGACACTATCAGCCACTGCTGACTGACGTGTATTATACACTACACTTGTGCGTTATATAATAGTTTGGTAAACGCACACCAGTGCACCTGTACGCTGCCACCAACAGGCACACACGTGCGGTTTTAAAAACCAAGCACGGACGCAATAATAACCTAACACAGGTTTTAGGAGCAAAAATTAAGAACTCTGACACTATCAGCCACTGCTGACTGACGTGTATTATACACTACACTTGTGCGTTATATAATAGTTTGGTAAACGCACACCAGTGCACCTGTACGCTGCCACCAACAGGCACACACGTGCGGTTTTAAAAACCAAGCACGGACGCAATAATAACCTAACAGGTTTTTTTGGGGAGCGACAATTACAGTACAGACAAGTCAGACACTATCTGGACTGTTTTACACTGTGTACACCAGCCCCAGATATGAAGGCTGGTATACGGTCACCACTACCCTGCCTGCCTGCCTGCCTGTATACTGCTACAATAGTCCTGACAAGGACTCTTTTGGTCACTAGCCTGTATTCAGACCTGGCTATACCCTGCCTGTATATAGCAACAATAGTCCTGAGAAGGACTCTGCTACTGTACGCCGACCTGGCTATACCCTGCCTGCCTGTATACAACTAGAATAGTCCTGAGAAGGACTTTTGGTCACACTGTTTGCAGCCCTGCAACTGAAAAAGCTATAAAGGGCCGCAAAGCTTTCCCTGAATCAGCGACACTCTCCCTACACTCACTGTCAGAATAGCTGTGAGCAGAGCACAGCGCGCCGGCCTATATAAAGGCTCGGTGACGCTGTGCAGGCCGGCCAATCACTGCAATTCCACAACTAACAGGGCTGTGGCATTGCAGTGGTCTGCCAGCCAATCCCTGCATGAGGGCTGGCTCTCAAAAGAGCGCCAACATGCAGAAATGAAGACCACGAGTAAAGCACGAGTATCGCGAGATTACTCGTTCCCCGCCGAGCAGCCCGAGTACAGTGATACTCGTGCGAGTACCGAGTAGTGACAAGCATGCTCGCTCATCACTAATTGTTACCCCTCTATAAATAACTTGTAAGGCCACATCTGGAATATGGAATTCAGTTTTGGTCTCCACATTTTAAAAATAGATCAGTTCAAAGGTGGGTAACTAGATTATTGCAAGGAATGGAAGGCCTTCCATATGATGAGAGGTTAGAAAAGTTAGATTTGTTTAGCCTAGAGAAAGATGTCTCAGAGGGGATCTAATTTATATGTATAAATACATGAGTGCTCAATATAAAGGTCTGGCACATTACTTATTCCCTCCATAGACAATACTAAGGACCAGGGGGCATTTATTGCGGGTGGAAGAAAGCCATTTCTGGCAGCTAAATTGGAAAATTTCTTTACAGTTAGTGCACTCTAATTGTGGAATGCCCTACCCCAAGAGGTAATATTTTTTTTTTTTTTATCCCTTGAATTGCGTGTATTCATCCTGGTACTCTTTAGGGAAATGTTCCTTCTTTTTCCTCATGATCTCTTGGTTCAAATCTAATTACTTATTGTCTGTGATGTATAATTGACCTGCCACCTACTGTATATAGAGATAAAGAAGCCAGCACGATCTGAAATTGGCATGCATCATATAAAAAGTGTAAATGCACAGATTTATTCCAACTGTACTACAATAAAAAAATGAGATTTTTAGCAAATAATTGATCAATTCTTTGAGCCACCCCTGCCAACGTCACAGCAAATCTCAATACGGGGGTCCTACTCTGTATTATGAAATTCATGTGCCATGCGGCCTCTTAGATAAAGTTAAAAGCAGAATCATAATGGAGCACACATACCTGTAACCTGTATATAGCCGCTTCCATGTTGCAAAAGAGGCAATTATGGATAGAGGCCAGCCCAAGTCCCAGCATGTGGAGCAAGCTCTACACATACCAGGACTATATCAGAACTGACCCTCCCAGTGCCAGACAGCAACCATTGATAAAGGTGGACCAGATCCAAGTATGGTGCTTAATTAGCAATGCCTTTATTAATGGTTGCTGTCTCGCACTAGGAGGGTCAGTTCTGATATAGTCCTGGTATGTGTAGAGCTTGCTCTACATGCTGGGACCTGGGCTGGCCTTTATCCACAATTGCCTCTTTTGCAACATAGAAGCGGTTATGTATACATGCTACAGGTATCTGTGCTCCATTATGGTTCTGCTTCTAACTTTATCTAGAAGGCCGCATGGCACATGAAATACATAATATAGTGTAGGACCCCCTTATTGAGATTTGCCGTAAAGTTGGCAGGGGTGGCTCAAAGAATTGATCAATTATTTGCTAAAAATCTCAATTTATATTATAGTACAGTTGGAATAAATTTGTGAATTTGCACTTTTTATATGATGCATGCCATTTTCAGATCGTGCTGGCTCCCCTCTCTCTCACCTACTGTATATCCAAAATGTTTTTTGTAGCTCTGTTTATGTATTTCGATATAAAAATTATTATAATTTTTATTATATATTTCAATATAAAATTATTGCATTTATAAAACAGTACAGTAATTATTTTGTAAATCATGGGTGGTATAGCAGTTGGGAAGTAAAAGACAGGTAGCTGTATAGGGAGTTGCCCCTTGTATTTGTACTTCTAATGATTGATCTTTTTGTCCCTAAATGATATGTGTTAAGAGTTAATTTTGGCAGACACTGTAACAGCTTTTAAAAAAGGGCTGGATTATTTCCCCAGTATGCACAACATTGTCGGTTATAAATAATTTAGTGACAAAATGTATGTGTTAAAGCTTGAACTAGATGAACCTAGGTCTTTAACCGATGCAACTATGTCACCCAGGGCTTCATGACATCTGTGAGTTTTGACAAATGACAGCTCACATCAACTCCATAAATTCTCCTGATTGCCACCACACCAGGTTAATCGGGATAAGCCTGATAAAGCGCTGCAATTGGCGCATCTAATGCATGTGCAAATTATAGGGCGGCTGCGGACTGCTATTTTTAGGCTGGGGAGAACCCAATAACCATGGACCTTCCTTTACTGACTATACCTGTCTCCAGCTGTCTGCTTTATTTGTGCTGGTTTGAAAAATAGACAAGAGCCCAAGTCATTTTTATGATTTATTTAAATAATAATAATAATAATAATAATAATAATAATAATAATAATAATAATAATAAAAAATAATCTTGGGGCAGCCTCTATTTTTGATAACCAACCAAGACAAAGCACACAGTTGGGGGCTGCAGCCCACAGCTGTCTATTTTGCATGCACTGGTTATCACAAATAAATGTGGCACCTCACTTCAAAGTGGTGTAATACTATGACAACATTCTTTCCACAAGCGGCCTGTGATTCAGAGATGCATCCAGGAATCTTCCCCATGCTTTTCTATTTCAATTTCAGCACTTTTCCATCTATTTCAACATGTTTTACAGCTTCGCCAGACATCCTGGAAGGGTCCGCTGGCAAATTACTTGAGTTTCCCATTAACTTGCATTAGATTCATTATTTGTGACAAATAGGGCAAAATATTCAAGACAAATAATCTGAACCAAAATAATTCACTATTTTGCCCATCACTAACGATAACCCAACTGGCTGTCTACTAATACCCACATTGGTTGACCTCTAGTTTACCATTGTAATAAACCTTACAGAATTTTGTATTTGAGCTTTACATACTTGGATTCAGAGCCGGCTCCAGGTTTTTGTGGGCCCTGGGCGAAAGAGTCTCAGTGGGACCCATCCACACATAGATATGCACAGATACATACACATACAGACATACGTACACACACATATATATATATATATATTTAAAGAGAAATTCACAAAAACACGTAAATAGACAAATCTATACGCACTCAAATACACTGACATACATAGATACCCACACGGGCATAACTACCGCCGTCGCAGCGATCGGCATTGCGACCGGGCCCTGTGGTTAGGGACCCAGCGGCGCCCGCCCTGAAGATAAACAGCTGGCTCCGCTCTGTGACAGAGGAGCTGCGCTGTAACTATACTGTATTAGCTCTAGTGGCCGGCAGCGCTGGGCTCTGCCCCCTCCAGCCACTTCCTACCTGTGACCTCGGGCTGACTGCCAGGCTCGTCATCTACTCTTCTACAGTTTGTGGAGCAAGTGACTGCTGTGACTGTGGATGTATGTCATGTCGGCAGTTGCAGGAGATGAAGAATCAGGTCAGGACTGGAGGCTGCAGACAGTGCGATCTGAGTGGCAGACAGTGGCCGACACAGTCACAAAGTTTGTGACTTGTTGTGAGGAGAACAGAGGCCTCTGCTGCCTCCCCCTCCAACTAGCTCTGGTCAGTGACCCGATGTCGACCCTTACTTTAGTAATATGCAGCCATGTGATGGACAGGGTCAACAGTAAGCTATAATACGAAAACTGCAACTGACCCTTTTTGCATTATATCTTTATAACATGTAAAGATTCGCCAAGCTGCCAGGCACAGTTTGGAATCTGGAGGGATGGGGGATAAGGAACTGAGGCTGATTGGGGGTCACCATCCACAGAATCAGTGCTATACAATGAATGTGAGCAGGGGGGAAGCATTTGGAGCAGTTTGTTGCAGGCAGCCAGGTCCTTTGTGCTAAATAGGGTTAATGACTGCATGACTGAGAGTTACACTGTAACGCTATATGCACAAGATGGAGATTTGGTTGCAGAAATTTCTGCACTAAGTCTGCATCTACTGGCAGGAAAAATGCTGCAGCAAAAACAGGGCTTTTTGCCACATTTTGATGCGTTGTATGTATTATTGCTTGCTTTTTTTTTCTTTAATTTTAATGGGGAAAACGCAGAAAAAATTGACATGCTGCAGTTTTTTTCTGCAGCCTAATCTGCAAGGAAAAGATCCTGAATGTGTTCACAATGGTTCAGGATTCTCATTTACCATATTTTTCGCTTTCTAAGACGCACTTTTTTTCCCTCAAAACTGATGGTAAAATGGGGATGCATCTTACAAAACAGATATGGCTTATGAAGGCGGTGGTGGTCGAGCAAGCTCATAGGAAACAGGCATACAGGACACGCTCGGGGGTGTCGCGATGGGCAGCATTGATTTGCAGGCAGGCAGGCTGGGAGGGGGTCTCAACGGTGGGTGCATTGAGCTGACCTCCAGCTCAAATGAATCACACACGGTTCACGCGATGAACTTCAAGAAAATGGCAGTGGATTCCTATATGCGCACGCACTGCCTCCGCGGTCATTTTCTTGACGTCCATCTTGACAAACTTGGGTGATTCAATGGAGCCGGCAGTCAGCTCAATGCACTTGTACGGCCCCGGGGCTCGGCCGGCTGCCGAGCCGCTCGGATCCATGTTCGTCGGTGGGTGGCTCGAGCTCTCCACAGTCCCAGGTGTCACGTCGCTCTGAAAGGGGGTTGGCACTACACGTAGGGACTTCGGTGGGGAGCTCACGGCCGGAGCCGCGGTTGTTTGTAGGAGATTTAAGTTCGTGACGCCACCCACAAGTTGTGCTGAATGGATGGACACCACCGCTGCCATTGACTAGGCTCCCGGGGACGGTGTTGTGCAGCTTGGTGTTGACCCCTTCCATGGGTAGGGGAATAATGGTCCCGGGGGCCCGAGGGAGGTGCTGAGGCGCGGGAATGAATGCGTGCTGGGGTGTCGGTGCAGTGCGGTGCGGTGCGCGGCCTGAAGGCACTGGTGTACTCACTATGATAAACAGGCTGGAGTCTCTGGTAAACCAAACAAGATGGTGAATGATGCCCACAGCCGGATGCAGTTTTCCTCTTAACAGGTTGGTGGTTTCCGCCTTTCTCCTGCACCTCACTTGTGTAGAGATTACGACTCCTATGCCTGAGCAATGGTAGTCCACTCCCCGGCTTGTTATGTGTCAGGAGAGCCCTCTTTGTCCGCAGATGCTGGCCCCTCAGGTCTCTATGCCTGGGCAGTGGCTTTACCCCTATGGTTGGGCTGTTGTCTTCAGTCGGGTCTTATGTGGGAAAGGTCCTAAAGTCCAGTCCTCAATCAGTTGATTTGACTCAGCCCAGTTGTTTCTGGGCCTCGTACTGGGTCTGAGTACCCCTCCTGGTGCTCCGGTTTCCAATCGGTTCCCTGGTTCGGTACCGGCGGGCCACCGCCCGTCCCCGGTCCCTATGATTCCACCGGCTGTAATCCCAGCTCCTGCAGGTGGCCACCACCGTCTGCTTCCTTGCCAGAGGTGACTGGGCTCCAACCCAGACACCTGGTTTAGACTTTCCCACCTCCGGGCCTGTGAACTCCTCGGTTGGCGGAGCCAATTGCCTGGCTCTGCCCCCCTGGTGTGAACATCAAACCCGGAGGGTGGTGACAAAGGTTTTGTAGTTTGGCCGCTGTCACCTTACTAAGGGAGTGTGTGTGTGTGTGTGTGTGTGTGTGTGGACTACCTGGTACGACCTGGCTAGTCCAGGGCATCACATCCCCCTTGGTTTAATGCAGACCATCCGCGGGCTGCCCGTCCAGCATCGGTTTATTTTGTGCTTTGTAACTGTAAAAGATTAAAACAGGTTTACAAGTATAATAACTTTTGTATAAACTTCAAGAGTATTTTAAATCTTCCCTTGTGGGAGGCGCATTCTTAAACGTTGCAAAACATAACATTTTTATTAACACAGGAACGGGACCGGGTCCTTCAGTCACCCACCCAAACAAACCTAGCCTTGTTGCTGGCCCTAAGAAATGGGCAGCACCCCTTTTCCCCAGTCCAGGAACGGGCCCAGGTGTTGTTGTACGGGACGGGTGCAGCGTTTCACACCTGTTTGTCTCTCAGAGGCCCCACGTCCAGGGGGCCCCTGACCCGGAGGATCACCACCGGTTGCAGTGGTGGCGGGCCTCAGACATCTCTTTCCCGCATGCCCATCCTCCAGTCTGCCTTTCCGGAGGTCGAGAAACGGGACAGGCCAGTCAAGGGATTATTTACAAACCCAATAGTTTTTGAGGAGGCCTGCAAGTTCTCGGCCTTGTCTCTTTTAAACGGGGCAAAACAAAGTCCCAATGGGGACAGGCAGTATGGTCCCAACGGGGACTGTGTTCAACTTGGCAATCGGGTTCCGCTGCCTTTAACTTTCATCATCTTCTTCTGGTCTGGGGCGAGGGATTTCATCCTCTGAGGCAGACTCTATCTCACCCTCGAACAGCTCCAGCACACAACAGGCGCGGCGGGAGAGCGCCATCTGGTACCCATTCCCGCCTCCATGTCGACAACACCTGGGGCCTCATCTTCTGAGACCGGCTCCGTGTCGGCCTCTGAGACACTGTCATCTGACTCCATGCGGCTGGCGGCAGGATCTTGTGGACCGGGTCCCATCTCCATCTTGGCCGGGGCCAACGCCCTCTCGGCAACAGGCAGGTCGCCGCCAACTATCGCACGGGGGGCCGATACCGGCACTTTTTCATGCTTGCCGGTCTTTCAGCCCATACGGGGACTACATCTTCCTGCGGACCGACAGTCTCTCCAGCGTCTGGGCCCTCGCGGGGCAGCACTGCGGAATCCGATACCGATATCGGCAGCAGTGGGCTGAGCGGGGAAGCAGTAGCGGCCGACACGGGCGACGGGGGAGGCCATATAGGGGCATGGGGCAGGCCGGGTCCCTCAGCCAAAGCGGCCGGTCCCTCAGGGACATAGGGGCGTGGGTCACCTACCAGCTCCTCTAAAATGGTTTTCACTCCATGCGCCCACGCGACTGCGGCCAGCTCCTCTATTTCAGCTGTCCATTGCTCCAACAAGAAATGCACTTGGGCTTGATTGCGGCAGCACAGCAGTGTCATCTGAGTCTTCAGCCACGCCGCTGACCCGGGCGCGGGCTCCGGGAATTCGTGCTTACTGGACGGGGCAGACATGTTGCGGCTTGCACGTCCAGGAACCATACGGGTGGCAGAGTCCTGGAGTCCCTGCCCTTTATCCTCTCAGTCACATGAGGCAGGATCTTTACCTGACGCCCCTTGGTCTTTTCGGGGCACTCCGCTTGCCTTCTGCATCGCTCTGCTCTCAGGGGGCGGGGCTTCACTTTTGCGCCCTTTTTGCTTGCAGAAGATGGCTTGGGCGGGAAACTTTGCGCGACAGGACAGTGACAAGATGGCGGATTCTGAAATTTTTCAACGGGACACCGCTGACGATAACTTCAAGGCGCACTTCCACAGGTAAGTGCATGGGTTCAATCCTGTTTGTGACGCCAGAAGAGTCGATGTGCACCGCCCCAGGGCTCGGCCGGCTGCCGAGCCACTCAGATCCGTGCTCGTCAGTGGGTGGCTCGAGCTCTCCATGGACCCGGGGGGTCATGTCACTCTGAAAGGGGGTTGGCGCAGGGACATCGGTGGGGAGGTCCACAGCTGGAGCCGCGGTTGTTTGTATGAGATTTAAGTTTGTGACGCCACCCACGGGTTGTGGTAAATAGATGGACACCACCGCTGCCATTGACTAGGCTCCCGGGGACGGTGTTGCACAGCTTGGTGTTGACCCCCTCCATGGGTAGGGGGGATGATGGTCCCAGGGCCCGAGGGAGGTGCTGAGGCGCGGGGATGGATGCGTGCTGAGGTGTCGGTGCGGTGCGGCGCGGTGCACGGCCCAAAGGCACTGGTGTACTCACTATAATAAACACGTTGGAGTCTCTAATAAATCAAACAAGGTGGTGAACGATGCCCGCAGCCGGCTGCAGTTTTCCCCTTAACAGGTTAATGGTTTCCGCCTTTCTCCTGCACCTCACTTGTGTAGAGATCATGACTCCTATGCCGGAGCAATGGTAGTCCGCTCCCCGGCTTGTTATGTGTCGAGAGAGCCCACTTTTCCCGCAGACACTTGCCCCTCGAGTCTCTATGCCTGGGCGGTGGCTTTACCCTTATGGTTGGGCTGTTGTCTTCAGTCGGGTCTTATGTGGGAAAGGTCCTAAAGATTTGACTCAGCCCAGTTGTTTCTGGGCTTCGTACTGGGTCTGAGTACTCCTCCTGGTGCTCCGGTTTCCAATCAGTTCCCCGGTTCGGTACCGGCGGGCCACCGCCCGTTCCTGGTCCCTCAGTTCCACCGGCTGTAATCCCAGCTCCTGCAGGTGGCCACCACCGTCTGCCTCCTTACCAGAGGGGACAGGGCTCCAACCCAGACACCTGGTGTAGACTTTGGCAGGCCTGAGCACAGGTCTGCCCTTGAACTTGACTCCACTTCATTCCACTGTGAAGACTAGACTCGACTACTGTTTTCCCACCTCCGGGCCTGTGAACTCCTCAGTGGATGGAGCCAACTGCCTGGCTGCACCCCCCCTGGTGTGAACATCAAACCCGGAGGGTGGTGACAAAGGTTTTGTAGTTTGGCTGCTGTCACCTAACTAAGGGGGGTGTGTGTGTGTGTGGACTACCTGAAATGACCTGGCTAGTCCAGGGCGTCACACACTTGCTGCAGAGACACCCTGTGTTGTGACACCTCCACAGACCCCCTGCCCACAGATCAATGGCGGCCTCTGCAACACCCCCGAGTGCATCCTGTGACTTTGCTCCACCACCACCGCCCTGGTAAGCCATACCCAGGGGATTCAAATGCGCCCATGGCTACACCCCTGAGCCACAGCATTGCCAACCCTCCTGAACAGCAGCACCCCCTCCTCCAAGCTCACAGCATCACCCTTCCTCCTGTGACCTTCCTGAGCCACTCCACTACCGCTGCTCCCCCTTGATGAGCATTAGGATTAAAGGTAAGGTGTCGCGCTTTTTATTTTTGTATTAATAATAATGATTATGAAATCTAGTATTTTTAATACAAAATTAAACTCACTGTTTATTTAGTTTTTATTTAATTCTAGTGTTACTGAAGCACTGGGGGCTGCCATGCTGGATTTGATGTTTGTAACGACAGTTACTCACCTCCTTTATGGCAGCCTCCTGTGCATTCACTCTGATAGTCAGACTGCGACCTATACTTAATACAGGAAAGCTCCCTGCTGTGACATGGACGCGCCCCCTGGGCTGTCCAGATCACAGTAGAGGGAGGAGATCGGCGCCATCTTTGTGCAGCTTTTTATGTAATAGACACTGCACTCTCTTGTTGATAAAATGAAGACAAAAAGTTTTTTTCTTTGCAAAAAAGTGATTATTTATTTGATGGCGACAAAAGATGGTGGACGTTTCGGCCCAACGGCCTTTATCATGTATAGTCGCTCCACACGAGGGCTGTTTCAGAAGAGAAGAAGATAATGGAGCAGGATGGAAGGAGTACCACCAAGAATAGTTTATGATACAAGATTTTCCAGAGGATGAAGTCTAGAAGCAGGTTAGATTTCCTTTGGCTGGAAGGAATTTGTGTACATGTATTCCAATGGAAGAGATTTCCAGCTTTTATCTTTATATATTCATGTGAATCACATAGACGTTTGGGTGGTTGTAAGAGAACATGTAGATAAACACCATCTGATAAAGGCTCCTGCAGACTTCTCTCATGTGGAGGAGGAGGTTTTAGACATTGGTGGGGTGGATATTTTCCTTCTGCACGCCACCTTCCCAGGATATGCTTCTAGACTTCATCCTCTGGAAAATCTTGTATCATAAACTATTCTTGGTGGTACTCCTTCCATCCTGCTCCATTATCTTCTTCTCTTCTGAAACAGCCCTCGTGTGGAGCGACTATACATGATAAAGGCCGTTGGGCCGAAACGTCCACCATCTTTTGTCGCCATCAAATAAATAATCACTTTTTTGCAAAGAAAAAAACTTTTTGTCTTCATTTTATCAACAAGAGAGTGCAGTGTCTATTACATAATACGTTCTGGGACTATTGACCCCACACTAGCACCTCTAATGAAACCATACTCTAGCTGAGTGCACACCAATACCCTATAACTCTGAGAATCTTTGTGCAGCTCACAGCTTATGCTGTGTGCTGCACTTTCCCCCTGTCACCCGTTCGGCCTGTGTGAGTACCAGCGCTCTTCCCCCCGCCGCCGCTGCTACCTTCACCGAACACCCCCCCGTCCCCTTCCCACGCCGCAGCCACTACCCACCCCCCACTCTCCTTGCCGCTGCGGGCAGGGGCATATCTACCACAGTTTCAGAGGTCGCCATGGAGGCCTGGCTGCATTATTATACATGGAAGCCTGGGGTGGGGAGGCTGGCTGCATTAGTATGTATGGAGGCCTGGGGAAGCTAGCTGCATTATTACACATGGAGGCCTGGGGAGGCTGGCTGCATTATTATACATGGAGGCCTAGGGAGGCTGGCTGCATTATTATACATGGAGGCCTGGGGAGGCTGAGTGCATTATTATACATGGAGGCCTGGGGAGGCTGAATGCATTATTATACATGGAGGAGTATGGGGCTGCATAATACAAAATGAAGGACACCTTATCCATGGAATATAGAAGTGCAATATACATGAAGGAGTATGGGGCTGCATAATACAATATGAAGTTTTATGGGGTTGCGTTATAATACCTATAGAACTATGGGGGCTATATTAAAATATATGGAGGACTATAGAGCCTACCTTATACATGGACTATGGGGGTGCATTATAAAACATGGAGGACTGTTGTGCAGTATAATATATGGAGTACTATAGGATGATTATAATATATGCAGAACTATGGGGTGAAATATAATACATGGAGAACTATGGGGGTGCATTATAATAATTGGAAGGCTTTGAAGGTGCAGTATAATATATGGAGGACTATGGGGTGAATTATAATACATGGAGAGCTATGGGAAATGCATTATAATACATGGAGGTGCATTCTAATATATGAAGGATTATGTGGGGGCCATTATAGTATTTGGAGAACTATATACAAGGGGGGCTAAAGATACAAGCAGGGGATGGGAACGTTTTGTGCTGAGGAAAAAGGTTATTTCCCTCAGCACCCAGCTTTCCCATGCTCTAATATGAGTAAGCTGGGTGCTGAGAGAAAGATGTATAGCACAGAATGGGGAAGCTGGGTGCCGAGGAAAAGATGGATATCAGAACATAGGAAAGCTGGGTGCTGATGGAGGGATTTCACATCATGGGAAACCTGGGTGCTGAGGGTAAGAGCCAAGTGTCAGTGTCATTATCCCATACCCCAAGTGTCGGTGTACGTGGAGAGGTGGGGGGACCCAGGTCTGAACTTTGCACCGGGGCCCATCAAACTCTAGTTACGCCACTGGATACACATCATACACACACACAGACACATTAGAGATATTTCTAATATTGGGAAGCCGGCAACAGCCTCATTCATCTCTTCCGCTTGTCTCCATCCAGCTCCTCCTGGGTATGTGTCTGTGCCATGCTGATTGGTGGCCATCACTAACAGACATGGCCGTACACAGAGCACACTAACACTGCTGTATATACATCACAAGAGAGGTTAGGGACATACATATTACTGGGGGGCATACATATTACTGAGGAAAGGGGTATACAGCAATGGGGGCATATAGCTCCAGAGGGGGATCATACAGCTCCAGAGGGGGGCAGTGGTGGGGGGACATGCAGCTCTGGGGGTACACAGCACTGGGGTGGGGGGGACATACAACTCTGGGGGTATAGTAGTATGCCGCCCCCATATTCCTCCATATAGTGTTATGAAGGCCCCATAGTCCTCCATAAAGCATTATGTAGCCCCCATAAGGCACTATGAAGCCCCCATATGGCACTATGCAACCCACATATGGCACTATGCAACCCCCATATAGCACAGTGCAGACCTACAGTGTGCAGCATTAGTCTCTTCCCCTCCCCCACACAGTGTGCAGCATTAGCCTCTCCCCCCTCCTCCACACATACAGTGTGCAGCATTAGCCTCTCCCCCCTCCCCCACATATACACAGTGGGCAGCATTAGCAACACCCACATCTTTCTTATGAATCTTCAACTCTGCAAGCCCTTACCTGCTCTGGTGCCACCGCCATGCTCCTGCTCCTCTGGTCCCCGCGGACATCCTCCTGCTCCAGTGAGCCTCCTCTCACTTCTCCTTGTTCCCCCGCTGCTTTGGTCTCATCAGCGCGTCCACTGATGTCACTCTGACCTCTTAGCAGGTGCTCAGTGGTGACGTCACCACGCTCCGCTGCAGAAATGTCCGAGGCTCAGAGCGCCGACAGAGGACAGACACTGCAGAATGGTGAGAGAGGGAGCACGCTGCTCTGTGAGCACGCTGCTCTGTCTCTCATCATTGCTTTCAATTGTATAGGCACCTACGATGCTGATACAATTGAAAGTGCGATCCTCGGCGAGGGAAGAGGCCGGTGCCAGCACTGTCCCCCTGCCAGTGCGAGTGGGCCCCCCGGCAGTCCAGGGCCCCGGCATTTGACCGGGTTTGCCAGGTGCTGATGCCGGGCCTGCTTGGATTATCACCCTTTTCTTATGTGGGCATTAGTTTTTCTTTATTAATTGTTTAGCTATTGTTGCAGCAAATTTTCATGCTCCCTTTTTGAGGGCCATCATTTCCCCATGTTTTTTTCAATGTCCTGTTATATATATGTAGAGCCAAGAGTTTCTTTAATGAACATATTTGAGGGGTTGGCTGCAAATTTAGTAAAGGATTCTTGTTGTGACTATGGTGTCATGAGGATTTTGTTCTATAGTGTCAACAAGCATCACATATTTAGTTAACCAAATATATAAATATTACATTTTATAAAAAATATTTATTTAGTTATTTTATTTTTTAGTACACCATTTTAGTCTTATCATCACTCAAAGCTTCATATATAGATAATATTCCCTGTATTTGGGGTCCAGAAACATGTCAGCTAATTTACCACTAAATCTCTCTCCCTACATATATATACAGTCATGGGAAAAAAATGTTGGCCCCCTAATTTGAAATCTTTCCCAGAAATGTATTGCAATTATACATTTTGTTATTAACATGTTTATTTTCTTTGTATGTACTGTAACAGAGCAAAAATAATGAAAAAAGGAAATTTGGACTTAATTTTTCACGAAACTCCAGAAATGGGCAAGCAATGAGTCCGAATCAAAATCCCATTGAACACCTATGGAGAAATCTTAAAATTGCTGGGGAAGGCAGCCTGCAAATATTAGAGATTTGGAATTCTCAAAAGGGTCAGTGTGTGGCAGCAGAGAGTTGGCGATACTGCGGGCTCGTGGGGTTTCGCAGTAGTGGGCACCATTGATCTGCCAATGGACGGCAGGCTGCTTTGAATCGCCAATGGGTGATGCGATGGACTTTAAGAAACTGGCCACGAAGGCAAATCTGTACATGCACCACCTCAGAGGCCATTTTCTTAAAGTCGTTGCCGCACACTGCCCCTCTTGAGCAGCGATACCCCCTCCTCCAAGGTCACAAGCAGATCAATGGTGCCAGCCACCATGACACCCCACGAGCTCGCAATATTGCCGATCCTTCGCACACTGACTCTCTTGAGCCATGACACCCCCTCCTCGAAGCCTGCAGCTTCACCAATCCTCCTAAGCCGCAACATCTTCTCCTCCAAGTCCACAGCATCGCCTACACTGCCTCCTGTGACCTTCCTGAGCCACTCCACCACTACCACTTTCCCCTGGGGAGCTAATATAAGAAGCAATAGGATTATAAGATGGAACCTCATTTTAACAGTAAAAATTTATTTTTCCTATTTTGCTCTTTCAAATTTTATTGATATATTTAAGGAAAAGGAATAAATAATCAAAGTTACATATTCTACGTACTGAGGTCTATATTATCTGTTCAGTTTCTTGTTAATGGCAGTATGTAAGTCATTATTATCTTAAGGCCGCTTTACACGCTGCGATATCGTTACCGATATCACTAGCGTGCGTACCCGCCCTCATCGGTTGTGCAACACGGGCAAATCGCTGCCCATGGCGCACAACATCGTTCAGAACTGTCACACTACTTACCTGCCTAGCGACGTCGCTGTGACCGGTGAAAGACCTCCTTTCTAATGTGGCGGTTCGCTCGGCGTCACAGCGACATCAGTAAGCGGCCGCCCAATAGAAGCGGAGGGGCAGAGATGAGCGGCCGTAACATCCCGCCCACCTCCTTCCTTCCTCATTGCGGGAGGCCACAGGTAAGGTGAGGTTCCTCGTTCCTGCGGTGTCGCACATAGCGATGTGTGCTGCCGCAGGAACGACGAACTACACCGTTACTGCAGCAGCAACGATAATCGAGATTAGGGGGGGATGTCACCGATTAGCTATTTTCAACGTTTTTGCAATGATTCAAAATCGCTAATAGATGTCACACGCAACGACATCGCTAACGCGGCCGGATGTGCGTCACAAATTTCGTGACCCCAACGAGATTGCTTTAGCGATGTCATAGTGTGTAAAGCGGCCTTAAGTCAGTAGCCCAGAATTCTGTTGTGAAAAGCTTTAAAGCGTTGAGACATATTTGTGCAAAGTGCAGTTTTGCAACTTTTTTAACTTTTCAAGCCATTTTTGCAGTGCTCCAACAGAATGATACAGTGGCTTGGTGATAACAGCTAGTCAAATTTGTGAAAAGCTGCAGTGTTGCATGCATGTTTCCTGAGATAGATTTCTGTTGAGGCACAAACAAATGTGCATGCTTCTTTATATCTCTTCTGATTCATTAAGAGATGTGGTGTGCGTCTGAACAAATATGGTCTGTCATTACGAATTGAGGTCATTGTGTTTTGAAATTTACACTAAAGGTGCTAATTTTTTGTTCTATGGCTTAAGACCACTTTACACACAGCGACATCGCTAGTGATGTAGCTGGTGAAAGCACCCGCCCCCGTCAGTTGTGCGTCACGGGCAAATCGCTGCCCGTGGCGCACAACATCGCTAGGACATTATACTTACCTGCCTAGTGACGTCGCTGTAGCCGGCGAACCGCCTCCTTTCTAAGGGGGTGGTTCGTGCGGCATCACAGCGAAGTCACATGGCAGCCGTCCAATAGAAGCGTAGGGGCGGAGAGCAACCGAAAGAAAGTGACGCCCACCTTGTTGCCAGAGGACGCAGGTACGGTGTTGTTTCTCATTCTTGGGGTGTCACACGTAGCGATGTGTGCTGCCTCAGGAACGACGAACAACCTGCGTGCTGCACCAGCAACGATTTTTGGGATTAGATCGATGTGTCAACGATCAACGATTAGATGAGTAATTTTGAATGTTAGCGGTCGTTCGTGTGTTTCACACGCAACGACGTCGCTAACGAGGCCGGATGTGCATCACAAATTCCATGACCCCAACGACATCTCGTTAGCGATGTCGTTGCGTGTAAAACCCCCTTTAGTGTATTACTTTTTGCTTTGTTTTTGTTTTTTTGTTTTTTTACAATGCAGATGTATAGGCTATTGACTTATACCATTAACACATATTTATTTTGCAAATCACTTAATTTTGATAACACATTTGTAGCACCCCTGAGGTATCAGGTGCCACAAAATATGTAACCAACAGTGGAAACTCAAACCCTGGAATACCAGTGCCAGTAAACACACCAGAACCATCAGGTACATACATAAACTTCAATGTCTAGCCTTGGACTCTGCCTAGTAACAGATTAGAGGGATAGCCACTCATAGGTTGGTAACCTTCCAATCTGCTAGGGAGAGACCAAGAAAATGGGCGGAGCTAAGTCTGAAAGTAGACAGTTGCCAGCTGACAGAGTCAGTCAGTCAGTCAGTTGGAGGAAGGAGTTAAGCTTGAGAGGACGTAAGCAGAGTGAAGGAGTGAGGTCCAGTCAGGACTAGTGAAAGTGTGGAGAAAGCAAAGCGTTTAGGTGGAAAAACTGAGAAATCTGCAAGAGTTGAAAGAGGAGAGGAGTTGCTGTGGAGTAAGGCGCTGGTACTGAA
Organism: Anomaloglossus baeobatrachus; assembly: GCF_048569485.1. Taxonomy (NCBI): domain Eukaryota; kingdom Metazoa; phylum Chordata; class Amphibia; order Anura; family Aromobatidae; genus Anomaloglossus; species Anomaloglossus baeobatrachus. The sequence continues at coordinate 207,701,656 of NC_134359.1, read as the reverse complement.
GGAACTGAAGGTTGCCAAGGAGTGCTGGACCAGTACTCACAGAAATCAGCACAGGCGGGGTGCAGCACCTTTAATGATAGTACGCATCAAGCTACCTGTTAAATCTCCCAGGTGAGGGGATCATCAGGGTCTGGAGCAAAGCAGCAATGAGGGGACCTGGGAACAAGGACAGGAGTCCAGCCCATTAAAATTGTCCAGGCTGCTTGCTATACAGACCAATACTGAGAAGCAGAGGGGATCTCAGGAAGCTTTAGGTGATGGGGACCCACCAAAAACTGTAGTTGTGTACAGAGGTAAACTCTACAGGTCACCAATCTGCACAGGGAACAAAGGGTGAGGGAATACCTGAGAACCAGCACCTAGCGGGCACTGAACCAGCATAGTGAGTAAATAACTTAAACTGCGGTTCCTGTATGGTCTGGATTATTCCCCTGTACATGCCCCCACAAGTCCCATTGCACAGAACTACTACTCTCATCATCTACTGCTGGGACCTAGAGAACAAGAACACCTGAGCTGTGTGATACTACCAGCCCCAGCAAGATCACGCAGTGGTGGCCCCCTCAAAATAGCCACAAACGCCAAGTGGCGTAATCAAAAACTGATATTTATTTTATTTTATAATTTTTCCCCCCTTTTATCTGATTGACCCCCAGAGTCATGGAATCGGGCAACGGCCATGTCCACGACTATTCCGCTGCGCACCACATGCCCGGGACCGAGTATCCCACTGCCCTGGGGGTCACACATTTTTCCCTTCCCCCATGACAGCACCACCAAAGAGAGAGGTCCACCCATCTTCGGACAGGAAACCCACTGAAATAAAAGGGCGGTACCTCTCCACCGCATAAGTTCAGTTTCCTGTCCTAAGATGGCAGACCCAGTACTGGCTGAATTCTCAGCTGGTGAAGAAACGGCGGGTCCGGGGTGAACGCTGGGAGTACGGCTTACCTGCCGTGGCAACTGAGCTCGTTCTGGGATGCGTTCCCTCAGGGCTGGCTCCCCCTGTGGTGACGAGGGCAGGCATTGAGGTTCCAGGAGGTCCCTCTGCTAGGCACTGTCCGGGTCTCTGCACCCACTGGTGGGAACCACGGTTCAAGCTCGCCGGATGAAGATCTGAAGACGCTTCTGGGTAATTAGCACCCACCAGGCATCCCTTTGGCCGGCGGTTCGAGCGCGCCGGAGACAGTTCCTTCTTCGATGTCGACAGTCACAGCTGTGTGACTTCATGTGCAGGTGACTGGCCTCAGCGTCTGCATATGCAAGCGGCCTGCAAGATGGCGACACCTGTGTAGGAGATCCAGGGATGCTTTACATATAAAAGGATTGCGTTTGGGGTAAGTGGCACTTTTTTGCCCTTTTCCAGAAATGGAGGACCAGCTGCAGTAGCAGCAAGCACCAGTTGCCGTCACAGTGCCAGTCGCCGCCGCAGCCAACTCAGCAGGTGGAGGAGAAAAAGCTGAAGCACCACACACGGACAGGCGGCACCTGCTCCAGCAGCCGTGCCAGCCAGAATTCCTGGTGCAGCCTCCAGATCCAGTACATTCCTCTTTGTTTCTGCAGAGGGTAAGTGGACTTCGGTTCCTCCTGCTAATGTGGTCTTTTTTCCTTGTTTTCTCATATTCCATAGGGAGCTCCCTGGCAGAGGTTGTCCAAGACTAAAAATAGAGAATGTGTTATGTGTAAGTCCCTGTTACCACCTGGGGTAGAGAAAAAATTATGTAGGCGTTGCATTTTGGAGTCTGTCAGAGATGAAGCCCCAGACTTCGCCTCTAGTTTTTGGACTATGATACAGATGGAGTCCCTTAAAGCCATGTCCCACTTTCACCCCAAAGAGTCACAGAAGGTTATGTCTCAGGACATAGACTTGAAGAAATCTTCTGAGTCAGAGGGAGACTCGGCTTCTACCTGCTCGTCACCTTCATTGTCATCCTCTTCAGAAGGGCTGGAAGGAAGACCTTGTTTCCCACAAACTGAGGTTAACAGGTTGATTAAGGCAGTTAGATCCACAATGGGTCTGGTGGACACTCGTGAGCCGGAGTCCCTGGAGGACCTCATGTTTGGGGGCCTGGAGCGTAAGAAGAGACGCTCCTTTCCGGTTAATCACAGAGTTAAGGGGGTGGTAGAGGAGCAGAGGAACAAACACAACACAAGAGCTACACTATTATCTGCTTTTAAGAGAAAATACCCCTTGGAAGACTCAGAAGCCGCTTGCTGGGACAAGAGCCCAAGAATTGAATCAGCAGTAGCTAAAATGGCTAGGAAGTCTTCCCTTCCATTCGAGAATCTTGGCTCCTTAAAGAATCACTTGGATAGGAAAGCAGATGGCTTTCTAAAAGGCTCTTGGGAGGCATCCGCAGGTTCCCTGAGACCAGCTGTTGCCGACACCTGCATGGCCAGATCCCTCATGGTATGGCTGCAACAGTTAGAGGCCCAGATAAAAAATAACACACCTAGAGACAAGATTCTTTCCTCCCTACGTTTTATGAAAGAGTCAGCAGCCTTCCTGGCAGATGCGTCCACAGACTCCATTAGGCTTTTAGTAAAATCTGCAGCACTGTCCAACTCTGCCAGGAGAGCACTCTGGCTTAAAAGCTGGCCGGGAGATGCCCAGTCTAAAGCCAAACTTTGTACCATTCCCTGTGGTGGAAACTTCCTTTACGGGGATGCCTTGGATAACATTTTGAAGAAGGCTACAGACACTAAACATGGGTTTCCCCAGATTTTCTTCACAACAATTCCTGCATTATTCTTTTCGTAACAGAATATACCCCAAAAAGAAATCATCCAGTGACCAAGTCACCTGGAGAGACCAAAAAAAGGAAATGCTCCAACTTCAAGTTTGGTGATCCCTCAAAGGAAAACAGAAAATCAGCCCAATTACGTCATATCCCAGGTAGGAGGAAGACTCTCCTACTTTTCCCAGGCCCTGGGAGAAGATAATAGTAAGCAGCTGAATTATGGACATAGTTCAACATGGGATCAAGTTAGAATTTCACTCGACCCTCAAGGGGTCCCTAATTATAACATCACTCAGCGAAGCAGAGCAGAGACGCCTTGCTCTACAGAAAAATGTATTAGGCCTCATCCGCAAAGAAGTACTGGTGGAAGTTCCCAGCAGCGAAGTGGGCAAGGGATTAAATTCCCCTATTTTTCTGCTCTCAAAACCCGATGGCACTTACTGGACGATAATAAATCTGAAGAGATTGAACAAACATCTAATACATCGTCACTTCAAGATGGAGTCAATTACGTCAGCAATATAAATGCTATTTCTGAATTGTTACATGGGAGTGTTAGATCTCAAGGACGCATACTACCACGTCCCCATTCACCCAGCACATCAGCAGTTCCTGAGACTGGCCCTCCATTGGCAAGGAGGGATAGGTCATTTTCAATTCAGGGCTCTTCCCTTCGGACTGTCCATGGCCCCACAAATATTCACCAAGCTGGTAGCAGAGGTGATGGCTCACATAACAGAAAGGAACGTACTCATTATAACTTACCTGGACGATTTTTTAATAGTGGGACATTCACAACATCATTGCAGTGCCCAGATCCAGATGGTGATCAAAATACCAGAAGATCTGGGGCGGATAATCAACCTGAAAAAATCCAGGCTGCAGCCCTTGCAAGTTCAGTCCTTTCTGGGGCTGCTTCTAGATTCTCAGACCCAGCTGTGCCGTGTCCTTGTAGAGAAGATCATCCATATCCAAACCTTGGTGTCCTCCAGGCTACGGGAGCCAATCACATCCCTCAGGAAGGTATTGTCCTGTCTGGGCTCTCTCACATCCTGCATCCCAGCAGTATTATGGGCACAGTTTCACACTCGTCCCCTACAGTGGTAGATATTAAAATCCCAAAGGGGGTTAAGGGGATCCTTAGAAGGAAGTATAGAGCTTCCCCTCCCTGTCATAGAATTCCTTCGGTGGTGGTTTGACGCAACAAATCTCTCAGTGGGGGTTTCCTGGGTAATCCACATAACAGACACCATAACTACGGATGCGAGCACCTTTGAGTGGGGGGCACACCTGAGGCAACACATAACCCAAGGGAGATGGAATCGTCATGAGATCAGAGTTCCTCTAATCTGAGGGAACTATGGGCGGTGGGACGGGCCTTCAGACAGTTTCTGCCTTATTTACGGGTTCGCCAGGTCTGTCTTATGTCTGACAGCAGGGTTGAAGTGTCCTATTTGAACCATCAGGGAGTAATAGGTCTCTTCCCCTTATGAAGGCAGCTCAGGACATATTGTCCTTAGCAGAGAGTCTTACCATCTCGCTTTCGACCCTGTATATAAAGGGGGTGGTAAACGTAACTACATATTTTTTGAGTCACCATTCAATGCAACAAGGGGAGTGGTCTCTAGACCAGGATATTTTCCAGATGATCCATCTCCTCGCGAGAAGCCATGGGCAGTAGACGCCTTTCAGATTCATTGGGGCTCGGGCCTGTTATACTCCTTCCCTCCGCTCATTCTCATATCTGCAGTTCTCTGGAAGATCAGGGAGGACCAAACAAGGGTTATTCTGACCGTCCCCTATTGTCCCAGGAGGCCATGTTTTTTTTGGCTAAAAAGAATGTCTCTTTCGGACCCCTGGGTTTTTCCGGACACCCTGGACCTTCTCTCTCAGGGCCCAGTTTTTCATCCTCAGGTTCCAGGTCTGCATTTGACGGTCTGGAATTTGAGAGGGACCTGTTAGCGAGCCAGGGATTCTCGGAGAATCTGAATACTACACTATTAAAAAGTAGGAAGCCTATTACCACTAAAATTTACGGTAGAGTTTGGAACAAGTTCCTTTCCTCCTCTGGGGAACTTTCAGTTGGGGAAGTTCCTCTGGGTTCCATTCTAGAATTTTTTACAAAAATTACTAGAACTGGGGTTAGCAGTTAGCACTCTTAAGGTCCAGGTTTCGGCTTTAGTGGCCCTATACGACTGTGATTTAGCATTTAGCAGGGAATCATTGGGTCAGAAGGTTCTTAGGATCCTGCTAGAGGACTGCTCCGGTTACTTCATTAAAGATTCCTCCTTGGGATCCAAATTTAGCATTGGATTCTTTTACAGGTTCCCCATTCGAGCCCCTAGATCAGGCTTCCCTAAAGATATTCACTTTAAAAACGGTATTTTTAGTTGCAGTCACATCAGACAGGAGAATAAGCGATCTACAAACTCTAGCTGCCAACCCTCCTTACACACTCATTTCAGATGATGGAATAACCTTGAAAACAGACCCTACCTATTTAGCCAAAGTGTCCATATCATTTCATAGATCCCAGGAGATATTCCTCCCTTCCTTTTTTCCCTTCCCCAAAAATCAGAAATTGGAAAGACTTCATACTCTGGATGTACGAAATACACTAATTCAGTGCTTAGAGTCTACCAGGGGGTGGAGGAGGAGTCAGGCACTGTTTGTTTGCTTCCAAGGGGTCAGGGAAGGGTTAGCGGCTCTAAAAGTACCTTAGCTAGGTGGGTCAAAGAAGCAATTAGTCTAGCTTACACCAGCCAAAATGTTCCAGTTGCTAAAGGCATTACAGCTCATACCACCAGAGCAGTCTTGACTGCCTGGACTGAAAAGGCTGAGGTACCTATTGATCTAATTTGTTAAGTGGCTACTTGGTCATCCCCTTGCACCCTTTATAGATACTACAGACCAGATTTGTCTTCCACGGTGGATTTATCATTTGGTAGAAGGGTTCTACGGGCGGTGACCCGTCCCTAAGCTTGAATCTATCATAATCTCTCTGGTGGTGTTGTCATGGGGGAAGGGAAAAATCAAACTTATTTACCGGTAATGTTTTTTTCCAAAGCCCATAACAGCACCACTACTTCCCTCCCTATTACCTTCCTTATATACAGTGCCTACAAGCCTACAAGTAGTATTCAACCCCCTGCAGATTTAGCAGGTTTGATAAGATGCAAATAAGTTAGAGCCTGCAAACTTCAAAAAAAGAGCAGGATTTATTAATAGATGCATAAATCTTACAAACCAACAAGTTATGTTGCTCAGTTAAATTTTAATAAATTTTCAACATAAAAGTGTGGGTCAATTATTAATCAACCCCTAGGTTTAATATTTTGTGGAATAACCCTTGTTTGCAATTACAGCTAATAATCGTCTTTTATAAGACCTGATCAGGCCGGCACAGGTTTCTGGAGTTATCTTGGCCCACTCCTCCATGCAGATCTTCTCCAAGTTATCTAGGTTCTTTGGGTGTCTCATGTGGACTTTAATCTTGAGCTCCTTCCACAAGTTTTCAATTGGGTTAAGGTCAGGAGACTGACTAGGCCACTGCAACACCTTGATTTTTTCCCTCTTGAACCAGGCCTTGGTTTTCTTGGCTGTGTGCTTTGGGTCGTTGTCTTGTTGGAAGATCAAATGACGACCCATCTTAAGATCCTTGATGGAGGAGCGGAGATTCTTGGCCAAAATCTCCAGGTAGGCCGTGCTATCCATCTTCCCATGGATGCGGACCAGATTGCCAGGCCTCTTGGCTGAGAAACAGCCCCACAGCATGATGCTGCCACCACCATGCTTGACTGTAGGGATGGTATTCTTGGGGTCGTATGCAGTGCCATCCAGTCTCCAAACGTCACGTGTGTGGTTGGCATCAAAGATCTCGATCTTGGTCTCATCAGACCAGAGAACCTTGAACCAGTCTGTCTCAGAGTCCTCCAAGTGATCATGAGCAAACTGTAGACGAGCCTTGACATGACGCTTTGAAAGTAAAGGTACCTTACGGGCTCGTCTGGAACGGAGACCATTGCGGTGGAGTACGTTACTTATGGTATTGACTGAAACCAATGTCCCCACTGCCATGAGATCTTCCCGGAGCTCCTTCCTTGTTGTCCTTGGGTTAGCCTTGACTCTTCGGATAAGCCTGGCCTCAGCACGGGAGGAAACTTTCAAAGGCTGTCCAGGCCGTGGAAGGCTAACAGTAGTTCCATAAGCCTTCCACTTCCGGATGATGCTCCCAACAGTGGAGACAGGTAAGCCCAACTCCTTGGAAAGGGTTTTGTACCCCTTGCCAGCCTTGTGACCCTCCACGATCTTGTCTCTGATGGCCTTGGAATGCTCCTTTGTCTTTCCCATGTTGACCAAGTATGAGTGCTGTTCACAAGTTTGGGGAGGGTCTTAATTAGTCAGAAAAGGCTGGAAAAAGAGATAATTCATCCAAACATGTGAAGCTCATTGTTCTTTGTGCCTAAAATACTTATTAATACTTTAGGGGAACCAAACAGAATTCTGGTGGTTTGAGGGGTTGAATAATAAATTACCCTCTGAATAAACTTTTCACAATTTAAAAAAAAAAATAAAAAAAGAAATAACATTCTTTTTTGCTGCAGTGCATTTCACACTTCCAGGCTGATCTACAGTCCAAATGTCACAATGCCAAGTTAATTCTGAATGTGTAAACCTGTTAAATCTGCAGGGGATTGAATACTACTTGTAGGCACTGTAGACATGAGGTGCTAGTCCTAGTTGTTTTACGGTGTTGGTGTTGGTTTAATTCATATTGGGGTTTTTTGTTTGGTATTCCTCTCTTGCTCTGTAACTTAACTGATGCGGTGGAGAGGTACCGCCTTTTTATTTCAGTGGCTTTCCTGTCCTAAGATGGGTAGACCTCTCTCTCTGGTAGTGCTGTCATGGGCTCTGGAAAAAAACATTACCGGTAAGTAATTTTGATTTTCCATTTGTTTCATAAGATAAAGTAACTCAAACCTAAAGCCACAAAACTTACAGCACTAAATCAACTTTAATTACAGTTTTTGTCAGTAACATTCTATATGCAAGCTGTAAATGACCTTTAAAGTGGAACTTAATACACTTATTTTTCAAATATCTAACTTCCTGTATGTTCCAAACAGATATAAAAGATTCTAGATTTTAAGTCCTAAAGTCTTATTGAGTCCAGGAGAATTGGAGCAATAGGTAAAATTTAAAGCCCAAGCATATTCACACTAACACCCTCATAGGGATCACTAATTAATATAAAGGTAATCATATATTTAACTGCTTGGCAATAGATCAATCACTTTAGCAGACTGAATATAAATGACAAATTATAGCAGTTTAGAAGGCGGATAGGCTTTGAATTTGAGCATACACCCACATATGTGCTCTTTTGGATTGACATTAATAATGCAAAAAATCCATTGGTGGCTTTTCTAAATAAATTCATCACCAATCTCTTGGGGTAATTCCCACTTCTCTTTTACTGTATCTTTTTGACTCAAGACTAATGCCTCCACTTGAACATTAAAGAAGTTTTCCCATGAACAAAATTAACTTGAATACAGTTAATTTTAATCAGTAGATATTGGAATATTACTAATTTCCCCAACTGGATGTGTTTAAAAGAAATGTTCCTGTTCTGAGATAATCTTATATATCTGCTCATGCTATGTGCTGTGTAATCGACGTTTCTGACCAAGCTCAGAACATTGTCTGGACATACCACATCACCTGGGCTAGGGAGGAAGCAAAAGAATATACAGACAGGGCAGCATGGATCCAAGCTGATTCTTTTTGGGAGGTAAAACATTTTACTGCCTGTTTTTAAAAAATGTTTTACCTCAAATAATAACAATTTGCAATCCCGTGCTGTAAGGTCTTTATACTTTTTTTACTTCCTTCCTGGCCCAGGAGATGTTATGATCCGACCGGTCAGACAAGGCCATTACACAGTACACAGCATGGACACATTTATAAGATTATCTCAGCCAGGGTCGGATTATAGGCAGGGCAGGTGGGGCTCCAGCCCCAGGGCCCCCACCACAAGAGCTTCTGAGGGGGCCCCCACCACCATCTGTGTGATCGCCATTTTACTAAAGCCTGCTTTACACGAGACGACCGATTGTGCAATAGCACTATCAATCGTACCCGACCCCGTCGTTTTTGCGTCACGGGCAATTAGTTGCCCGTGGTGCACAAACTCGTTTAACCCCCATCACATGTACTTATCTTCCGGACGACCTCACTGTGGGCGACGAACGTCCACTTCCTGGAGTGGGAGGGACGTTCGGCATCACAGCGACGTCACAAGGCAGCCGGCCAATAGAAGCGGAGGGGTGGAGATGAGCGGGACGTAAACATCCCGCCTACCTCCTTCCTTCCACATAGCCTGCGGGAGCCGCGGGACGCAGGTAAGCTGTGTTTATCGTTCCTTTGGTGTCACACGGAGCAACGTGTGATGCCACGGAAACGATGAACAACCGCCGCCATGTTAATTAAACAATTTATGAAACCTAGCGACGAGTACACGACTCATGATTTGTGAGCGATACTGCGTCACTAGGAGGTGTCACACAGCCCGACGTCGCAAGCGATGCCGGATGTGCGTCACAAAAACCGTGAACCCAACGATCTATCTCATGATAGATCATCTCGTATAGAGCACCCTTAACGCCATGCCGTAGTAGGCAGGGGCGGAATGGCCCTTGGAGCAAAAGGCCGGTCACCTAGCAGTGGTTCAGGGCTGTCAGAGGACCGCAGTGTAACTTTAATGTATTTCAATACCAGTCGTCACTGTGCTGCAGACAAGCTCACTGCACACCCTGCGGGCCTGCAAAGATGACGTCACCGCGCGCCTGATGCTGCTTCTTCCTGCCGTAGATGAGCTTGTGGGAGGATCGGAGCTGGAGCCTCAGTGGATCATGGTAAGTATGAGGTCCATTATGGTGCCAGGCAGGAGGGCTGCAGTGAGGAGGTAGCAGGACGCCGGTCACCTCCTGATAACTCCAGACGGGATTCCATATTGTTAGCTCAGCGGCCACTCAGCCGGGGATCAGTGTAAGTTATTGCAGGAGTCTGAACTGCTAACGATCAGGTTGGGCTGTCAGTGCTGGGTCATCGGCTCCAGCCTCATCCCTCCCCTGCAATAACTCCAGCAGAGAGCACAGACTTCACTACACAGAATCCTGCACTGATCACATCTGAGCCAGCAGGACAACACAGATTATACTATCTGGCCCATATTATGTGGCGCCCCTGAGGCTTCCATGGCCACAGAGGTACTGCACCTCACCCAGAGGTGTGGTATCCCATCCTGAGTAAGTAGGGGGTCATCTACCGGTTCACAGACAAAACCTGCACAAACCAATTGGTAGGTCACACACCGGGTCAGGGTTTAACTTCATTAATGGTGAGAGTAGCGACCAGTATACCTGGTTATGTGGCCTTAAATTCACTGGCCGGGGAAGGGGGGGGGTGGTGGAGCATAGCGAAGGGGAGTGTGGGAGCAGTCGGGGAAGTGGTTAGAAGAACCAGTTAGTTCAAGTTTGGAGGAGTCAGTCAGGCTTAGAGTGAGACAGAGTGAGGGAGGGAGTCAAGGAGTGTGAGGTAAGCTGTCAGGAAAGTGACAGTGGACCGAAAGACCTAGTCAGAAGGAGGTTTTTGGGTGAAGATCCTGGTGTCTTGCTAGGCCCAGGTAACACCGATAGAAGGGATTCCAGAGTGCCACGGATGTGCGGATGCCCCGTGGACTTTTCCATTAGAAATACCAGTAGGAGGAATCCGGCTGCAACACAGGGACGGTCCCTAGGCTGAAAGAAGAAAAACATTACTTTAAGCAAAACCGACGGCCCGGGAGATTGCTTCAGGCACCCGAGGCCACAACCTGCCACAGATCACCTGCAAGGGGGAGCAATAAAGGACTTAGGGCAGCCACCCTTTTGACAGGCTCGGTAGTGGAGGCGCAAGACAGCCTAGTGCAGTTCGGTGCTAGCGAGACAGCCAGAAAGGACACATTGAGGGGTGCACCGGTACTGACCCTTGAAATATTCAGGATCGGCGGAGGCCCACGACAGCAGATCCTAGCATACAACGGGTAACTGGTCAGCTGCAGTGTTGAGACTAACAGTGAGTAAATATCTTGACTGCAAGTCCCGTGTCGTCTGCTTTGTCTCGCACCTCCTCAACAAACACTATAGACTTTTCCAAAGCTTGCCCCGGGGTACCCGCTCCACCTGTGGGAAGCAAGAAACACCTCAGCTGCCACAACATCAGCCCCAGAGGTCCCTTCCAGCAGCTGCGGCTCCATAGCCGCACAATTCCACAGGTGGTGTCACGAATTGCAATAAACTACAACTCCCAACATCATTTCCCCCATCAGCCATATTAATTGACTCTGCCAGGGTCACAGAGTCGGGCCCCGCCACTGCTGACCACCCCGGACTAGTCTGGCCCGACACCGAGTAACCTAAGGCCCTGGGGCGGGCGAGTCACTTTGGCGTCAGAAACAGGATCATCGTGTCCCATCCCACCAAGTACTGTGTGCCTCAGAACTGTATTTAATAGACTGTGTTTTACTGTTGGTGGAAACTGACACCACTATTAAAACTGCTGGGTGCAAGAAGAAAGGGGGCGCGCCAGAAAAAGAGCGTGAAGATAAGCCCCGCCCCGTCCGTGCTCGGTGGAGTGTTGAAAAATGGCACGCAAAGAGATTGAATGTCTGGCAATTGACACTGGTGGCAAGAAAGATAAACTACCAGGATGTACTGGGTAGTGGGTGGAGGAATGCCACCCTTAGTGGGCTGGGTGACGACATGGTGCCAACCAGCTTTACGCCCCCAACTCTGCCTCCGGAAGGGAGAAGGGTGCAGCAGAGCAGTGAAGGGTTGACTGGCGGTGAACGCTCCAGAGCAGTGATGACGAGTGTTAACTGGGATGACCTGAAAGGCGGCATGGCGGAGCTCCAACTCTCAGAAACACCGGGAGATGCCTTGGAGATGGGACCGGACCCAGGCCTGAGTTTCCTGGCGGAAGAGGTGAAGCAGCTGGCACAGCGGTTGCTGAAGCTCGAGACCGGAGCCAAGCAGCGAGCAGCTGAAGAGGAGGTGACCAAACCGGGCATGCGCCAGCAAACCAGGCGGCGTCCAGCATCACAGAAAGTGAAGTACCTTCAGCTTCCGCCGCAGAGTCCGGTAATGGAGACGTCACCCCCACCCGGCAGAGCCCGGACCACCTAGTGGGGCCCCTTCCCAGTCCTCCTGCCCAAGCACCCAGCGCAGCATTGCCCTGCTTTAATTGGGATGCATTAACAGTCAGAGATAGTGGGTTGACCGTCCCCCTGCAGCCTGTGTTAACCCAGTTGGCCACAGATATTTTCTGTACTTGCAGCTGATCCAGTACATTTTGGAGCGGGAACACCAGAGGGTCCAGCAGGAAGAGAAGGAGGCAGCAAACCTGGCCGCAAGGCAGAGGATGCATAAGACCAAAAGATCTGCTCGTGGCCCGGTGAGACAGGGCCAGATAATTGACTTTAGCCTGGAGAGAGGATGGGGATTCATCCGGGAACCGGGACTGAAGAGAGATATTTTTGTGTCCAGGAGACATAGAGGAGTAGAGATGAGCGAACCGATCCCGGTTCGGCTCGAGGTTGGTTCGCCGAACGGAGGTCCCGTTCGAGTTCGGCTCGTCGAACGTTCGACGAACCGAACTCGAACTGCATAGGAAACAATGGCAGGCAATCACAAACACATAAAAACACCTAGAAAACACCCTCAAAGGTGTCCAAAAGGTGATAAACAACTCACAACACAACACAAACACATGGGAAAGTGACAAGGACATATACTCATGCGAAAACAAAAGAGCTGGACAAGGAAAAAGAGGAGGACACACAGATATATGAGTATATGCAAGGAAACATCGATTCCATTATTGTGCAACTTGAGCCCTGCTCATTTTAGGCTTCCAATCTGGATAAATTGCCTGAGCTCGCCACGTACGCCTTGGGGATCTTGTCGTGTCCTGCAGCCAGCGTTCTCTCGGAACCTGTCTTCAGTGCTGCTGGGGGTCTGCTGGCAGATAAGCACACGTGTCTGTCCACTGACAATGTGGACATGGCTCTCAGAGGACTTTTCTTCCCCTGGGTCAGCCAGGGGAGGCGAAAGGCACGCGTATTTTTGAGAGTGCTTCATGCAAAGCATCTTTTTCATTTTGAAAAGGGGCATCAGCTGATGTCAGTCAAGTGGGGTGTGTGTGGCCCAATTAGTGGCAACGAGGGAGACTGTGGTTGGAGTCCCCTCGCTGTGTTTCTAAAAGAACCAAAATGAACAAATTATGGCTCTCAGAGGACTTTTCTTCCCCTGGTTGAGCCAGGGGATGGGAAAGGCACGCGTATTTTTGAGAGTGCTTCATGCAAAGCATCTTTTTCATTTTGAAAAGGGGCATCAACTGATGTCAGTCAAGTGGGGTGTGTGTGGCCCAATTAGTGGCAACGAGGGAGACTGTGGTTGGAGTCCCCTCGCTGTGTTTCTAAAAGAACCAAGATGAACAAGTCATGGCTCTCAGAGGACTTTTCTTCCCCTGGGTCAGCCAGGGAACAGGAAAGGCACGCGTATTTTTGAGAGTGCTTCATGCAAAGCATCTTTTTATTTTTCAAAAGGGGGCTCAACCGATGCCAGTCAAGTGGGGTGTGTGTGGCCCAGTTAGTGGAAACGAGGGAGACTGTGGTTGGAGTCCCCTCGCTGTGTTTCTAAAAGAACCAAGATAAACAAGTCATGGCTCTCAGAGGACTTTTCTTCCCCTGGGTCAGCCAGGGGACGGGAAAGCCACGCGTATTTTTGAGAGTGCTTCATGCAAAGCATCTTTTTCTTTTTCAAAATGGGGCTCAAGCGATGCCAGTCAAGTGGGGTGTGTGTGGCCCAGTTAGTGGAAACGAGGGAGACTGTGGTTGGAGTCCCCTCGCTGTGTTTCTAAAAGAACAAAGATGAACAAGTCATGGCTCTCAGAGGACTTTTCTTCCCCTGGGTCAGCCAGGGAACGGGAAAGGCACGCGTATTTTTGAGAGTGCTTCATGCAAAGCATCTTTTTCATTTTGAAAAGGGGCATCAACTGATGTCAGTCAAGTGGGGTGTGTGTGGCCCAATTAGTGGCAACGAGGGAGACTGTGGTTGGAGTTCCCTCGCTGTGTTTCTAAAAGAACCAAGATGAACAAGTCATGGCTCTCAGAGGACTTTTCTTCCCCTTGGTCAGCCAGGGAACGGGAAAGGCACGCGTATTTTTGAGAGTGCTTCATGCAAAGCATCTTTTTCTTTTTCAAAAGGGGGCTCAACCGATGCCAGTCAAGTGGGGTGTGTGTGGCCCAATTAGTAGAAACGAGGGAGACTGTGGTTGGAGTCCCCTCGCTGTGTTTCTAAAAGAACCAAGATGAACAAGTCATGGCTCTCAGAGGACTTTTCTTCCCCTGGGTCAGCCAGGGGACGGGAAAGGCACGCGTATTTTTGAGAGTGCTTCATGCAAAGCATCTTTTTCTTTTTCAAAAGGGGGCTCAACCGATGCCAGTCAAGTGGGGTGTGTGTGGCCCAGTTAGTGGAAACGAGGGAGACTGTGGTTGGAGTCCCCTCGCTGTGTTTCTAAAAGAACCAAGATGAACAAGTCATGGCTCTCAGAGGACTTTTCTTCCCCTGGGTCAGCCAGGGGACGGGAAAGGCACGCGTATTTTTGAGAGTGCTTCATGCAAAGCATCTTTTCCTTTTTCAAAAGGGGGGTCAACTGATGCCAGTCAAGTGGGGTGTGTTGCCCAATTAGTGGCAACGAGGGAGACTGTGGTTGGAGTCCCCTCGCTGTGTTTCTAAAAGAACCAAGATGAACAAGTCATGGCTCTCAGAAGACTTTTCTTCCCCTGAAGCAGCCAGGGGACGGGAAAGGCACGCGTATTTTTGAGAGTGCTTCATGCAAAGCATCTTTTCCTTTTTCAAAAGGGGGGTCAACTGATGCCAGTAAAGTGGGGTGTGTGTGGCCCAGTTAGTGGAAACGAGGGAGACTGTGGTTGGAGTCCCCTCGCTGTGTTTCTAAAAGAACCAAGATGAACAAGTCATGGCTCTCAGAGGACTTTTCTTCCCCTGGGTCAGCCAGGGGACGGGAAAGGCACGCGTATTTTTGAGAGTGCTTCATGCAAAGCATCTTTTTCTTTTTCAAAAGGGGGCTCAACCGATGCCAGTCAAGTGGGGTGTGTGTGGCTCAGTTAGTTGAAACGAGGGAGACTGTGGTTGGAGTCCCCTCGCTATGTTTCTAAAAGAACCAAGATGAACAAGTCATGGCTCTCAGAGGACTTTTCTTCCCCTGGGTCAGCCAGGGGACAGGAAAGGCACGCGTATTTTTGAGAGTGCTTCATGCAAAGCATCTTTTTCTTTTTCAAAAGGGGGCTCAACCGATGCTAGTCAAGTGGGGTGTGTGTGGCCCAGTTAGTGGAAACGAGGGAGACTGTGGTTGGAGTCCCCTCGCTGTGTTTCTAAAAGAACCAAGATGAACAAGTCATGGCTCTCAGAGGACTTTTCTTCCCCTGGGTCAGCCAGGGGACGGGAAAGGCACGCGTATTTTTGAGAGTGCTTCATGCAAAGCATCTTTTTCTTTTTCAAAAGGGGGCTCAACCGATGCCAGTCAAGTGGGGTGTGTGTGGCCCAGTTAGTGGAAACGAGGGAGACTGTGGTTGGAGTCCCCTCGCTGTGTTTCTAAAAGAACCAAGATGAACAAGTCATGGCTCTCAGAGGACTTTTCTTCCCCTGGGTCAGCCAGGGGACGGGAAAGGCACGCGTATTTTTGAGAGTGCTTCATGCAAAGCATCTTTTTCTTTTTCAAAAGGGGGCTCAACCGATGCCAGTCAAGTGGGGTGTGTGTGGCCCAGTTAGTGGAAACGAGGGAGACTGTGGTTGGAGTCCCCTCGCTGTGTTTCTAAAAGAACCAAGATGAACAAGTCATGGCTCTCAGAGGACTTTTCTGCCCCTGGGTCAGCCAGGGGACGGGAAAGGCACGCGTATTTTTGAGAGTGCTTCATGCAAAGCATCTTTTCCTTTTTCAAAAGGGGGGTCAACTGATGCCAGTCAAGTGGGGTGTGTGTGGCCCAGTTAGTGGAAACGAGGGAGACTGTGGTTGGAGTCCCCTCGCTGTGTTTCTAAAGGAACCAAGATGAACAAGTCATGGCTCTCAGAGGACTTTTCTTCCCCTGGGTCAGCCAGGGGACGGGAAATGCACGCGTATTTTTGAGAGTGTTTCATGCAAAGCATCTTTTTCATCTTGAAAATTGGGTCAACTGATGCCAGTCAAGTGGGGTGTGTGTGGCCCAGTTAGTGGAAACGAGGGAGACTGTGGTTGGAGTCCCCTCGCTGTGTTTCTAAAAGAACCAAGATGAACAAGTCATGGCTCTCAGAGGACTTTTCTTCCCCTGGGTCAGCCAGGGGACGGGAAAGGCACGCGTATTTTTGAGAGTGCTTCATGCAAAGCATCTTTTTCATCTTGAAAATTGGGTCAACTGATGCCAGTCAAGTGGGGTGTGTGTGGCCCAGTTAGTGGAAACGAGGGAGACTGTGGTTGGAGTCCCCTTACTGTATTTTACATTCTTTTAGAAGGGCATGACATGGCTTAGAGGTTGACTTTCAGCATCTGGAAACTGTTGCCTACCAAAATGCTGCCTTTCCAACCTTTTTAACCGAGGATTTTCGAGACCTTATGCCCATCGCAGTGCCCCAAGAGCCGATGCCCAGGCGCCACTCCTTCTCCAACAAAGGCGTGCACGCGCTACACCAGCATGTCGCACTAAACATCACTGATTCCTTGAGAAACTCTGTGTGACAGGGTGCATTTCACCACAGATAATTGGCCCAGTAAGCATGGACAGGGGCGTCACATGTCGCTGACTGGGCAATGGGTTACTGTGGGGAGAGATGGAGAAGGGTCTGCTGTACAAGTCTTGCCGTCCCCACGAGTTGTTTCAATCCTTCTTCTGTATGTAGAAGTTAATACACTGCTTCTGCCTCTTCAACCTCATGTGGGTCCTCCACCTTGGCGCAAACCCTGTGTGGTCAGGCCACCCTTCCTTGTAACTGCGCACAAGGAATACCACACACCTCCTTACTATGCTGGCAGCAGAGCTCAATGCCATCAGGCGGTCAAAGGTTTACTTTGAAATGTATGGGAAATGTGAGTCACACCGCTGAGAAGTTGTGGACGGTTAGCTTTGGAGACCGAGTTTCATCAATGGTTGTCTCCACTCAACCAGCAGCCAGGGAAGGCCGGATGCGACAATGATGCAAACATGGGTGCGGCCCTTCGCTGTGACAATGTGACACACGTGCCTTGTGTGGTTCACGTGTTGAACCTGATTGTCCAGCAATTTTTAAAGCACTATCCTGGCCCACATGGCCTTCTGCAGAGAGCACGGTGTAACGCCTTCCTTGATCCACACACTCAGATGGGCTGTAAATGATAGGCTAGAGGGAAGCCACTCACCAAGCAGGACCCCTAGAACCCTGAAACCCTTTAACCCCTATACAGGGATTAGGAATTACACAGGGCCCAAGGTGATTAATACCTGTGGAAGGCTGCAGTTCCAGAGAATAGTAGTCAGGCAGGGTCAAAACATTAATTGAGGAACAGGAACAGAATGGGACGGCCAGGACTTAATCAGAAAACAAGCAGAGGTGAAATGCGGATCGGCCAACAAGGTACATAAACAGCAAGCAGGAAAAGTAGTCAGGTAACAAGCACACAAAATCATAAAACTGAACTGGGGGTAAAATTAACCAGAGGTTCATAGCTATGTCTGGCAGTGGTCTGCAGACAGGATGGGCATAAAAAAGGGTGTGGTGTCTTCCCATTGGTTGTAGCTGAATGATGGTATTTCATCTGTGAGATACCCACCAGCTACATTCAGCCAGAGATTCTGCATCTGTCAAGGTAATGCAGCCCAGTGGGTGAGCATAACCTGCGTCCACCTGCGCCGCTGGCATCGACTCCTCTCCCATCATCAGCACTATGCATGAAAGGAACACGTTGTCACCTGGCGACCGGAGTACAAATTGACGGAGCGTACTCCGTTGGTGACTTAACAGCCGTGTGCGGCAATGATGCAAACCTGGCTGCGGGCCATCGTCAGGGCAATGTGACACACGTGCCTTGTATGGCTCACGTGTTGAACCTAATTCTCCAGCAATTTTTAAAACACCATCCCGGCCTACATGGCCTTGTGCAGCGGGCACGCTCGCTATGTGCTCACTTCCATCGTGCGCACACAGCAGCTCAACAACTTTCGTCGCTACAGAAGTCTTTAGGTCTGGTGGTTAAACGCCTGAAATGCGATGTGCCGACACGCAGGAATTTGAATCTGCACATGTTGCAGCGTTTGTGGCAGCACCGCCGAACCCTGCTGCAATACGTTATGACATATAGCCTGGGATAACTTGATCCAGAGGTGGTGCAGATCACGCTGCTGGAGTGGTGTCAGATCAAGGACCTATGCACCCTGCTACACAGTTTACAAATATCGACGAAGATGTTTAGCACTGGCAATGTCATTCTCAGCGTGACAATTCTGGTCATCTACATGATGGAGCACACTAATTATTATTCGGAGTCAGGTGTTGGGACAAGAGGAAGGGGAGGAAGTACAGGAGGAGTCATATGCGGAAGGGATAACAAGATCTACGAGGTCCAGATGGTTAGCGGCACCTATGCGGCAGTCATGGTGAGGGAGAGGGATTAACAAGGGCGCATAGTATCAGCAAAAAGTGTTGAGGAAGGTGCAGGAGCCCATGAAGAAATGGAGGACGAACTGGCGATGGGCATGGAACACTCAGCAGATGAGTGAGAGCTTGCTCACATTTCGGTTGTGCGAGGTTGTGGGGAGAGGGCAGAGGAAGGAGGCACGATTCTCACCTCTCTGCCACCAACACACCAAGGACTTGGTCCTCCTGGATGCACAAGACACATGAGCGCCTTCTTGCTGCACTACCTACAACATGACCCTCGGATTGTACGAATTCAAAGTAATCCTGAATACTGGGTTGCCACACTGTTAGATCCCCGGTACAAGACAAAATTTGGCGAAATAATTACTGCCATAGAAATGGACGCACGTATACAGGAGTATCTGCAGAATGTGGTACACAATCTTAGATCTGCTTTTCCACTAAACACCAGTGCTGCACAGAGTGAATCTCAACGCTTTGTCATGGATAGGAGGAAATGGTCTTTTACTTGTCCACATCTGAGGGACCAAGGGCTGGCTGCTGTGCTGAGATGGCGTTGAGTACGGTGTCCCTGCAGAGTTGCACTTTTGGTCATATACCAAAATGAGTTGAAAAAGGACAGATGCTGGTGGAAAGGGGAACAGGTGTGTTGGAAAGGGGAAAAAAGTTTTGGTCCGTGGATTTGGTGGTTAAGCAACAGTAACATTTGCTGAAGAAACACCATCTGTTACAGTGGGACTGGCAGATTTGGATAAGGTGGTATATACTATGTTACCGCTATATAACGAAAATTAATAAGAAAAGAAAGAGAAAGGTATATATCCCCATCAGCAGTCAATGTCCACCGTGCTCCCAGTTGGAAAAGGAGAGGTTGGCAACTGGAAGGTTTGGTGGAGGATACAGAGCTGTGTGGCTATGAAACTAATAGTAGCCTGAACCAAGTTAGACGCCATTCGGATCTGGAGACTGGGAGCCCTGTTAGCGTCACAGGGTCCACATGCCCACCCAGCCCAGGAACTCCCTGTTAACAACACAGGGGCCATTGAGTACGCTGACCGTGTGCGTAGGGGCCACACCTGTGGACAGCAGGCGCATCAGCAGCAGCAGGCCTGTTAATGCCACTGGGCTGCACAAGCAGGACTGGTAGGACAGGAGCTGGTCCTAACCGTTTTGCGTTACCAACTGTGGTGGTGGCCTGCATCGACACCCTATCCCTGCCTACCTATGGCCTAAAGCCGCAATGGGTTCAACACATGGAGGTGTGCTCTTTCGGAGCATAATAGAAGACTGCGCACCTCCTTGTTGGCTCCAGCCCCTGTTATAACCTGGGTCCGCCCCAAACCAGGGTGAACCACAATGCACCTCCTTGAGACAAAAGTAGAGTGACACGTCATGAGTGGCATAACTAGCGTCCTATTTGGAACCGCAACTTCAATGATGACCTCATGGCTGCCATGACCCAAACACCTCACCAGTCATCGTCTGACCATCAATAATGCGGTGACAAGTCATAGGGGTGGGCCTCTGCAAGCCATTTGGGAGGACACCTGATGCCCTGTGGTCTATATGGGACCCCCACATCAGGGGCAGGGCCAAAGAGTTCATTACCGGACCTAGTCTCTGATGCAGTAAGTGCCTGAGCATGCTCAGTAGCATGAAATACAGTCTCTGAAAAAAGACTATCAGCTTTAGCATGGTGTCTAGGCACAAAACAGGACTTAGACCCGGCACGGAATGCAAGTACCTGTGCAAAGAGGCTTTTCACACTTAGTGTGGGAGCATGCGCTGTATCCCGAAATGAAGACTTAGCGTCAGGAATGGCACAGTCAGGCTGAGCATACTCACTAGGCGAAACACTGTAGTTAGGCTGCAGCTGGGGTAAATCAGCACACGCATGCGCACTAGCTGCCTCTCCACACTTAGACGTGGAGGAGAAATTGCTCTTCGGGTGTGAACTTGGAGATGCTGTCTATGAACAGAAGGAAAAGCTAAAGGAAGCCTCACTTTCTATCCCTCCGAATTATCAAATGCAGCAATGAATTCCCTGAGTTTGCTATAACATTAGCGTAGCAAAATGTGCATGAGGGTGTCATGTAGAGGTGCTAGAAATAGCTTGGCACCAGTGGGGCACTAATGGAATACAACAGCCAGTTCTATGATGCCACTAAATGGCAGTATTTTTTGCTATCATTATAGCTTATTAAAAACAGAGCAGGAGGGTGTCATGCACAGGTGCTAGAAATAGCTTGGCACCAGTGGGGCACTAATGGAATACAACAGCCAGTTCTATGATGCCACTAAATGGCAGTATTTTTTGCTATCATTATAGCTTATTAAAAACAGAGCAGGAGGGTGTCATGCACAGGTGCTAGAAATAGCTTGGCACCAGTGGGGCAGTAATGGAATACAACAGCCAGTTCTATGATGCCATTAAATGGCAGTATTTTTTGCTATCATTATAGCTTATTAAAAACAGAGCAGGAGGGTGTCATGCACAGGTGCTAGAAATAGCTTGGCACCAGTGGGGCACTAATGGAATACAACAGCCAGTTCTATGATGCCACTAAATGGCAGTATTTTTTGCTATCATTATAGCTTATTAAAAAACAGAGCAGGAGGGTGTCATGCACAGGTGCTAGAAATAGCTTGGCACCAGTGGGGCAGTAATGGAATACAACAGCCAGTTCTATGATGCCACTAAATGGCAGTATTTTTTGCTATCATTATAGCTTATTAAAAACAGAGCAGGAGGGTGTCATGCACAGGTGCTAGAAATAGCTTGGCACCAGTGGGGCACTAATGAAATACAACAGCCAGTTCTATGATGCCACTAAATGGCAGTATTTTTTGCTATCATTATAGCTTATTAAAAACAGAGCAGGAGGGTGTCATGCACAGGTACTAGAAATAACTTGGCACCAGTGGGGCAGTAATGGAATACAACAGCCAGTTCTATGATGCCACTAAATGGCAGTATTTTTTGCTATCATTATAGCTTATTAAAAACAGAGCAGGAGGGTGTCATGCACAGGTGCTAGAAATAGCTTGGCACCAGTGGGGCAGTAATGAAATACAACAGCCAGTTCTATGATGCCACTAAATGGCAGTATTTTTTGCTATCATTATAGCTTATTAAAAACAGAGCAGGAGGGTGTCATGCACAGGTGCTAGAAATAGCTTGGCACCAGTGGGGCACTAATGGAATACAACAGCCAGTTCTATGATGCCACTAAATGGCAGTATTTTTTGCTATCATTATAGCTTATTAAAAACAGAGCAGGAGGGTGTCATGCACAGGTGCTAGAAATAGCTTGGCACCAGTGGGGCACTAATGGAATACAACAGCCAGTTCTATGATGCCACTAAATGGCAGTATTTTTTGCTATCATTATAGCTTATTAAAAACAGAGCAGGAGGGTGTCATGCACAGGTGCTAGAAATAGCTTGGCACCAGTGGGGCAGTAATGGAATACAACAGCCAGTTCTATGATGCCACTAAATGGCAGTATTTTTTGCTATCATTATAGCTTATTAAAAACAGAGCAGGAGGGTGTCATGCACAGGTGCTAGAAATAGCTTGGCACCAGTGGGGCACTAATGGAATACAACAGCTAGTTCTATGATGCCACTAAATGGCAGTATTTTTTGCTATCATTATAGCTTATTAAAAACAGAGCAGGAGGGTGTCATGCACAGGTGCTAGAAATAGCTTGGCACCAGTTGGGCACTAATGGAATACAACAGCCAGTTCTATGATGCCACTAAATAGCAGTATTTTTTGCTATCATTATAGCTCATTAAAAACAGAGCAGGAGGGTGTCATGCAGAGGTGCTGCACATAGATGTGCACCAGTGGGGCACTAATGGAGTACAACAGCCACTTCTTGTATGCCACTAGGTACACTGAGTGTTTGCTAGTATAATGGCTTAGTAACAATGAGTTTGAGTGTGCAATGCAGGCAGAGGTGCTGCAAATATCTGTGCACTAGTGGGACTATACAGAAGTCCAATAGCCACGTTTAGGATGACACTAAGTTCACTCAGTGTTTTCTAGTATAATGGCTTAGTAACAATGAGTTTGAGTGTGCAATGCAGGCAGAGGTGCTGCAAATATCTTTGCACTAGTGGGACTATACAGAAGTCCAATAGCCACGTTTAGGATGCCACTAGGTACACTGACTGCTTGCTAGTATAATGGCTTAGTTAAAAAGAGTTTGAGTGTGCAATGCAGGCAGACGTGCTGCAAATATCTTTCCACTAGTGTGACTAGACAAAAGTCCAATAGCCACGTTTAGGATGCCACTAGGTACACTGACTGTTTGCTAGTATAATGGCTTAGTTAAAAGAGTTTGAGTGTGCAATGCAGGCAGACGTGCTGCAAATATCTTTCCACTAGTGTGACAACACAAAAGTACAATAGCCACGTTTAGGATGCCACTAGGTACACTGACTGTTTGCTAGTATAATGGCTTAGTTAAAAAGAGTT
Source organism: Anomaloglossus baeobatrachus (assembly GCF_048569485.1). Taxonomy (NCBI): domain Eukaryota; kingdom Metazoa; phylum Chordata; class Amphibia; order Anura; family Aromobatidae; genus Anomaloglossus; species Anomaloglossus baeobatrachus. Next base: position 207,678,701 of record NC_134359.1, on the reverse strand, counting down.
TGAGTGTGCAATGCAGGAAGACGTGCTGCAAATATCTTTCCACTAGTGTGACTAGACTAAAGTCCAATAGCCACGATTAGGATGCCACTAGGTACACTGACTGTTTGCTAGTATAATGGCTTAGTTAAAAAGAGTTTGAGTGTGCAATGCAGGCAGACGTGCTGCAAATATCTTTCCACTAGTGTGACTACACAAAAGTACAATAGCCACGTTTAGGATGCCACTAGGTACACTGACTGTTTGCTAGTATAATGGCTTAGTTAAAAAGAGTTTGAGTGTGCAATGCAGGCAGATGTGCTGCAAATGTCTTTCCACTAGTGTGACTAGACTAAAGTCCAATAGCCACGATTAGGATGCCACTAGGTACACTGACTGTTTGCTAGTATAATGGCTTAGTTAAAAAGAGTTTGAGTGCGCAATGCAGGCAGACGTGCTGCAAATATCTTTCCACTAGTGTGACTACACAAAAGTTCAATAGCCACAATTATGATGCCACTAGGTACACTGACTGTTTGCTAGTATAATGGCTTAGTTAAAAGAGTTTGAGTGTGCAATGCAGGCAGACGTGCTGCAAATATCTTTCCACTAGTGTGACTACACAAAAGTACAATAGCCACATTTAGGATGCCACTAGGTAGACTGACTGTTTGCTAGTATAATGGCTTAGTTAAAAAGAGTTTGAGTGTGCAATGCAGGCAGACGTGCTGCAAATATCTTTCCACTAGTGTGACTAGACAAAAGTCCAATAGCCACGTTTAGGATGCCACTAGGTACACTGACTGTTTGCTAGTATAATGGCTTAGTTAAAAAGAGCTTGAGTGTGCAATGAAGGAAGACGTGCTGCAAATATCTTTGCACTAGTGTGACTAGACAAAAGTCCAATAGCCACGTTTAGGATGCCACTAGGTACAGTGACTCTTTGCTAGTATAATGGCTTAGTTAAAAAGAGTTTGAGTGTGCAATGCTGGCAGACGTGCTGCAAATATCTTTCCACTAGTGTGACTACACAAAAGTACAATAGCCACGTTTAGGATGCCACTAGGTACACTGACTGTTTGCTAGTATAATGGCTTAGTTAAAAAGAGTTTGAGTGTGCAATGCAGGCAGACGTGCTGCAAATATCTTTCCACTAGTGTGACTAGACTAAAGTCCAATAGCCACGTTTAGGATGCCACTAGGTACACTGACTGTTTGCTAGTATAATGGCTTAGTTAAAAAGAGTTTGAGTGTGCAATGCAGGCAGACGTGCTGCAAATATCTTTCCACTAGTGTGACTACACAAAAGTACAATAGCCACGTTTAGGATGCCACTAGGTACACTGACTGTTTGCTAGTATAATGGCTTAGTTAAAAAGAGTTTGAGTGTGCAATGCAGGCAGACGTGCTGCAAATATCTTTCCTCTAGTGTGACTAGACTAAAGTCCAATAGCCACGATTAGGATGCCACTAGGTACACTGACTGTTTGCTAGTATAATGGCTTAGTTAAAAAGAGTTTGAGTGTGCAATGCAGGCAGACGTGCTGCAAATATCTTTCCACTAGTGTGATTAGACTAAAGTCCAATAGCCACGTTTAGGATGCCACTAGGTACACTGACTGTTTGCTAGTATAATGGCTTAGTTAAAAAGAGTTTGAGTGTGCAATGCAGGCAAAGGTGCTGCAAATATCTTTGCACTAGTGGGACTATACAGAAGTCCAATAGCCACGTTTAGGATGCCACTAGGTACACTGACTCTTTGCTAATAAAATGGCTTAGTTAAAAAGAGTTTGAGTGTGCAATGCAGGAAGACGTGCTGCAAATATCTTTGCACTAGTGTGACTAGACAAAAGTCCAATAGCCACGTTTAGGATGCCACTAGGTACACTGACTGTTTGCTAGTATAATGGCTTAGTTAAAAAGAGTTTGAGTGTGCAATGCAGGCAGACGTGCTGCAAATATCTTTGCACTAGTGTGACTAGACAAAAGTCTAATAGCCACGTTTAGGATGCCAATAGGTACACTGACTGTTTGCTAGTGTAATGGCTTAGTTAAAAAGAGTTTGAATGTGCAATGCAGGCAGACATGCTGCAAATATCTTTCCACTAGTTTGACTACACAAAAGTACAATAGCCACGTTTAGGATGCCACTAGGTACACTGACTGTTTGCTAGTATAATGGCTTAGTTAAAAAGAGTTTGAGTGTGCAATGCATGCAGACGTGCTGCAAATATCTTTCCACTAGTGTGACTACACACAAGTCCAATAGCCACGTTTAGGATGCCACTAGGTACACTGACTGTTTGCTAATATAATGGCTTAGTTAAAAAGAGTTTGAGTGTGCAATGCAGGCAGACGTGCTGCAAATATCTTTGCACTAGTGTGACTAGACAAAAGTCCAATACCCACGTTTAGGATGCCACTAGGCACACTGACTGTTTGCTAGTATAATGGCTTAGTTAAAAAGAGTTTGAGTGTGCAATGCAGGCAGACGTGCTGCAAATATCTTTCCACTAGTGTGACTAGACAAACGTACAATAGCCACGTTTAGGATGCCACTAGGTACACTGACTGTTTGCTAGTATAATGGCTTAGTTAAAAAGAGTTTGAGTGTGCAATGCAGGCAGACGTGCTGCAAATATCTTTCCACTAGTGTGACTACACAAAAGTCCAATAGCCACGTTTAGGATGCCACTAGGTACACTGACTGTTTGCTAGTATAATGGCTTAGTTAAAAAGAATTTGAGTGTGCAATGCAGGCAGACGTGCTGCAAATATCTTTCCACTTGTGTGACTACACAAAAGTACAATAGCCACGTTTAGGATGCCACTAGGTACACTGACTGTTTGCTAGTATAATGGCTTAGTTAAAAAGAGTTTGAGTGTGCAATGCAGGCAGACGTGCTGCAAATATCTTTCCACTAGTGTGACTAGACAAACGTACAATAGCCACGTTTAGGATGCCACTAGGTACACTGACTGTTTGCTAGTATAATGGCTTAGTTAAAAAGAGTTTGAGTGTGCAATGCAGGCAGACGTGCTGCAAATATCTTTCCACTAGTGTGACTAGACTAAAGTCCAATAGCCACGTTTAGGATGCCACTAGGTACACTGACTGTTTGCTAGTATAATTGCTTAGTTAAAAAGAATTTGAGTGTGCAATGCAGGCAGACGTGCTGCAAATATCTTTCCACTTGTGTGACTACACAAAAGTACAATAGCCACGTTTAGGATGCCACTAGGTACACTGACTGTTTGCTAGTATAATGGCTTAGTTAAAAAGAGTTTGAGTGTGCAATGCAGGCAGACGTGCTGCAAATATCTTTCCACTAGTGTGACTACACAAAAGTACAATAGCCACGTTTAGGATGCCACTAGGTACACTGACTGTTTGCTAGTATAATGGCTTAGTTAAAAAGAATTTGAGTGTTCAATGCAGGCAGACGTGCTGCAAATATCTTTCCATTAGTGTGACTACACAAAAGTCCAATAGCCACGTTTAGGATGCCACTAGGTACACTGACTGTTTGCTAGTATAATGGCTTAGTTAAAAAGAGTTTGAGTGTGCAATGCAGGCAGACGTGCTGCAAATATCTTTGCACTAGTGTGACTAGACAAAAGTCCAATAGCCACGTTTAGGATGCCACTAGGTACACTGACTGTTTGCTAGTATAATGGCTTAGTTAAAAAGAGTTTGAGTGTGCAATGCATACAGACGTGCTGCAAATATCTTTCCACTAGTGTGACTAGACAAAAGTACAATAGCCACGTTTAGGATGCCACTAGGTACACTGACTGTTTGCTAGTATAATGGCTTAGTTAAAAAGAGTTTGAGTGTGCAATGCAGGCAGATGTGCTGCAAATATCTTTCCACTAGTGTGACTACACAAAAGTACAATAGCCACGTTTAGGATGCCACTAGGTACACTGACTATTTGCTAGTATAATGGCTTAGTTAAAAAGAGTTTGAGTGTGCAATGCAGGCAGACGTGCTGCAAATATCTTTCCACTAGTGTGACTACACAAAAGTACAATAGCCACGTTTAAGATGCCACTAGGTACACTGACTGTTTGCTAGTATAATTGCTTAGTTAAAAAGAGTTTGAGTGTGCAATGCAGGCAGACATGCTGCAAATATCTTTGCACTAGTGTGACTAGACAAAAGTCCAATAGCCACGTTTAGGATGCCACTAGGTACACTGACTGTTTGCTAGTATAATGGCTTAGTTAAAAAGAGTTTAAGTGTGCAATGCAGGCAGACGTGCTGCAAATATCTTTCCGCTAGTGTGACTAGACAAAAGTCCAATAGCCACGTTTAGGATGCCACTAGGTACACTGACTGTTTGCTAGTATAATGGCTTAGTTAAAAAGAGTTTGAGTGTGCAATGCAGGCAGACGTGCTGCAAATATCTTTCCACTAGTGTGACTAGACTAAAGTCCAATAGCCACGTTTAGGATGCCACTAGGTACACTGACTGTTTGCTAGTATAATGGCTTAGTTAAAAAGAGTTTGAGTGTGCAATGCAGGCAGACGTGCTGCAAATATCTTTCCACTAGTGTGACTATACTAAAGTCTTATAGCCACGTTTAGGATGCCACTAGGTACACTGACTGTTTGCTAGTATAATGGCTTAGTTAAAAAGAGTTTGAGTGTGCAATGCAGGCAGACGTGCTGCCAATATCTTTCCACTAGTGTGACTAGACTAAAGTCCAATAGCCACGTTTAGGATGCCACTAGGTACACTGACTGTTTGCTAGTATAATGGCTTAGTTAAAAAGAGTTTGAGTGTGCAATGAAGGCAGACGTGCTGCAAATATCTTTCCACTAGCGTGACTACACAAAAGTCCAATAGCCACGTTTAGGATGCCACTAGGTACACTGACTGTTTGCTAGTATAATGGCTTAGTTAAAAAGAGTTTGAGTGTGCAATGCAGGCAGACGTGCTGCAAATATCTTTCCACTAGTGTGACTACACAAAAGTACAATAGCCACGTTTAGGATGCCACTAGGTACACTGACTGTTTGCTAGTATAATGGCTTAGTTAAAAAGAGTTTGAGTGTGCAATGCAGGCAGACGTGCTGCAAATATCTTTCCACTAGTGTGACTACACAAAAGTACAATAGCCACGTTTAGGATGCCACTAGGTACACTGACTATTTGCTAGTATAATGGCTTAGTTAAAAAGAGTTTGAGTGTGCAATGCAGGCAGACGTGCTGCAAATATCTTTCCACTAGTGTGACTACACAAAAGTACAATAGCCACGTTTAAGATGCCACTAGGTACACTGACTGTTTGCTAGTATAATGGCTTAGTTAAAAAGAGTTTGAGTGTGCAATGCAGGCAGACGTGCTGCAAATATCTTTCCACTAGTGTGACTACACAAAAGTCCAATAGCCACGTTTAGGATGCCACTAGGTACACTGACTGTTTGCTAGTATAATGGCTTAGTTAAAAAGAGTTTGAGTGTGCAATGCAGGCAGACGTGCTGCAAATGTCTTTCCACTAGTGTGACTAGACAAAAGTCCAATAGCCACGTTTAGGATGCCACTAGGTACACTGACTGTTTGCTAGTATAATGGCTTAGTTAAAAAGAGTTTGAGTGTGCAATGCAGGCAGACGTGCTGCAAATATCTTTCCACTAGTGTGACTACACAAAAGTACAATAGCCACGTTTAGGATGCCACTAGGTACACTGACTATTTGCTAGTATAATGGCTTAGTTAAAAAGAGTTTGAGTGTGCAATGCAGGCAGACGTGCTGCAAATATCTTTCCACTAGTGTGACTACACAAAAGTACAATAGCCACGTTTAAGATGCCACTAGGTACACTGACTGTTTGCTAGTATAATGGCTTAGTTAAAAAGAGTTTGAGTGTGCAATGCAGGCAGACATGCTGCAAATATCTTTCCACTAGTGTGACTAGACTAAAGTCCAATAGCCACGATTAGGATGCCACTAGGTACACTGACTGTTTGCTAGTATAATGGCTTAGTTAAAAAGAGTTTGAGTGTGCAATGCAGGCAGACGTGCTGCAAATATCTTTCCACTAGTGTGACTAGACTAAAGTCCAATAGCCACGTTTGGGATGCCACTAGGTACACTGACTGTTTGCTAGTATAATGGCTTAGTTAAAAAGAGTTTGAGTGTGCAATGCAGGCAGACGTGCTGCAAATATCTTTCCACTAGTGTGACTACACAAAAGTCCAATAGCCACGTTTAGGATGCCACTAGGTACACTGACTGTTTGCTAGTATAATGGCTTAGTTAAAAAGAGTTTGAGTGTGCAATGCAGGCAGACGTGCTGCAAATGTCTTTCCACTAGTGTGACTAGACAAAAGTCCAATAGCCACGTTTAGGATGCCACTAGGTACACTGACTGTTTGCTAGTATAATGGCTTAGTTAAAAAGAGTTTGAGTGTGCAATGCAGGCAGACGTGCTGCAAATATCTTTCCACTAGTGTGACTAGACAAAAGTCCAATAGCCACGTTTAGGATGCCACTAGGTACACTGACTGTTTGCTAGTATAATGGCTTAGTTAAAAAGAGTTTGAGTGTGCAATGCAGGCAGACGTGCTGCAAATATCTTTCCACTAGTGTGACTACACAAAAGTACAATAGCCACGTTTAGGATGCCACTAGGTACACTGACTGTTTGCTAGTATAATGGCTTAGTTAAAAAGAGTTTGAGTGTGCAATGCAGGCAGACGTGCTGCAAATATCTTTCCACTAGTGTGACTAGACTAATGTCCAATAGCCACGATTAGGATGCCACTAGGTACACTGACTGTTTGCTAGTATAATGGCTTAGTTAAAAAGAGTTTGAGTGTGCAATGCAGGCAGACGTGCTGCAAATATCTTTCCACTAGTGTGACTAGACTAAAGTCCAATAGCCACGTTTAGGATGCCACTAGGTACACTGACTGTTTGCTAGTATAATTGCTTAGTTAAAAAGAATTTGAGTGTGCAATGCAGGCAGACGTGCTGCAAATATCTTTCCACTAGTGTGACTACACAAAAGTACAATAGCCACGTTTAGGATGCCACTAGGTACACTGACTGTTTGCTAGTATAATGGCTTAGTTAAAAAGAGTTTGAGTGTGCAATGCAGGCAGACGTGCTGCAAATATCTTTCCACTAGTGTGACTACACAAAAGTACAATAGCCACGTTTAGGATGCCACTAGGTACACTGACTGTTTGCTAGTATAATGGCTTAGTTAAAAAGAGTTTGAGTGTTCAATGCAGGCAGACGTGCTGCAAATATCTTTCCACTAGTGTGACTACACAAAAGTCCAATAGCCACGTTTAGGATGCCACTAGGTACACTGACTGTTTGCTAGTATAATGGCTTAGTTAAAAAGAGTTTGAGTGTGCAATGCAGGCAGACGTGCTGCAAATATCTTTGCACTAGTGTGACTAGACAAAAGTCCAATAGCCACGTTTAGGATGCCACTAGGTACACTGACTGTTTGCTAGTATAATGGCTTAGTTAAAAAGAGTTTGAGTGTGCAATGCAGGCAGACGTGCTGCCAATATCTTTCCACTAGTGTGACTAGACTAAAGTTCAATAGCCACGTTTAGGATGCCACTAGGTACACTGACTGTTTGCTAGTATAATGGCTTAGTTAAAAAGAGTTTGAGTGTGCAATGAAGGCAGACGTGCTGCAAATATCTTTCCACTAGTGTGACTACACAAAAGTCCAATAGCCACGTTTAGGATGCCACTAGGTACACTGACTGTTTGCTAGTATAATGGCTTAGTTAAAAAGAGTTTGAGTGTGCAATGCAGACAGACGTGCTGCAAATATCTTTCCACTAGTGTGACTACACAAAAGTACAATAGCCACGTTTAGGATGCCACTAGGTACACTGACTGTTTGCTAGTATAATGGCTTAGTTAAAAAGAGTTTGAGTGTGCAATGCAGGCAGACGTGCTGCAAATATCTTTCCACTAGTGTGACTACACAAAAGTACAATAGCCACGTTTAGGATGCCACTAGGTACACTGACTATTTGCTAGTATAATGGCTTAGTTAAAAAGAGTTTGAGTGTGCAATGCAGGCAGACGTGCTGCAAATATCTTTCCACTAGTGTGACTACACAAAAGTACAATAGCCACGTTTAAGATGCCACTAGGTACACTGACTGTTTGCTAATATAATTGCTTAGTTAAAAAGAGTTTGAGTGTGCAATGCAGGCAGACGTGCTGCAAATATCTTTGCACTAGTGTGACTAGACAAAAGTCCAATAGCCACGTTTAGGATGCCACTAGGTACACTGACTGTTTGCTAGTATAATGGCTTAGTTAAAATGAGTTTGAGTGTGCAATGCAGGCAGATGTGCTGCAAATATCTTTCCACTAGTGTGACTAGACTAAAGTCCAATAGCCACGTTTAGGATGCCTTTAGGTACACTGACTGTTTGCTAGTATAATGGCTTAGTTAAAAAGAGTTTGAGTGTGCAATGCAGGCAGACGTGCTGCAAATATCTTTCCACTAGTGTGACTACACAAAAGTACAATAGCCACGTTTAGGATGCCACTAGGTACACTGACTGTTTGCTAGTATAATGGCTTAGTTAAAAAGAGTTTGAGTGTGCAATGCAGGCAGACGTGCTGCAAATATCTTTCCACTAGTGTGACTAGACTAAAGTCCAATAGCCACGATTAGGATGCCACTAGGTACACTGACTGTTTGCTAGTATAATGGCTTAGTTAAAAAGAGTTTGAGTGTGCAATGCAGGCAGACGTGCTGCAAATATCTTTCCACTAGTGTGACTAGACTAAAGTCCAATAGCCACGTTTAGGATGCCACTAGGTACACTGACTGTTTGCTAGTATAATTGCTTAGTTAAAAAGAATTTGAGTGTGCAATGCAGGCAGACGTGCTGCAAATATCTTTCCACTAGTGTGACTACACAAAAGTACAATAGCCACGTTTAGGATGCCACTAGGTACACTGACTGTTTGCTAGTATAATGGCTTAGTTAAAAAGAGTTTGAGTGTGCAATGCAGGCAGACGTGCTGCAAATATCTTTCCACTAGTGTGACTACACAAAAGTACAATAGCCACGTTTAGGATGCCACTAGGTACACTGACTGTTTGCTAGTATAATGGCTTAGTTAAAAAGAGTTTGAGTGTTCAATGCAGGCAGACGTGCTGCAAATATCTTTCCACTAGTGTGACTACACAAAAGTCCAATAGCCACGTTTAGGATGCCACTAGGTACACTGACTGTTTGCTAGTATAATGGCTTAGTTAAAAAGAGTTTGAGTGTGCAATGCAGGCAGACGTTCTGCAAATATCTTTGCACTAGTGTGACTAGACAAAAGTCCAATAGCCACGTTTAGGATGCCACTAGGTACACTGACTGTTTGCTAGTATAATGGCTTAGTTAAAAAGAGTTTGAGTGTGCAATGCATGCAGACGTGCTGCAAATATCTTTCCACTAGTGTGACTAGACAAAAGTACAATAGCCACGTTTAGGATGCCACTAGGTACACTGACTGTTTGCTAGTATAATGGCTTAGTTAAAAAGAGTTTGAGTGTGCAATGCAGGCAGATGTGCTGCAAATATCTTTCCACTAGTGTGACTACACAAAAGTACAATAGCCACGTTTAGGATGCCACTAGGTACACTGACTATTTGCTAGTATAATGGCTTAGTTAAAAAGAGTTTGAGTGTGCAATGCAGGCAGACGTGCTGCAAATATCTTTCCACTAGTGTGACTACACAAAAGTACAATAGCCACGTTTAAGATGCCACTAGGTACACTGACTGTTTGCTAGTATAATTGCTTAGTTAAAAAGAGTTTGAGTGTGCAATGCAGGCAGACGTGCTGCAAATATCTTTGCACTAGTGTGACTAGACAAAAGTCCAATAGCCACGTTTAGGATGCCACTAGGTACACTGACTGTTTGCTAGTATAATGGCTTAGTTAAAAAGAGTTTAAGTGTGCAATGCAGGCAGACGTGCTGCAAATATCTTTCCACTAGTGTGACTACACAAAAGTACAATAGCCACGTTTAGGATGCCACTAGGTACACTGACTGTTTGCTCGTATAATGGCTTAGTTAAAAAGAGTTTGAGTGTGCAATGCAGGCAGACGTGCTGCAAATATCTTTCCACTAGTGTGACTAGACTAAAGTCCAATAGCCACGTTTAGGATGCCACTAGGTACACTGACTGTTTGCTAGTATAATGGCTTAGTTAAAAAGAGTTTGAGTGTGCAATGCAGGCAGACGTGCTGCAAATATCTTTCCACTAGTGTGACTATACTAAAGTCTTATAGCCACGTTTAGGATGCCACTAGGTACACTGACTGTTTGCTAGTATAATGGCTTAGTTAAAAAGAGTTTGAGTGTGCAATGCAGGCAGACGTGCTGCCAATATCTTTCCACTAGTGTGACTAGACTAAAGTCCAATAGCCACGTTTAGGATGCCACTAGGTACACTGACTGTTTGCTAGTATAATGGCTTAGTTAAAAAGAGTTTGAGTGTGCAATGAAGGCAGACGTGCTGCAAATATCTTTCCACTAGTGTGACTACACAAAAGTCCAATAGCCACGTTTAGGATGCCACTAGGTACACTGACTGTTTGCTAGTATAATGGCTTAGTTAAAAAGAGTTTGAGTGTGCAATGCAGGCAGACGTGCTGCAAATATCTTTCCACTAGTGTGACTACACAAAAGTACAATAGCCACGTTTAAGATGCCACTAGGTACACTGACTGTTTGCTAGTATAATTGCTTAGTTAAAAAGAGTTTGAGTGTGCAATGCAGGCAGACGTGCTGCAAATATCTTTGCACTAGTGTGACTAGACAAAAGTCCAATAGCCACGTTTAGGATGCCACTAGGTACACTGACTGTTTGCTAGTATAATGGCTTAGTTAAAAAGAGTTTGAGTGTGCAATGCAGGCAGACGTGCTGCAAATATCTTTCCACTAGTGTGACTACACTAAAGTCCAATAGCCACGTTTAGGATGCCTTTAGGTACACTGACTGTTTGCTAGTATAATGGCTTAGTTAAAAAGAGTTTGAGTGTGCAATGCAGGCAGACGTGCTGCAAATATCTTTCCACTAGTGTGACTACACAAAAGTACAATAGCCACGTTTAGGATGCCACTAGGTACACTGACTGTTTGCTAGTATAATGGCTTAGTTAAAAAGAGTTTGAGTGTGCAATGCAGGCAGACGTGCTGCAAATATCTTTCCACTAGTGTGACTAGACTAAAGTCCAATAGCCACGATTAGGATGCCACTAGGTACACTGACTGTTTGCTAGTATAATGGCTTAGTTAAAAAGAGTTTGAGTGTGCAATGCAGGCAGACGTGCTGCAAATATCTTTCCACTAGTGTGACTAGACTAAAGTCCAATAGCCACGTTTAGGATGCCACTAGGTACACTGACTGTTTGCTAGTATAATGGCTTAGTTAAAAAGAGTTTGAGTGTGCAATGCAGGCAGATGTGCTGCAAATATCTTTCCACTAGTGTGACTACACAAAAGTCCAATAGCCACGTTTAGGATGCCACTAGGTACACTGACTGTTTGCTAGTATAATGGCTTAGTTAAAAAGAGTTTGAGTGTGCAATGCAGGCAGACGTGCTGCAAATGTCTTTCCACTAGTGTGACTAGACAAAAGTCCAATAGCCACGTTTAGGATGCCACTAGGTACACTGACTGTTTGCTAGTATAATGGCTTAGTTAAAAAGAGTTTGAGTGTGCAATGCAGGCAGACGTGCTGCCAATATCTTTCCACTAGTGTGACTAGACTAAAGTTCAATAGCCACGTTTAGGATGCCACTAGGTACACTGACTGTTTGCTAGT